>NC_136992.1:21677547-21789533 GCF_032717465.1 Coenobita brevimanus
GCGTCAGATACAGATGGGTAAGCAGAGAAAATATAAAAGAGATAAATAAGACATACACCTACTGGTAGAAAAAACGGACATAAACAAATGTAAACAAACAAGGCAGTTGGCGATAGACAGGTGTGATACAGAAACAATACATGACGGGATGAACTGAAACACAGACCACTAGAGACAGACCAACAGACTTATAAGCAAATAACTATAAATATAAATAGGCACAGCGCATACGATGGATTAATAAAAAAGTCATAAATACGCGGCCAAATAGACAAAAAGACAGTGAGGAGATGAATGTAGATAAAGATACTGACCGAGAGATATGATGGGTGGAAAGACATACACGTCAAGAGATTTATAAAAGATTAGACTACCGCTTTATAAGACATATACAAGCACAATGCACATAAAGTAAAGATAGTATATTGGTCGCAGCACACACACACACACACACACACACACACACACACACAAATTCCTCCACGCACGCACATACCTTCACGCACAAAATGGTCAAAACATCTCTCTCTCTCTCTCTCTCTCTCTCTCTCTCTCTCTCTCTCTCTCTCTCTCTCATTGGCAAAGCAATCTTCTTTATTTTCAGAAAGAGAGAGACAGAGAGAGTAAAAAGAATACAGAAGGTTCGCAGCCGTGATACTACTTCCTTCTGTACTAAATAATCTGTATCCTAAATAATATGATGTGAATACTGTATAGGGAGAGCACACACACACACACACACACACACACACACACGACAGATGCTATCGTGGTCTAGGGGAAAAGATTAAAGACCAAATAAAGAGCAATAATGATCAGAAGAACGTGAAAAATAACGGATAAAAGGCAAAAGGGAACAATGCTAGAAACCATGTGGCAGGTACTGGCTAACAGATAACAAGACAAAATTATCAGTGATAAGAGGTAACTAATACGATAACAGGTCCCATGACAGGGGGTTGCGGTGGCAGAATCGGTAGAGAGGCGGACTGCATTCCTAATGGAGCCAGGTTCGAATCCCGGCTGGGGCAGGGAACAATTTAATGATCTGAACTTCTTAAATAGCAGACTTTTCTGATCTACCAGACGACCCGCCGACATGTCATAAAAGTACCCCAGCTAATACCAGTACACCAGTCCTGTACGAGACAGCCCTAGCATGTATTCAATATGGATGGTAGGCGTTAGCGCCGAAGTGGTGACATGTGGATATGTAGGAGGACTACTGGGACTTGGGAATAGGCCCTGAAGCCTTTGCCCAGAGTCGGACACGCCAAAAAAAAAAAAAAAAAAAAAAAGGTAGCAGATAAAATATGATAATAACAGGAAGCAAATTGATAACTGACAACACACCACATGTAACAGGTAGCAAATATAAGAGATAACGTATAACAAGTAACACATACGAGACAACAGGTAACAATTACAAAAGGTGACAGATAATTGGTAACAGATAACAGATAAACGATGTCATGTATAACAAAAATATGAGGTAACATATAACATTTTTATTGTAGGTAAGAGATAACGGATATCAGATAACGCAGCAGGTAATATGTGACAGACAACACGTATGTATCTGTTGTTGTTACAGTCCCAGGCACATACGGACGACAAGGAATGGACAGCCAGAAACTTGCCACTTGTACCGGGCGCTCTTAGAGGTTATTTGTTGAGCTTATGTTAAAGAATTATTGTGTTGTGAGAGTGAGATTGCATGAGGTGAGTGTGTTGTGGTGTGGGCATAGCACATTGTTTGTGAGCTGTATACTTTTTTTTTTTTTGTACTGTAGTGGGGAATGGTGATTGCCTTTTCGAAGCTGTGCCCTCGTCTCTCTCTCTCTCTCTCTCTCTCTCTCTCTCATGGTTCTGTGGGGTGAATGTCAGGTGGTGGTTCATAATGGATGCTCTCTGGCTGGAGGATTTACATAGCTGTGGTAGATATTTTTTTATGTATGTGTTTGAAAAGGATAGCGCGGGTTGAAAGAAGAGGAATATTATTGAGAAATTAGGTGTAGTGTTGCGAGCATTTTTTTTTATTGTTATTATCACTGTGGTGACGAGTGATGCAATACAAATTTACATGGTCAGAGTGGGGCCCAGGCTGAACCGAAAAAATTTGTCTCTAAAATTATATTAATTTTATCTGGGAGTATTATTTTCTTATTGATGCAAGTCCCCTGCATATGGGGTTTTTGTATAATCCTGTTCTTATTGTTCAGGATTTAGAAGCGTTTCATACCTGTAGGTCTTCAAGTGGAGACTACATTAGGCTCGCGTAATTCACCATCGTTCAAATGTAATGTTTGTAGTATGTTTTCAGAGATTCCTTCTGTTATCAGTAGGGAGTGTCTTGAGTGATTTTATGGCACCGAGTTAATGATGATGTCTTTTGGCGATGTTACATGTTGGCAGATCGTCAACTGTGTCTCAAAGTAAGTTCTAGAATTTTTGGATGTCTCTCCTGTGGGCGTGATTGGATATAGAGGGAGACTTCAGGGCGTGTCTAAATTTCGCGTCTGTCTAGAGTGAAGAGAGTAATGGATGACTGCGTATGTAAACCAATCTGTTTTGTGTATGCCGGTATTCTCGTCGTTATAGGCAGTGTTGGCGCTGATCTATTGCTTATTGTGTTTTGGAGTACTGTGAAACTACTATTAGATCATCAGAATATAATAACCGTTACTGACGCGGGGGGGTCGTAGGTCGTGGCGAAAGAGGTTGAAAAGTTAGAGTGAGACGACTGAACTTTGTGTGACATCACTGGATAGTAGCCTATTCTGAATCTGGAACTTTACTTTTGGCAGTGCATTTGGGTCTGTCTGCCTGGGAGGAAATTGGCCAGCCATCACTTATTGTCATCTTCCATTTTTGTGATTAAGAGTTTGGCTGCCAGAATATATCTCTGACGCGCATCGAATGTTTTGTTTATGTTTATCCATTGCTAGTGCGGCTCTTAACGAGGTATGTCTCTTATTGAAACCATCTAGGATGAGTTAATTTGGAAATGTGTGTGGTTGTTGAGTGTTTACCCACACTGAATGGTCTGCAATAGTGACTAGTGAATTGCCGACATCTGTAGATATGGTAAAGTTTACAGCCATGTGTAATCTGATTTGTAGAGTCTGCCGTTGCCTAGCAACGACAGAAAAACCACTTTTTATCGTACTTTTCACGTTTTGAGCTGTAGAAGCATTACCAATGGGCATAGAAAGCTCTGACTTCTTTAGGTGTAAGCTTGAGGTCATTCCCTATCGGACGTGTGTCATCCATTTTCCTCTCTTTCCTCTAGTTTTCGAGAGGCAACCCTGCGAAGATTGGCCTGAGCATCCCCAACAACCAGTACCGGTTTTCAAAAATGCCCTCCTGGTTCCCCAGCGGCTGGATGGAATAAAATTTTTTTTTTGCATGCTTATAGACATTGACTACTACTACAACTTTCTAATGTGCACCAATGTGCTACATTGGCCAGGTCAGGGGTCAAAGGGCATCAAATGCAAAAACGGTGAAAACTGCTAAAATTACGACTATGCACTCGCAAAATGCTAGGGTTCCAAAGATTATTAAGCCAAGGCCATGATTCTTAAGTGGAATGTTGCACTGGAGTACCTGCATACAAAACTGACAGTGCTGAAACCCACTTCCAGTCGCTGGCAGTGCCATCTAGAAGTTGTGCGTACCTCTGGTGGACCATTCCGCGAATTTCAAGTTCCCTAGCTCCACAGTGGATGAATGGAATTGAATGAAACTTTGCTTGCTTATAAACATTAATGAGTACGACAAGTGTGCTTCGTACACGCATGACCTATATCCTCCAGGTCAGGGGTTAAAGGTCATCAGGTGAAGAAAATATGAAAAGCCCTTAGATTACGACCTTGCTCGCGCGCAATGCTAAGGCTCTGAAGATTATTAAGTCAGGGCCATGATTCTTGGGTGGAATGATGCACTGGAGTACCTCCATATAGAAATAACTTTTAGTGTCGAAACTCGCTTCCGGTCGCTGACAAAGCTATGTCTGATTAGAGCTGACCATCGACGCCTACTGGCTTGTCTGTCTAACCAAGTATCTATCTATCTATCCATCTATCTGTATGTCTGTCTGTCTCTTTGTCTATCTTTCTTTTTATTTCAGTCTTTGTATCTATTTATCTATCTGTCTATCCGTTTATCTACTTATCTCTTTCTCTTTCTGCCTATCTATCCATCTATCTATCTATCTCCCTGATTGTTTATCTATCTGTCAACTTAGCTACCTACTTAGCTATCTGTTTTTAAGTCTGTCTCTCTATTGGCCAATCTCTATCACTGTCAGTCTCTTTCTATCAATCTGTCTATTCTCATCTGCTCGTATATATCTATTTGCCTCTATCAGTGTCCATCCAGCTATCAATCTTTTGTCTCACTCCAACATCTCTGAGATTTAGATTGGGAAAAAATGACCCCTTGTCAGCAGCTGTGCCCCTTCTACGTAACCACCCTTCTATCTTTTGATGACTGCACCTTAACATTACGTGCTTTAATACTACTTATCTCTCCACCTAACCTAATCTGAACTAACATAAATTTACAGTACTCATTCTGGCACCAAGTATTTCTCCACCCATCCTCAACAGTACAAATTCTGGCGCTACATGCCTCTCCATCTAATATAATGTAATCAAACCTAACCCTGCAGTACAGAACTTACACTTCCAGCACCTGTCTTCTCTACTTAACGTTACTAAACCTAATTTGACTTAATCTTAAGGTACATGCTCTGGAAGTGTTTAGCTCTTCACCTTCTTCTTAGCCTTACTCTCCTTTCCGTATGTCTCTTAAGACACCTCACTAACTCTTTCCTCTCCTATGAATGACTTAAGCAATTTTTGTCTGGCTAACTCACAATAATTGATTGTTCTGATGAAAGGTATATTTCCAGTGTTCATCAGCCATAAACTCTTGGACTGGTGTAACCACCCCCAACTTAATGCTATGGTCTAGATTTAGCCTGAATCATATACCCAACTGCGTCCACAGTAGTGAAAGATTTATTAGATCTCATCCAGAGTAACAGTTTTTACCCCTTCACTACGATGTAGTATTTAGTGTTTATCGTATTGCCACCAAGCGATGATCAACTTAGGTTATATCTCTTGTATTTAACGGGGCAATGAAGGCTATATTTGGTCCCCTTTCCCCCGTTCGAGAAATGTCTCTAAATGTGAATAAAATCACCTAGAAATGGCAAGCATAAAAGAACAAAACACGTTATCGGCGTGAAAGGATCAACATTTTCACTATTGATGGGCATTCAATGGTTATATTCTTGTTACCACCTGAAGATTTTATTCAACTAAAAAATTGGTGACAGAGGAATTAATGAAGATTGCAGCACGTTCAACTAGATGTCCCCCTTAAAGTTTACCAGAATCATCTGGGGTTAGTAAGAATACACTAAAAAAGATACTGTTATACTGACGGAGGCAATTACTTGAGAAGATTAACAGAGATAAATAAAATCACTTGGTGATAGTTGAAGTGAAGGACTAACTTCTTGGTTTTGCAGACAAAAGGTTGACATTCTTCACTTCGATGGCGACTTACATATTTTATTTCTGCCTCCGTCAGTCAGTTTTATGTAGCTTCGGAAACCCTACATAGTGAAGATGAGAAAAGGCCTCCATGAAACCTTTCGGTAAGGTGAGGTCCTACCTTGATTCCTGCTGTCACTAGATAATTTTTTCACCTTCAGAGACGCCTCGTAGTGAAGGGTTAGACTACGGACATAAAGTTATGGAGAAAGAGCCACAAACAAACGTACGATCCACTGACAAAATTAAAATCGCTTCCCTGGCGTAATTAAAACTTGTCACCCTCTGAGTAACAAATGACACTGAAAGATTCTGCACTGCCTTTTTCTGGCCCGTCACAATATAGGAACGAATCACAGTTACGAAAACCAATTGATTTTATATTTATTGGGGAATCTCGTGGCAGATACCCTAACAAATTTATTTAATAACTCCTGGTCGTAAGTATGATTTGTTTCTGCAAGAGGGACAAGGGACTTTTCAGAGACTCATCATAATAGCCAAAACACTGATGCACAAGGTTACTCCTTCTGTTGGAGGCAAGATTTGTTTTTGCAACCTGGCTAACCCATGGACTGTGACATACTGTACCTCTTGTGGGGATGTCTCGTAAAGCTGCGACATACTTCTTTTGAGCGAGATTTTCAACAACGCACCAGAAAGGTTCTAGATGGATCAGCGTGACACAAATGGGGTATTAGGGTAGCTGGTAGCTCTCATGCCCACCCCCTATCTTGAGCCCAGTTGCTTTGATGCAGCAGTAACAATGACCCAAAACAAAACATTTCTTAACGCATTTTCCACAGTATTATAACCCCAGGAAAAACAGTCGTGGGTCAGAATTGTTTGGAATAGCATAAAATCAAATGTAAGGTCAATAGGAGGTGATGGAACAGGAGTAGGGTGGTAAATATTGGGTGTAAAAATATCACTCTAGGCTCATATTGCAGCATGCAGAGCGAGCTGGCAACCCATCTAGCGAGCGGGGAGACTGGCAATTTGGCAAAAGCCTGTTTACAGCCTGTTTCGTCTGTCCCAATACACGTTACTCTCTCTCTCTCTCTCTCTCTCTCTCTCTCTCTCTCAAAATAGTTTTCATGTTCCTGCCAGACTTCCAATCCCGGAGGATTGGAAGTCAGGTATAATTATTCCCTTGTACAAAGGAAAAGAGGAAAAAGAAGTACGTGGTAATCATAGGGGCATTTGTCTTCTTGGTATAAAAGGAAAAGTATATGGTAGGATACTTACTGACAGATTTAGGGAAATAACAGAAGAATTAGTTGGAGAAGAACAGGGAGGTGTTAGGAAGGGAAGAGGTTGTGTAGATCAGATATTCATTCATAGATCTTTTGTGGAAAAGTTTCTAGAGAAGGGAAAGAAGTTGTATGCGACCTTCATGGACTTGGAGAAAGCATATGACGGGGTGGATAGACTAGGATTGTGGAAAGTATTAAGAATTATGGAGTATATGGGAAGTTGTTGAATGCTGTGAAGAGTATGTATGATGGTGCTAAGGCTGCAGTGCATGTGGGTAGTGAACTGAGTGAATTTTTCTATTTGAATGTTGGGTTGAAACAGAGATGTGTCATGTCTCCATGGTTGTTCAATCCGTATATGGATGGGGTTATAAAAGAGGTACAAGGTAGGACAGTGGATGTTGGAGTGGCCCTAATGAGAGAGGGTAGTGTTTGGAAACTCCCTTTACTGTTGTTTGTAGATGATACTGTGTTGTTAAGTGAAGGCGAAGGGGAGCTGCAAGGCTTGGTGGATGAGTTTGGGACAGTGTGTAAGAAACGAAAGCTAAAGGTGAATGTAGGGTAGAGTATAATTATTGTCTTCGAGAGAAGAGAAATCAGTGAATATACAGTGAGGCTGAGTGAGGAGGAAATGGAAAATGCGAGTGCACTTAAGTACTTGAGTAGTGTAATGAGTAAGGATGGAAGTTTAGAGGATGAAGTGGTTGAAAGGGTACAACAAGGAAGAAAGGTTGCTGGTTCCTGGAAAACAGTGATAAGAAACAGGAAAGTGAGCATGGAAGTGAAAAAGTTACTACATGACAGTATTGTGATACCAACTCTAACGTATGGAATTTTTTTTTTTTTTTTTTTTTTTATGTGTCCGACTCTGGGCATAGGCTTCACAGTCTGCTTTCAAGGCCCAGTAGTCCTCCTACGTACCGCACACCTCTACATGTCACCACTTCGGCGCTAACACCCACTGTCCATATTGAATACATGCTAGGGCTGTCTCATACAGGACTGGTGTATTGGTATTAGCGGGGGTATTTTTACGACATGTCGGCGGGCCTTCTGGTAGATCAGTAAAGTCTGATTTTATGAAATTCAAATCCTTATACTGTTTCCTGCCCCGGCGGGATTTGAACCCGGGTCCGTCAGGACTGCAGGCTAACTCTCTACCGATTGAGCCACCGCCTCCCCCTGAACCTTGTTGGAGGGACAGAGGTCAAGAATGAGAGCAGTGAAAATGAGTTATTTGAGAGGAGAATGTGGAATCACATGGAGAGACAGACTGACAAATGAGGAAGTGAAGGACCGTTGTGGTGTGAATGTGGATGTGATAGGAAGTGTTAGGAGAAACACACTGAGGTCGTTTGGCCATGTGGAGAGGATGGAGAGTGAGAGACTGACAAGGGAGTGTGTGTGAGTGAGATGGAGAGGGGGAGAGGGAGGGGGAGGCCAAGGATGAGATGGAGGGATGGAGTGGAGAGGTATATGAGAGAGGGGGGTGTGAGCTGGGAGCAGGGCAGTGAAATGGCGGGGGACAGGACGACATGGAGACGATTTGTTTGTGGTCACCCCTTACGGGATTAAGGTGTCTAGCAATGGATAGATAGGTTTGGGGTCATGTCAATATGACGAATTTCAAAGGAGTTGTGGTAAAAAAATGATTTTTACCCCTCCCAGTTTTTTTTTTTTTTTTTTTTTTTTACATTCTGGGGGGCTACGGCCTGGGCCTTGGCCCAGTTTGGCCCCAGAATTTTATAAGGTGATCAGAAGGACATAGCCCATCATCCCTGTAAGTTTAGTCAAAATTGAACCCATAGTTTCACGTAAAGTTGTTAAGAGACAGACAGATAGAAAGACAATCAAACAAACAAACAAGCAGACAGACTAACCGAGAGAAAACAATACCCGTCCCCGAGCCCCCCATGGGCGGGGACAGATAATAAGCACAGGCAACCTGTCACTGGCACCATCACTCTAACACAGTTGGATAACACCCTCCAACATCCACATCAAGAGGCTGAGCCATTCCAGCACTACGCGAGAACTGGAAAGAAAGCACAATATATGGATCACCCTGTATATCAAAGCGGAATATAATTTACTGGTAGGGAAAAATAAAATACTGTACAGTTACTGAAGGATGGATGGGCAGTAGCGTATCCAAAATTCTCGCTCAGTGTTCAGGAATGATAAGCATAATTTAACCACACACATCCTCCTGTACCCCAACACACACACACACACACACACACACCATATGTGCTTTCACTCACAACATTTTAAGATTTTTAATCATTTAACTCACCACGTCCTGGCAGATTTTTCACCAATTACCCCCCCAATTCCAGCAGATTTTCGATTTTTTGGGGGGACTAAAACCTCCGCATTTTATGAGAAACATCGAAAATTCAGAGAGAAAATGCTCACCTGAGCTTAGAAATGCCCAGTACAGGTGACCCTACCCTCACCTGGTACCATGTTCTCTTGAGCCAGACTCCAGAGAAGACGTTTCTATGGGAGGGGTAACTATTCCAAACCACTCAGAATAGGTGGATATTTATTTATTTGGTACGAATTTATATATAGAACAAGAGCATATTGGTTTTCACATGGTAATATAGGTGATATTAGCGCTGTTTCACTCACCAAACACATCAACATACTGCATCTTCCTTGGTGATGTTACCTCCTCATCACTTCTGATCATTTCTTCCTCTGGTGCCACGTAAACTTTGTCCTTTCACACTGTCATTGACTCTCGCCTTGAATTTCGTACCGTGGCATGACATGTCTTTACTCGTCAGGTCACTGGTAACAGGCGAGTTGCTGAGACAATGGCGTGTGGGGGGGGAGGACACGTGGGGTAAGGCATTGTCCCTGCCTGGCCTTGGGTAGAGAAAGGTGTCAAGTGTATACTTACCAAGAATCACGTGCGAACTTCGAAAAATGTGTAAATGACAGACCTTGCAATTGCAGCGTGTTTATAAATGTCAACAGGAGTCACAGTGACAAAACGTTTGGGCCCAGATGTACGTCAATGGGACAGGGCGGGTTAATCATATAATGTCAGGTTCAAATCGGTCAACTCAGATCCATTCATTTAAGATCAGTTAGATTAAATCAAAATAAATAAGGTTCAGTAGAGTCACTTAAATCCATTCAGGTCCATTGAGGTCACACCAGGTCGCTAAGCATCTATTCAGGTCGGCTTAAGCCCAGTCAGGTTACTTCAGGTCAAACTAGTCAGTTCAAGCCCAGTTAGCGATACTTGTGGAAACAATTTCCCCAGAGGGAGATATCCTGTGTGTAGCGGTATATGCACACCTTTTAATATAGATGTCCCTGTTAAAAGCAGGGGAATTTTCCAGAGATCATAATTATAGTGCTGGTTCAGAGTGGTTTAATAATGCAGGGATTTGCTCTAGTTTTCTGGTTAATAGTCTTTATTACTACTGTAACAGATTAAATGCTACTGCATTTAACCTTCTATGCAGATAAGGGGATGGGTCCATTATGTGGCAGCAGGGGTAAACCAGCTCTGCTGTTGGGTCCTCCTGCGGAAGCCGCTGATTGCACTGCGCAGTTGACCCTCATGCAGTATGGTGCGGTGAGGATCTGTCCCTTCTCTCCTTGAAGCTAAGATACGAGTAAATGTGTGTGTGTGTGTGTGTGTGTGTGTGTGTGTGTGTGTGTGTGGATGAGTAAATTGGGAGTGTGTCGTCCTGTCTTGGCTACCGCCCTTTTGGGAAGTAGTCTATGTATATAGATAGACAGATAGATAGAAGTGTATGAATTTCCTATAGCTATAGGAATATTCCACGTACGTGACTGCGAATGCGTGTTGTGGTGACATGGAAAATAAAAGAAGGTCTTATATATCATAACGAAGATAAAGTGTGTGTGTGTTTTTTTTTTTAACTATGATTGAATTGTTAAGTTAGAACTTCCTTGTAAATTTAGTGAAGTAATTCACTGAATATAAGTAACTGTAATTAAATAATATTTGACATCTCTGAATCCAGTGAACGAAGAGATACACCATATTTTAGTCAGTTCCATTCAAGCCACCTAGCAGACGGGAATGGACTGTTTATGGGCTACATTTAAGGACGCCTGGTTTTGATCCATGCAACTTAACCAAGACCGCAAGTATGTCATTGTCTGTCATTCCGACTTATCTAGCTAAGTATCCTTTAAGATTTGGTCAAATCAAGGGGAGCTAGCGAGGATAATGGAGATTATAATAGGTTAATTAGGGTGTCAGTATATACCCTGCTTATTCAAAGAGACTCCTATTACTTTAATTTTAACATTTGGTGTTTTGATAGAAGAATACCCCAAAAAATATCTCACATTTTGGTGCCCCAAGTGAGAACTACAGATGTGTGCAGAGGCTTTAAGCGGGTTCAAGGTTGCATCCGTGGGGCATAGCTTAACTCCATGTGCGGCAGAAGTGCCAGACACAGAAATAAGTCTACACCGGGCTCCGGACGGAAAAGCTAGTTCCTTTTCAAGTGATGAACGGCTAAATGTGGTATTGGATTAGGAACACCACCATACTCTCCTTTTTCTGGGAGGCAGTGATATCTATGATTGTGAGGACAACATCATAACCCAAACGATTCAACAACCAAGGGTGACAGGTTTAAAACCTTCCCCACAGTCATTTAAATTTAAAGTAAAATTATAGAAATTTTGAAAGTTGTACAGTAATCATGCAGTATGTCCATTTCATTGTTAAAGAAGTTAACGAGTGGTAAGGCAAGATGGGTAACAAGAGCTATAAACGACTGTAAAGAATCATTAGAGGAAATGCCACTATCAAAAGAGAAATTAAGAAGTCTTTTGAGTATTTTAGAGGGCAGATTGACTAAGTATGATGAAAATTATACCAATTTAGAAGCAGCTATTGTGAAGGATGATGATAAAGATCTGTGTGAATCAGAGAGTGCGAAGTATGAAAACAACGTGGAGGAATATGTTAACATCCTAAACTGGCTTGAAACAAAGTTAGTTAATTCTTGTGCAGAAACGCGAGTTGTTGATCTCTGTTGTAAAGCCACAACCAGAAACTGCGCTCCCAAAGATTGATGGGGAGAGAGATTGGAAATCTATTTGGGATCAGTTCAGATACGTAGTCCATGACAGAACAGACCTCTCCAAGGATAGTAAATTCTACTATCTATTAGGACAGATCAAGAGCAAGCCTTATATGTTGATAAGTGATTTACCCATTGAAGAAGATAATTATTAGGCAGCTTTGACTATCCTTAGACTGAATTATGAAGATACGGGACATGTTATTACCCAGTTACCGAAGACCTAATTGAATTACCCATTCCTTAACATGATTTTGATTCTTTGCAAAATTTTCGGATTGCAGTGAGTTGTAATTTAAAAGCTTTAGGTACTTACGAAGATGTAAGAGCAGCAGATTGGGTGCTTTCTAGAACTGTATCCTTAAAGTTAATATCTAGAATATCTATTTTTGAGGATGGCTTAATGCAACTTTGCAAACATTTACAATGAACAGTGAAGCCAGCTGAAAGCAAAGCGAAGGATGAAGTAAAGAAGAGGACCACTAACCAACTGGCTCTGAAACCTAAGCTAGTATCAGTTAAGCCTGTAAATAAAGAGGATTTTGGCATTTTCATTAGCTCCTTAAAATCTGAAGTGAAATTACCAAGGACAAAGAATGAACAAGCGAATGATAATAAAGAGGTAAGGATATCGATGGTAAAGGGCAGGAAAGGTTGTGCATTTTGTAGTGAACAACATTCCACTGCATTTTATCAGAATCATCCTGATTTTGCCTCTAGAACAGTGAAGTTGAATTAACTGGGGTATTGTATTTTGTCTGAATTCAGGACACACATCCACAGAGTAGATTAAATCTTTGTTTCAAGATCGAAAATGGAAATCATCTTAGTGCTTTGTGTCCAAGGATGATCAAAGATGAGGTTCCTAAACCCGCAAAATCAAGTAGTCCAGAAACAATGCCAGCTGGGGTTCCAGTTGCAGATGTGAAGGTAATGATAGAAAATTGGAGTGTATCAGCATGTACTCTTCTTGATATTGGTGAACAGAAAACCTTCACTTCTGCTTACTGTATATTGTAGAAAAATTAAAGTTACCCATTATAGGCAAAGTCATTGTAGCCATTACAAGGTTTTTAACTGCCAAGGAAGCACAATCCTTTGACTCAGTTAGACCTTTAATTCAACTTGGCCGGTATAAATGCCGTATAACAGCAGCTGTCCTGATAAGATGGAAACAAGTATATTTATCAAAGGACTGAAGGAAACCTCTGATCATCTACATTGCCTGGAGGAAAGCAGATACTGTGGGTCCCATAAAAATTATCACTGGGTCAGATTACTGAGGAATATTCCTACTTAGGACTTTCAAAAATAAAGTACAGTTGTTCAAGAGTCCAGGAGGTAGCCTTATTATGGGTTAATCGCCTTTTCCAAGGCAAGCCAGAGGAGAGGCCACATTAGTAGATTCAGTCTTTGTTACCCCCACACGGACATTGGTGGTAGCTAGAATAGGTGCAGAATTAGAACCTACTCAAATAAACAACTTACTGGATGAGAAAAGTGAACCTGAACACAAATTGTGGGACTTGGATACTATGAGAATACATCCTAAAACTAAATATACAGTTTACTAATAGACAGATATTGCCAGATTCGTACATTACCTTCAGTGCTACTAATATTCCCATCTCCAAAAGTATTGAAATTCTTGGTGTCTCACTTAACAGTGCCCTCAGCTGGACCTCTCATGTCAGATCACTTGCTAAAACCGCCTCAAGGAAACTTGGATTATTGTACAGAGTCCGTAACCTCTTCGCCGATGAGCAGTTAGCTATAATTTATAAGAGTCATGTGCGCTCTCAGCTTGAATATTGCTCACCCTTGTGGAATGGTTGTGGAGAGGTTGCATTAAGACAACTAGACAAAATTCAGAATAAAGCTGTTAGAATCATTAACAACCCTGCCATTACATATAAACTACCTCCCCTGCAAGTAAGAAGGAATGTTGCCTCCCTTGCATTATTTTACAGATATTTTTTTGGCAAATGCTCAGACGAAGTTGCGTCCATGGTGCCACCTCTCCATGCCTTCCCTCGTGCTACACGGGCATCTGGTAACGCTCATGACTGGAATGTCACTCAACCACATTGCAGAACTTCTGCCTATCAGAATTCTTTCATTCCCCGAACTGCATCTCTCTGGAACTCGCTTCCCCAGAGTTGTTTTCCTCCAAATTTCAACCTACAACTGTTCAAGTCTAATTCTTACAGATATTTTATGAACAGAGGACACCAGTAATCTGGTGTATGGATTATTTTTTTTTCTCCATTTGTTTTTCCTTCCTCCGTTCTGTTATTTAAAAAAAAAAAAAAAAAAAAAAAAAATCCTGAAGAACCAACCCCTGAAGAGATATTAGGTATGGATTTGTATGATCAGTCTGTCGAATTTAAAGATGGACAGTATTGGTTTGGATTACCAAGGATACTAAACCATTCAGAGTTACCAACAAATTACCAGGCTGCTAAAGCTCAGTTAAATGATCTTCCAAGAATGCTGAGAGACAAACCAGAACATCTAATATGATAACATTATAGTGGTCAGTTGAAGAATAAATTTATAGAAGGTGAAGTTCCTGTTAATCATAAAGATGGACATTATTTTCCATATCATGCTGTAAGCAAGGATTCAGTAACAACTCCCATAAGGATAGTTTTTAACTGTAGTAGTAAAGTGTTCGAAGGATTAGCTAGCTTGAACGACTGCCGATGCTGTGGACCTACATTAACAGAGAGTTGGGGAATATATTATTAACATTTGGAGAGAAACCTTATGCATATACAGCAGACATTAGTAAGGCTTTTCTCAGAATAGGATTGAGAGAAGAGGATAGGAAATTTACAAAATTCCTCTGCCCTCAAGACCCTCAAAAGGAGGATAGTACTTGGAAAACTTACTGTTTGCGATCGGTGCTCTTTGGCTCTTGTGCTAGCCCTTTCCCACTATGCAAAATAGCACCATTTTTAGAATGCCAAATGCCCCGAAACGGGGTAACCCTTCTATATGAATAACTTACAAGGTGCTGCTGATACATAGGCGGAAGCACTGAAGACTTATGAAGTAGCCAATTCCAAATGTGGGAAGGCAGATTTGCCATTACAGAGCTGAAATACAAATTCACCGCTTTTAAGGAAGAAAATACAAGAGGACTATCCTAATATTGACATTCCCAAAACTCAAAATGTGCTGGGTCTTACATGGGATACAAGGGTTGATGAAATATGTTTAAAACCAATTAAGTTCTCTGATGTAACGCTCACCAAGAGGTCCTTGTTAAGTCAGGTCTCCATGTTATTTGTCCCACTTGGATTGGACAGCCCCGTAGTCATTACGGGCAAATTTTTAGTGCAAGAGGCTTGATGAGAAAAATTGGACTGAGACACTGAATAAGGTGAAATGTATGTTGAACAGTGGGAACAGATTAGGAAGGAATTTGAAATATCATCAAGCATATGTATTCCCAGGCAGATTAACAGTAACGAGCAGTCACATTTGCATTTATTTTATGATGTTTCTCAAAAGGCATATGGGGCGGTAGCTCATTGTGCAACAAGAGATTATAGTAAAATTATTATGTCCAAAGCCAGAGTTGCACCAATTAAAGGAAGAGCCCTGCCTTAAATGGAATTGGCTTCCAGAGCATTAGGAACTAAATTGGCCAGGTATTTAACCACCATTCTTGACACTCACTTTGAGGATATTAATATATGGATTGACAGTGAGATTTGTTTTTACTGGATAGGAAAGGAAGACAGTAAAATTCCTTTCGTCTGCAGTAAAGTGAAGAACAACAGAGAACTCTCTTCCAAATCTAAAAACATGCGTGTAACCTCCAATCAAAACCCAGCTGATGTTCTCTCGAGATGACTTGTGGTTTAAAGGTCCTAAATGGTTACTTACTAAAGAAGGGCCTGAGCAGAAATGTTACAATATTGCTGAGGTTTGAGATGTAAACCTGGATCCTGTAGTACCTGAGCCAGATGTGATAGACATCAGTTGATTTTCATCAGTAAGACAACTCCTTAACACTGCTTAATTAGTTGTAAGATTTTTAAATAAGAAAGTGGGGTTTGAGGAGTTTGAATCCAGGGAATATTGGGTGAAAAAGTTACAAAGGAAATATTACGGAGAGATTTTTGACCTTTTATGCCGAGGCACTAACAGCAATAATAAGCTGTTAAGGGATTAAGGATTATTCTTAGACAGAAAAGGTCTAATCAAATACCATGGCAGAATAGCGAAGGCTGACTTGCCTCTCCAAACTAGTCAATCCTCTATTGTTACCCAAGAATGATTATTTTGTACAAGTAATTGTCAAGGAAGTCCATGAGTTAACTGTTCATGGAGGTGTGCCGCAGACTTTGGCCCGAGTCTATGAAAGGTATTGGATCCCTAAGGGTAGACAGGTTGTAAAGAAATATCTCAAGAATTGGGTCTGGTTAGTACTTGGATGGGTGACCGCCTGGGAACACCAGATGCTGTTGGCATCCCTACATGTCAAGTGGGGTTGGTGGAGGATTAGTGCCCCTCCCTGTAAAACAATTAACTCTAAGCCCTTGGCCACCCCATTTGGGATACATGGCGTCTGGCAATGGATGGATGGATGGATGAACAACGACCATATGATAATCCAGGACCACCTTCTTTACCAAAGGATAGGGTAAATATAAGTCGGCCCTTCAGAGTAACTGGAGTTGATTACACAGGGGCTATAACCGTTACGGGTGAGGGAACTCCCCATAAGGTGTATATATGTCTGTTTGCTTGCACCTACACAAGGGCAGTCTATCTAGAAAAGGCAGAAGATTTTTCAGAGACATTCCCGAACGTATTCAGAAGATTTGCTAATAGATGGTCTTGTCCTAGTAAAATAATAAGCGAGAATGGAACAAATTTCATTGGAGCATCACCTTTAATTTTAACTATAATGAATGACCCAAAGATTAAGTCGACCCTGGGAATCCGTAACTGTACATGACAGTTCATAACTCCTAGAACCCCATGGCAAAACGAGTTCACTGAACGAATGATTGGTACTGTGAACTAGCTGAGGAAGGCATTACATAGAACCAAGATCACTAGAGAAGACTTAAGGAGTGTAATACCTGAAATTGAGCCAAGAATTAATGACAGACCTTTAACCTACCTAGATGATACTATTGTCTCAATCGAAGCCTTGGCACCAGTCCACATGTTGGATGGCAGAAGGCATTATCCAGTGCCTTGTGCTGATATCCAGGAGGAAGTAGATGATCCCACCATATAGGAGAATGAACTAGGACAACATCTACTTAAAAGATATCAACTTTTGAAAAAGGTGCTGGATACCTGGAATAGGCATTGGCACGAGGATTATCCATTTAGCTTTAGAGAGAGATATTATGGCACTCAAGCGGCCAGTAAGAAGTCTTTAATAAATATAGGAGATGTGATCTTAGTGAAAACTGACCAACCTAGATTCCAGTGGGCAATAGCAAAGGTTGTTTCCACCCATCGAGATTCGGAAGGTGTACTCAGACTTGCTAGCATTTGAGGAGTTTAAACCCAAGGAGTTTCGGTGGATTATGGACGTGTAAACAGCTTTCAAGATTAAATGTAGAGGACATGTCAGCATTAAAGCCAGCACTAAATTGGTACCCCTTGAGTTAACGGCTATTCCTGAGATAGTGTATGGCAGTGAATAATTTGGTCAAGACAAGTGACCTAGAAGGGCCGCAGCACAGGGTTCTCTTGCTAGGGGTCATATTACATGATACAGTGTATCATTTTTTGTCCGGCCCCAAATCTGTGGAAACTACTTCCCCAGAGGGAGATATCCTGTGTGTAATGGTATATGCAGACCTTTTAATATGGTTGCCCCTGTTGAAAAGGAGAGGAATATTCCAGAGAATGTGTAGTGCTGGTTCAAAGTGATTTAATACCCCAGGGATTTGCTGTAGTTTCTGGCTGATAGTCTTTATTATTTATAAATTAAATGCTACTGCATAATTTTAACCTTTTATGAACAATTATAATGTAAATACGTGTATAATTCTCCAATGGTTATGGGAATATATCATGACTGCATGCGTGTCGTGGTGACATGGGAGATGGAAGGTCTTATATATCTTAAAGTTGATAAAATTAATATTTGGCTTCGGTTTTTATTTAAAACTGAGATTAACTTGTTAAGTTAGACCTTCCTTGAATATTTCATGAAGTAATTCATTGTATATCAGTAACTGTGATTAAATAATATTTGGAATCTCTGAATCCAGTGAACTAGGAGATACGTCAGTTCCATTCAAGCCATCCAGCAAGCGGCAGCACGCTGTATATAGGCTGCACTTAAGGACACCTGGATTAGACCCATGCAACCCAGCCAAGACTGCAAGCCCTGCATCATCTGTCATTCCGACTTATCTAGCTAAGTATTTTTTAAGATTTGGCCAAATCAAGGTGAGCTAGCGAGGATAAAGGAGATAAAAATAGGTGTGTTAGGGTGTCAGTATATACCTTGCTTATTCAAAGAAACTCTTATTTAATTGTAACATTTGGTGTTTTGACCCTCAGAAAATTTCTACTTCAAGTTCACAGAATTTCAAGCAATGTTCAGTTTGTCCTACTGAGGTTCGTTTATGCAATTTTTCCTGCATTTTAACTGCTTCAGGTCTTTTAAATCCGTCAAACACAAATATACTCGGTTCTTTGGATATTATGTCAAGCCTATGAAGCACAATGAAGAAAAAAAATCCATACAAGGCAAATGGCTCACACATTTGAATTCTAGAATTTTATGCGCGCGCGCGCGCCCGAGTGTGTGTGTGTGTGTGTGTGTGTGTGTGTGTGTGTGTGTGTGTGTGTGTGTGTGACTGGGATGATTTATCAGTAAGTCATCTGATAAGTACGGGTGTTGTGGTCACTAGTTGCTATTATACTGTACCGACACTTGTTGCTGTACAGCAGTCAATCTTAGACGATGCTGGTGATGAAGAAGTCAAGGGTGAGAAATGTGGAAAAAAAAGATAGGTCACAAACCCTGTTGGAATGTCACTGAGGGACAGGTATACAGGACAGGGGCAGTTAAAGGTTCCCAGGTTAATGAATTCCGTCCGCGTCACGCGTATGGTATGTCGATCATTTTCCTCCAGGTGTGTTTTGACGACCCTCTTGCTGTTGATAGGCATTCTTCTCCTTCATCTTCTTTCTTCCCTGATTCATCATGTTAAAAACGGTCCATAATGGGCTGACGGGGTAAAAGAAAACTAAGCCACTCTCAGTGTTACAAAATAATCCAGCAGATGGCAGTGACAAGTTCAAATGGTTGGATATAAATGCAATTATGTTTCTGACTACAGATGAGGGGAATATTGTGGTGTCTAGGATGACGTACAGGAGGAGACAAAAATTCACCTAGTATTTCACCTTTTCTGCCTCTCACTTTCTTCTGATGGATAATATTCCCAAGCAGAGAGAAGTTTGGTGTGTTTCCCTACTCATAGACGATTCTCGTTGATGTGATGTGTTAGGGAAGAAAGTGTCTAATACGCCCTTAGTCTGACCTTGATTTAATGGAACAGAAGGCTAACTTTTCTCACTGACTGTATTTTAGTGTGAAAAGAAGAGGTGTTTCAGATGATCCGCTCATGTGAAACGAAATTCAAAATTAATGTGTAGGTGGCCGGAAGGATGAACAAAGACGCACCAGGAACAAGGTGGGAAAATTATGAAAGTATAATATGTCTTGTTAGGATAGATCGCTACTGAGTAGGAACAAATTGGCTTATATACAGCCCAGTGATGTTACTTGATATTCTTCCTATCTCATAACTTAATTAAGTTTGGGAAATATTTTTCACACTGAAGTGCTTTGATGGAGTCTTCATTAACCCCGTCACTACCTGGGGCTCTAGACTTGCAATAATAAATAGAAACTACATCATCGGAAAGAAATGGTTCACTACTGAGAGAAGTCCTTCCAAAGATTTTAAAATGCTCTAATGTAAGGGTTAATTGAATTTATTCTTAACGGCTTCATTACGGGAGGTTTCTCTTAATTGCATAAAGTCGTCGTACGTTCGCAAAAACAAGTGTGAAAGTCATAGAAGATACACTGATAACAAGGTAGACAGACATACAGGTAGACAGATAAATAAGCAGGTAAGTTGATAAATTATTAATACCATAGCCAGATGAAGTAACAGACAAATGACTACCGATAGACGCCCAGGCTGATGAAAGGATAGTTAAATGGTTGGCCATGTAGACAGAGCCCAATCATAAGAGAGAGAGAGAGAGAGAGAGAGAGAGAGAGAGAGAGAGAGAGAGAGAGAGAAATTATTCAAATGAGAAAGTTGTGATGGAGCGAGGGTGAGGTCTAAAGGGTGGAAAGAGGTTAGACAGGGGTACAAAAGAGTACAAAGGAGCACAAACGAAAACAAACAGCAACAGACCTATTGGTCTTCTCGGGGCTAGTTGTTGCAAAGAAACTATACCTATCATATGTAATTTTGTGAGATGAAGCAAGACTCCTCCACCTACATAATCTTCCAGCCAAAACAGGTAAGAAAAACTAAGAAGGGCTACCATGCAACATCAAAAAACTGCTATGGAAATTTTCATAGGAAAGAAAATACACATAGAGATGGATATACATATATAACTATAACTCTAACTCTAACTCTATATATATATATATATATATATATATATATATAGATATATATATATATATATATATATATATATATATATATATATATATATATATATATATATATATATATATATATATATATATAAAATCAAAAGGGGGGGGGCCCATGGCCGAATGCCCCCTCCCCCGTCGCGTCGGTACGCCACTGCTGTTGGGTATAGGAGCATTCGCTGGGAAACTGACGTAAAGCTTAGTTCTAGGCTTATGAACTAAAAGACCTTCGCTATTCAAGTGCAAAACTACTCGAAGTCTTGCTAATCTTCGTAGGAGTCGCAAAACTGAACCCCCCCAAATATCAAGCTTGTTCTTCTTTCTTTCATCTTCATCAGTCATAACTCCAAAACAAAAAGAAGTACACGGGCGTACTATACACCACAATGCTGTTTGTCAAGTGTAGATGTTTCTTTTAATGTTTAGAAAAGCATTCAGACTACGGTTCGCGAGTTACGACCCTAAAACCGCATCGTTGTCACCCGTAAGTACGCCATTTTGCGCAATATTGGTCAGCTACAGCTCGCTTTCATTAAAGAACGTATGAAAACACTTATTTCGTGGAAAAGCACTTTCGATTTAGCCTTTCACTATGTTGTGTATGTAACAATGCAAATCTAACAATTGTATTATGCATCATTATACTTCCACAAAAAGATAGTAAACTAGAAAATAATTTTTTTCTCTAAAATGTTTGTTATGAAGTAGGAATGGCAAAAGAGCAAAGATAAGAGATGAAAAAAGCACAGAAACAAAAGAGGATTTAGGATGGGAGGAGATATGGAGACTTATACCCACTAATACATTCCACATTTTTGCCACAGAGTTGTTGCTGGTGGAATGTAGTAATGGATGAAAGTATCCAAATCTCCTCCCGTCCAGAATGCTCTGTTGTTTGTATGTGTTTTTCATTCTTATCGGTGCACTATTGCCATTTCTGCTTCTTAACTACCATTTTAAAAGAAAATTTTTGTTTTCTAGTTAATGTATTACAGTGAACAACATTTATAGGATATTTGTTACATATGTTGACAAGCCTATTGATGAAATACTGTTTTGGTTTGTTAGACTGGAAACATTTTCCAATAATTTTATAACCATTACCTCTAGTGTAATTTGAATGATCAGTTGTAATGCATTTATTGACTGACATGCTGTCGTGTCTCTTAAAAGATGTGTATCCTTGAATCAAATCGTCTCATGATCTGCACTTTGACAACTTAAACAGCTTTAGCTCTTCTAAACTTTCCTCACACGGTTTATTCCCTAATCTGGACTTTTTTTTTTATTTAATCTTCGCTGGACTCCCTTCTAATTTTTTCTTGTACTGATGTGACCAAAACTGATCATGGTACTCTAGATTCGGATGTACTAAGGAAGTGTACAAGGTGAGAACAATGTTCTCCCGTTTGAATTCAAACGCATTACCTATAAATCCGGTTAGTTTATTAGCTTTCGTCATTTTCATTTCCTTTGTTTGTGTCGATTTGGTATCAAATCATTTGATATTATTATTCCTACCTGTAAATCTTCTTTCTTGTTCACATTCTTCAGTTGACTATTATTCATAGTGTACTAAAGTTTTTCATTTTTACCTCCAGGATTAACAATTTTGCATTTGTCAGTATTAAAATCCATTTGCCACATTTGAGCCCAGTCTAATAATTTATCTAAATCTCTTCGAATCATCAGCCTATGTCTGGGTGTATCCCCGTTATATATATATATATATATATATATATATATATATATATATATATATATATATATATCATATATATATATATATATATATATTTGGTCAGCAGAGTTGGAGATTTTTGCAACACAAACCTTCGTCAGTATCGTCAATATAAATCAAGAACAGAACAGGGCCCAAAACTGAACCCTTTGGTACTCCGTTTGTGACATTCAGCCAGTCTGTTTCTTTCCCATTAAGTGCAACTACTTGTTTACATCCTATATGCGAATTTTTAATCCATTTTTGTACATTGTCTGATGCCAGAGACTTAAAACTTCTCAACAGGACGTAAGAGGGAAGGGGTGAAAAACTAAGGGAGGAGTAATTGTGATACGCGATAAAAGAAGGGTGAGAGAAGAGGGAGAGTGTAAAGAAGGGGTGGTAGGTAAGTAAGGGTGAGAGGTGGATAAGAGGGGAAGGGGAGAGATGAGGGAGGGGTATATGGTGAATGAGGGGTGAGATATGAGACTGAGAGGCAAAGGAGGGTAAGGAAGAGTGAAAGGTAAGAGAGAGAGAGAGAGAGAGAGAGAGAGAGAGAGAGAGAGAGAGAGAGAGAGAAGATGAGGGAGGCTGAATGAGAGAGAGGCGAGATGGAACGACAGAGCAGGTGAGAGGTGAAAGAGGGGGTTAGACAAGGAAGGCGTGAGATGAAACTGGGAATCCAGGTGACAGGTGAGGAAACAGGTGGGGGCAGAGCGGGAAAGGTCTGGGTGGCTATAAATCATCACCTCTTATCATTCAGGTGCCGACAGTCTGGATAATGACGGTGTGTGTGCGTTGTGCGGGAGGGGAGGGACCGGTGTGAGGGGGAAGGAGGCTGGAACTTTGTGTGGGGTCTAGATGGAAGAGTGAACTGGTGGGTGATGGGGGGGGGGGGCTGAGTGGAGGGAAAGAAGAAAGAGGGAGAGTAGTGGGAATGAAGGAAATGTAGAGTGCAAAGGAATTACAAAGAAAAGAGAGCAATGACAGATCCTTTGATCCTTTCTAGACTGCTTCTTATAAAGCTGATTATAACTAGGGCAACTTTTCTATAAGTATGAAACAAAGTTAACAGTTGAATACAGCAGCAGAAAGTGAGAAAGACCATTATCATCATCATCATCATCATCATCATCATCATCATCATCCCAGCTCTTCCTTCCACTTGTCAGTGGGGTAGGTTGGGGAACAGACAGCAAGGAAAAGTACAGAATACGATTGGCGGAAAATTAATCAACAGCACACCAGATGAAATGGACTACACACCCATTCTCCAACCATTCAATCCCACGAATTCCTGGCTCCATCTGGTAGGTACACCTGTCCACACTTACCATCGTATTTACCTATCAGTCAGTCCGACGACTGTCAAGCTAAAAACGGGTGTAATACCCTTGTCATACACTCACCCGTACAAAATTCATCCAGTCAGCTTTAGTCATTTTCCTAGCCTCGTTAGCTCTTATACCTATTTTTTTTTTTTTTTTCCCTCGTACACTCAGTGACCATAGAAAACAGACTAATCTGCTCTCAAAGAGAAATGGAAAGATCAATGGCGGGAATATCTTCGAGAGTGAGGAGATCAGTTTGGATGAGAGGTCAGACTTAAGTCACGGACATTACTGAAGTTATAAAAGAAGAGAAATGGAATTGGGCTGGTCACGTAGCAACAACAAGGGATAGCCAATGGAGGAAGAGGCTGATTGAATGAACTCCGAGAGACTGAAAGCGTAACAAAAAGAGGCCAGACAGAAGGTGGAGAGTTGAAATGGAGAAGAGTGCAGGCAAAACATGGCAGAGATTGGCTCAGTCAAGGAATTCGTGTAGAATGTCAGGGGAGGCATTTGTTCAGCAGTGGACCATTCTCCGTGATTCGAGACCATTTGCACACTCACGACGACCTTACGTCCATGAACTCGTTGTTAGCTGTCGCCAGTAGCACGTCAGACATGGAGCTATTAATATTGGAGTCAGTGATGTCTTTTCGTGACATATTGAATATAGCAAACAATGAAGTTTTAATAGAACTGCTGTGTTTCTAAAGGTACTGTACATAGCCTAGTTTTAGTGATGTAATAAAGGATTGCGCTCTGTTCCTACTCGTCTACCTATAAATTATTTGTGTATTTTATGCCCTTTTTTTACTTCTCCATGGTAGTCTTTATTGCAGTTCATTTTAGGCACCTTTTTTATTGACCTTTACGTTTTGTCTGCGGCCACCCTTTGCGGGATTAGGGCGTCGGGCTATAGATAGATAGATAGATAGACGTTTTTTTTTAATGCATTTTCTGAGCTCCATGTAATATGATATTGTATGGACTTATTATTATGACTACAATGTTTATTATTCGCACTGTTTTTACTTATCAAGGTTTTCCGAGTAATTTATTTCATGCACAGTTTTTTTTTTTTTTTTTACTCCTAAATTTAGAATAGTTTGTCCGAGTTTTTTTTATGCATTTTTTTTTCTTTCTTAGATTTTTTTTTTTCTGTTCATATGAAGCCTGACCTATTATTTCTTAGCTTCTATTATATATATAATTGTAGTCTCCTTTGATCTTATTCTACAATGCTGGGAATGTTTTTAGGCTCTGAAGATGGTATATGTTGTTTACCAAAAGTCAGCCAAATAAATCAAGGTGTTGATGTTTATTAAATCCTGGTATTCCATTTTATTATTAGTCTGCGCTTTCCACGCAACCAATATGCAGCCGATATCTGTCTATCCAAGTATCTATTTATCTATCTATCTATGTATTTATCTGTCTGTCTATCCATCTATCTGTCTGTCTATCTATCTATCTATCTATATCTATCTATCTATCTATCTATGTATCTATATATAATTGTGTGTGTGTGTGTGTGTGTGTGTGTGTGTGTGTGTGTGTGTGTGTTACAGGGAATTCGTGAAATGAGTTAAAATTACGTTGAGTCAATTAAGGTTAGGTTATTTTAGGCTGCGCTTAGGTTAGGCTAGGATAATCTATATACGTGTGTGTGTGTGTGTGTGTCCAGCTACACCCCCTAAGACTGCTGTCGTTCTGGGACCCGTTCCCATTAACAAATTTACCCCCATGGTCCTATTTTCCCTCCTGGGCATATTTTCCTCATGGACCAACTTTCTCCCTTGAATTTAATGATATTACCCCCATGTTCCTACTTTCCCCATTCATCTACTGGATTTTTGCTCATGCAGATTATTCTCCGTATGGAACCATCGTCCAATGGACATGTTCTTCCATGTACCTATTTCTCACAGTGAACTCAGTTTCCTTAGAGATTTATTTTCCTCATGGATCTGTTTTTCCATAAACCTGTGTTTCTCATGGGCCTAATTTCCACTCTGGACCTGTCCGGCATGAACCTATTTTCCCCATCGAATCATTTCCCCAGCATTGACCTATATCAGCACCTGGACCTACGTTACCAATGGAGCTATATCCTCCTGGGTGACTGGCCATATAATTTGCTGTATGGAGATAATTCAGTGACAGGGTTTCTTCATGCAGTCACTCAAACAACAATCGGCTGACTGGCACAAACTAATCAGTTATGGCAAGCCGATGAATGACAGTTTGAGCGGAACTAATCTCTTTTTATAACAGATCTGACCTGATCGTAAGTGTTACAGTCCTTTCGACATTATCACTGTGCCATCAAAATAAAAAACTTTATGTTTATGCATTGCAAATTAGTGTTGAAGACAATATGAATTAAGCTGTTTTCAGTGCACCGTGGAATGTTGATTATGATTGGAAGGTCATTGGGGTGTTAGAACGGGGAAAAAGAAGGGCGTAAAGTTGAGAAAAAAAAAAAATGAATATTATTACACTCTGCACAGATTAAACTTGCTTCTCATGATGTATTGAAGTTGCAAAGTTTCTTCTTTCTTTTTTCTTTTTTTTTTTCAATCATATTGTTCGGATATTATGGTGGGTTCTCCGACTTTACTCGTATGTTATCAATAGCACCAGCTTCTAATACGATTTCCGTCGGAAATCAATAATAACCGAAATAAATCTATCGACAATGGCGATGATGATGATGATGATGATGATGATGATAAATATGACTGATAATAATAATAATAATAATAATGATAATAATAATAATAATAACAATAACAATAACAATAATAATAATAATAATAACAGTAGTAGTAGTAGTAGTAGTAGTCGTAGTAGTAGTAGTAATAATAATAATAATAATAATAATAATAATAATAATAATAATAATTAACAAGAACAGCAACAAGAATTCTTAAATTGTTCAAGCAATGTCCAAAGAACCCCACATTCCAAATGAAAATACGGTACTTTTATAACTGAAGACTTATTAAGGGACTTTTGGTATGACTCAAATTTTTTTACAGATTTTTACCTGTGACTTTTAAATCAAGGTCAAGATCACTACATTTCCATCGAGTATGGACAAAATAGGACAAATACTTTCCTATTTTGCACTTTCAGTCATGAGGAGGCCATTTTGACTTTCCTCAATATCTCAAAAAGTATTTCTTGGATTTCAGTCTCAGTACCCAGGTGCAGTAATAAATGTTGACGACTACATACTGGAACATTTGCAAAGCAATCGATTACGTCGTTTATTCTTGCGCAAGAGAGAAAAAAATGAAAAATAACGCATAGAGCGCTAGTGTGGCACTAATGCTAAGAAAAAAATGTGCTAAAAGAAGTCTGCAACCAAGATACATCACCACTGGAAATTCCAAGTCTCTATCTCGAACGGTCTTGGAATGCCAGCCTTTTAGTTCCCCCCCCCCCCAAAAAAAAAAAAACGATATGATATATACAATCTCAAGAACTACACAGAATGTGAGTGCTTAATATTAATAGTAATAATAGCAACATGTAGTAGGTTGAGGTGGCCACCATTCCTTCACTTGATGTAGTGCTGCGTTCAGGCGGCTCTACACTGAGAGAAAAGTCAAAGGTTTCCTGAAAGCCAGGAAATCATTAAAACTTTGAATGGTAATAATATAACCAAATGACGCCTGGCGGTTTGGTGGGTTAAGACTCTACGGCAGGACTGAGAGCTAGTTGGAGTGGGAGCTAGTTGGAGTGGGAGCTAGTTGGAGTGGGAGCTAGTTGGAGTTTTTTGCTCACATGAAACCACCCAGGGATGAATGAAGCTGGTCACTCTCACCGTAAATGTTGGGGATGAGTAGCTTAGCCTCGGGTCTCTACTTTCCTAATGGGTAAGAGAGGACCGGATAATGGATGATTCGATAATCATAATAATAATGATAATAATAATAATAATAATAATAATAATAATAACAATAATAATAAACGATGGTCTAATAATAATAATAATAATAATAATAATAATAATAATAATAAAGGTTGGTCTCTGCGTACTCCGAAACGTCAGAGCAATAAATAATTTAAGCTTTCTCCTGTTTTTTCCTCCACTCCATTCTAATCTATTGCAGCTGACTTTCTTGATGGTCATGCTTACTCCAGTTTAGATTATGCTTCTGTTTATGTAAGTTCAGATGTGTTACGGTGTCACGGATTGACACCCGCTAATGGTCACTGAAATTATTATCCTTACCATTTGGATTCATTCAAATCATGAAATGGGGAACAAAGATGCCTAGTTCATGAACATGGCAGTCAGTATGCTCAGTTCATGAACTGAGCCAATTTACAGCCTAATTCATACACTGAGCTAAATGACGAACGGAGAGCAGCATATATAAAGAATGTCCCAGGAGCTGACGTACTCAGTTAGGGAGGTGATTCCGGAGGACATTATAAGACATAAGTAGCCAATGAATATTTATTAGATTAGCAACCGTCTCGAGGAAAGATTATATAAGGTGAAGTGGTGGTAATTCGATAAATTATTATCAGATTCCTTTCTCCGTTACCATTCTCTGCTTCATTACTTTAACCCATTTGCGCGCAGTGTTCTCAGCATTGGACGGAACTGGGCATTTCCAAACGTTAATAAAGAAGGGAACCCCGGGCCTGGGACCTATGAGCTTCGCGACTATGGGCCAATAGGCGGAGGGCACTACGCTTGGTACCCATCCAGCACAATTCCTCACACAGGAACCCGGGAGCTAATAGGTTAAATTTTGGCTTGGCGGGCATAACACATTAATTGGTAAATGTTTAAGTTATTCTTAATAAATAAAAAGCACCGACGAGAATAAAAGTTAGTGACAAGAGATGGGAATAAATTTCTCTCATTACCATCACCGAAATAATGCACTTTACACCATTACAGTCGCGAATCTGACATATATTTATAGAACATTTGTGTCTCAGAATGACCTCGGGAATCACCTCCTAAAAGCAGTAGGTCAGGTCCTGGGTCATATTACATCTTTCTATCTATTTACACACACACACACACACACACACACACACACACACACACACACACACACACACACACACACACACTAAATCTGTCTATCTTATGTATATATAGATAGATAGATAAATAGATAGATAGATAGATAGATAGACAGATAGATAAATATATTAATATATATACAAAGAGAGAGAGAGAGAGAGAGAGAGAGAGGGGGGGGAGCAAGTATATCTGATGCCTGGTTAAATATTCTATCACTCCTAAAAGGGAAGGGGTGGGAGTTAGGAAGGGGGTGATGGGCTGCGGATGGGGTGGGGATTTAGGATGGGTTGTAGGCTGAGTGGTTGACTGGCAGGGGAGGGGATGCACTGCTGGGGATAGAGAGTCTGTGGGGTGAAGGATGGGGCCAGAGAGGGGCTGGGGCCCAGAATGGGAGCGGAGTATAAACTCGGACACCTTCTTATCCACGCCAGGCATGTTCAGACACACGTGTGTGTGTGTGTGTGTGTGTGTGTGTGTGTGTGTGTGTGTGTGTGTGTGTGTGTGTGTGTGTGTGTGTGTGTGTGTGTGTGTGTGTGTGTGTGTGTGTGTGTGTGTGTGTGTGTGTGTGTGTGTGTGTGTGTGTGTGAATTCAAGCTCAGTCTTGTCAACCTTGGTCCATGAAGGACGGTTAGCAGCTATTTGTGACAAATTAGGCCATGAATTAGATCAGATGAGTGATCTTGAGGAGAACGATCTGTCCTACGGTAATCTTGACTCATTTGTGGAGCAGTGCCCCTCGAGAGATACACTCTTGGTCCTGGGAGACTTCGGTGCGGTTACCGGCACTGACAGGTATAACTTTGAGGAATGCGTTGGTCCCCATGGCTCTGGAACCAGGCGTAACTTTTGGATTTCAGTCATGTTAGATGAGAATTGCTGTATCCTGGTTCCAGCGGCCAGATCTTCACCATTGGACTTGGTATTCCAGTGCTGGAAGGGTTGCAAAGGAGACTGACCACATCCTTGTTGGTACACACTAGAGGATCCTTCAGAACTGTAGGGTTTTCAGGAGTGCAGAGTTCTTTGCTACAGATTACTTACTTGTTGTTGCCACTCTAAGGCTACAAATCAACACTGAGAGAGGCTCATGATGCTACCAGAACAGTTCCATCTCGAGAAACTCAGGTATGAGGAATGAACTTATGAGTATGCAGTGGCAGTCTCAAATCGGCTAGAAGTGCTCAGTACTGCCGAGGACCCTGTTGAACGATGGAATACTTTTATAGGTGCTACCCTGTCAGTTGCTAATGAATGCGTAGAAGAGCGCCTGAGAACAAGGAGGGTTTTTGTCTCGCCAGGGACACTGACCACAAATGAGAACATTCGTACTGCCAGACTGGCTAAGGATCAGGAGCAGCACAGGCCTTTGGCCTGATGGGCGCGAGTTTTGCTATGAAGTGACAAGAACAGGTACGTCATGGAAATTGCTAAGGAGGAGGAAAGCCTTTTTCTTGCTAATGACTTTCGACCTGCTTACCGAGCCCTGAAGAAGCTCCATTCCAGACCCATCTCGCAGGTTACCTCTGTTTGGACAGCAGATAGAGGGTTTGTGTTGATGCGAGTGAGAATTGGCCTTGTTGGTATGAGCACTATGCGTAGCTTGTATATGGCTGAACGTTCCAGTAGAGAGCTTCCATCAGCTGGTGTGAAACCACTGACTGCTCTCCCACCAATTGATGATGATACCAAGCCTTCTTTAGTGGAAATCAAGAAGCCAATGAATAAGTTAAAAAGTGGTATAGCAGCCGGTGTCTGTAGCGTCCTGACAAAAAGAAAGTAATCAAAGTTGAGGGTGGAGCTATGGTCAGGGCATTACATGCAGTCATAGAAGCCATTTAACAGACTGATATCGAGCCTCCTAACTATAAAAAGGGTTTAGTCATCCTTATCTGAAAAAGGAAAGAGACAAGTATGACTTTGGTAATTACCATGGTATTAAAGTGCTCAGTGTACCAGGCAAGTTTTTGTCCACATACTCCTGATGCATATCCGGGACCCTTTGCTAAAATTTCAGAGTCCTGAGAGATCAAGATTCACACCCAAGATGTCTACAGCTGACCGAATCCTAGCTCTTCGAGATCTCGTGGAACACCGCCTTGAGTATCGACAAAGTCTGCTAGCAGCTTGTGTGGATCTCAGGAAGACGTTTGACTCAGTAAAGTAGGTGGTACTATGGGAATACCTGCGAATCCCTGGGATCCCAATAAGGATAATTGAACTGACTGCTGGCTTGTATTCAAACACAGAAAACTGACAAGTTCGGAAGAGGCATACGAGTATCCGACTTCTTCCCAGTAAGTAGTGGAGTAAGAAAGGAATGTGTTTCTGTCCCCGTGCTTTTCAATACGTTCACGGATTGGGTACTTGGGAGGATTGTAAGATTATGTCACCCTCGAGTATCAATTGGTAATTTTAGGGTCAGTGACCTTGACTTTGCTGATGATTCAGTTATCATAGTAGAGACACCGGAGACACTGCTGAATATCCTTGAGGACTTTCACGAGAATGTGAAGCCGTTGGGATTAAAAATCTCTTGGGTCAAGACCAAGGTCCAGGCATCTGGTGACTTGTTGGATGAAACAGTTCAGTCTGTCCAAGCATGTGGTGAGAATGTGGATGTCTTGGAAAGATTCATTTAACTTGATAGTGTGGCAAACAGCAGTGGTAGGTCAGACAATACTTCCCATCGGATCAGTCCTGCCTTCAGGCTTATGAATTCACTCAACTCGTGTATTTGGTGTTGCCGTTATTTATGTAGAAGGACAAAAATACGCATCTTCAACGCATTGGTACTCCCTGTCTTTACGACTGTGAGACATGGAAACTAAGCAGTGACTTGAAGAGCCAAACTGATTCTTTCAGTTCTATCTGCCTTCACAAGAACATGGGATATCGCTGGTACAACCGGATACATAAGAAGCAACTTCTCCATGAGACTGAGTCAAGGCCTATTACCTATATAGTATGTCAGCATCAGCTCCATTTATATGGGTGCGTGGCCCATTAACCTGAGGCTGGCCCCGTCCACAGGTGATCTATGAGAGACTTAACCTTGGGTGGAAAAGACTAAAGGGAAGACTACAGAACTCATGGCTGGTGTAGGTTGGTCATTCATGTTGCTAGATACTTAGAGGGGGAAGAATCGCTGCCAGGAGGGTTGCATGACGGGACTCCAGTGAGTGGAGTCGGAGGGTAAGTGAGGCTATGCACTCCACGGCATTTAGCCCACTCCCTCTCTCCCCCCCACAGTGCTGATGATGATAGGTCCATTTACATCAATTTTTGTTCATTAATGTAGGTTTTGAGTCGTTCAGGTCAAATTAGGTCCATCCGGGATCGTTAATTTTCATTTAGGTCCTCCACTTCCAGCCTCACTGTGAGATTAATTCAGGTCCATTCAGGGCCAAGCAGGCTCTTTCAGATTCTCGAATTGCCACTTCACATACAGTGTGGGCCATCACAGCCAATTCAGTTTAATCATGCAATCTTATTTTTGAGGCATTTCAGGCACAAGATATAAGGTGTGCTAAGCTTCCAAAAGATTAAGTGTGCTATACTGACTTCGTGCTGTCTTCACCCCTGGACATCCGTTGACTTAGCCCCTGTCTGGAGCACAGCTCTCATATGTGGGGGAAAGCATCCCCACATACAGCTCTTTTAGACAGGGTGGAATCAAAGACTTTTTTTCTCATCCACTCCCTTCTTATTTTCTCCCTTGCCACACTGTTACATCGTCATCACTTTACTTTCACAACTTCATTAGTCATCGCCCTTCTCAACTGTCTGTTTGCATCCCTCTTCCATTATGGCGGTTGCGTAGCACTTGTCTGGTATCACCCTCTTCGTTTCAGCGCTCTAATGCAAAAGTTAACCGATACTCTCAGTCCTTCATGTATATGATATGTCAACTCTGTAACAGTCTTCATCAATCTGTATTTCCTTCTGCCTATGACTTCCTGTCTTTGAAGCGCAATGTGTGTACACATCTCAGAATGAATGGATCTTGGATTTGGCTCTCTTTTGTACCCTTGGAGGGAACAACTTTGCAGGTTCCTAACCTTTTATTCTTTCTCCTCTCCATACAAAAAAGGCCCCATTCAGGTCGTCTGGGTCCACCCAGGTCCTCTGCACCGTTTCTGGATTAGTAAAATCAGTTTTAAACTTTACAGGTCCAAGTCGCTTCATCCTCATTATATTTGCCCCATTAAGTTCCATCAGATGCAATTCAGCATATTCAAACGAATTAAGGTCCATTAGGGAGAATAAGTCCAGTCAGGCTCATCAAAACCACTTTACATCCTGTCACGAATTCGCACGAGTGTATTTATACCAATTCGTGACACTGTACTTTGGTTAGAAAACCACAAACTCTAGTGGAATTCCCACTGGGCATGACTCAGTTCAACCGTCTCTGTATTCACTTCAATCGGGATGGTTTTCAGAACATTTGTCACTGTTTCACAAGTGACCATTGTTATGCATGACATCAGTACTTTGACTGAGTGATTTATTGCATTCTATATCGTTCGCCCTCTTTCCGTTGACCGTTGAAGTTAGGCCACGCCTACTTCCGGCAAACACGGCCATCTTTCTTACCCTTTCCTAGTTTGAACTTAGTCAGCTTTGAGTTGCCTCGAGGATAGGACCGTTTGTGCCCAACATAGGGCAGCGCCTCTGTTGTACAGCGAATTCCTGAATCTCCACCTAGACGGTGAATTGGCAAAGCGGGCTTGCAGCGAATAGCAGCGTTTGGTGTTCATCACACAGGCGCCCAGTCTTTCGTTCGTCTCCCCCTCCACTGACCAGTATTTCTGTTCATTTCTCTAGGCTTAAGTTCGATTAGCTTTTGAATGAGTGAGTGAGTGTATTCGCTTTGATATTTGAATTCGTGAGTCCCCTAGTGACCGTGAATTCCCCCTTTGAATTCATTTTGAGACTCATGCAACGTAAATTTATTTTATTGTAATCAATAAATTTACAGTTCTTTTCTTTGAGCTTAATGTTATTAGACTTGTGTTTTATTTCTCCACATTAAGCTTACTTTAGTTGCCGCTCCTAGTTTGCACAAACTCTTTACATTATTCATAACTGGTACTTAGGCCAGTTCTTTTGTATCAAACTTAAATCCGTTGTGCCAGGCAGGAGTTAAGCACCGGCAAGAACCTGTCTATTATTATTATTAGCATTAGTTATTGATTGTCAGGGGTGGAGTCACTTTCTCAAGAGGCTAACAGTACTAACAAACAGCACTCGTGAGTAATTAGGCTCTGCTGTGTACTGTTGAGAAAGTTTATAAATTTTCGTCCTTAAAGAATCGGCGAAGTAAGCCGGCATAAAGTGAAACGTACTACTTGATTTCCAGAAGTCAATTCCTTGTCTCTATTTTCGAGCAATATTTAGCATTTTTAATTCATAAATTCACATTCTCCCCGTGACACATCCGAAATGGCCTGTCACATCCATTTCAACCTAGTCACGTCTTTTCATGTCGCTTTATGGCAATTCATGTCCACGTCTTTTCATTCACTTACAGTTAATCCCATGTATCTCCTTCATATCAGTTTAGGTTCAGTCAGATATGCTTATACTTAGTTAGGGTTATCAGTCAGGCCCATTCACGTTTAGTCCATTAAGGGCCTTCATATCCAATCACGTCCATTCGAATTAAAACAGCCACATTTCGGTCAGCTTAGATCCATTTGACTAACTATTTTCAACCATGTTCACATGTAGGTAAACCACTTCAGGATTAATTCAGCCAGTTCAATCCATCCTGTGATTATAATATGAGCGTTTTATGTTGGCTGGTAGTCGCGACATAGTATACACCATACTGAAGTTAAAAATGGTAGGGTGGATAGAGAGGACACGGTGGGATGGTTGGAGTGGCACAGAGTGGTGGGGCATGCTGGGGGGGAAGTACATGATGGGAAGTAAAGCGCAAATCAAGGATGGTGGAGGAAAAAAAGTGGGATGGGTAGAAAGGACTGGGTGGGATGGCCAAAGAAACTGATGGTTTTGAGGCAAGACGGAAGGAACACAGTATGTTAGATGGACGTTGTATTTTAGGCAGTACTGGCGGTGGAAAGAGATGTTCGATGGAGCTATAGTAAAATATATATTTGGATCGCCGGAGTGTAATGGGTGGGGTGGTGATGGGTGGTGGAGCAAAGCATTAGATAATTTACCCTGTTAAAATATGTTTTGTGGGTTTTGCACCAGAGGCGTTGCGATGGTTTACAGCAGACGAAGAAGAAGATAACGTAGCTGTAGTCACACGGGGACATTTTCTAGCTACAGTAATCCGACGGGCAATAGCAAGAGCAATGAAATTCTTTCAAAGGTGGTCACATGAGTGATTCCAACACAGCAAGATAAATGAAGTGAGTGTCGTAATGCGAGACGAAGAATGACCGTCTTTTCCTATTAAATTTTACCGATCCATACATCAGTACAGTAGTAATAAACGCCAAGGAGGATGCCGCTACTCCTGCTTTGTTGATGCCTATAGTCTACAGACGCGGAATACAACTAGAAAACTGTATCACTCAAGTAGCTAGCTGTAAGGGAGAGTAAGAACATTTATTATCAACTAGTCAGAGCATAATCTGGAGGACCCAGAAATCACTAGGTAGTGGATATAACTCAGCAAAACCCCAAATCTTCATATGTTGAATGTTGTTTTTCATAATTTAGATATGCAAGACAGCAACGTGAAAAAGCCTGTGACCTTGAGTGAGAGACGGACTTGGATGTAAACAAAAGCTGGTCAAACCAACGTCCACTGTATGCTACCTCGGTGCTTTCCAAATTATTTGAGAATTTTGCCTGGAAGAATATTTATATATTATGTGATGATTAAACTGAGCATTATAAATTGTGTAACTAATTATAATATTAGCAGTGATTATTATTGTCTCTTGGGTGAAGACGGACACGATCGTCTGCAAATCTTTCCGAAATAATCGCCCGGAAAACTTTCGAACGTCCTTATATCAAAGAAAACAGCAGATTTGGAAGCAAGAATTGCTCGTAAAGGTTCTGTGTAACCACGGTTTAAGGGAGCTCTGCTCCCATATACCTGGTGTCCCACGACACAGATAAAAAGTTGGGGGGAGGGGTCAACATACTGAAAAATTAGGCATATCATTAGAGTAACCTATGTACTGTAAGGCAGTCGCCTGCCTAACTGTACGAATATGTGCCTTTTGCCAGAAGGTACATCCTGTGAACGGGAGGGACGATACCGGTAAAGAATCATCCACATAATTCTTTGTCGTTACTGCAACGACCACCCATCATCACCACCATCACCACAAGATCTCAGACTCCTCCAGTGGAACGAATGACTCATGGGTCAAGAAAGATGGGTCAGGAAACAGGATGTGGGTCCAGGTGTGTGGTAATGGTGGTGGGCAGGTGAGCCGCTCTGCAGGGGTGTGGGGGGTCAGGTATGGCGGGAAATGCCATCCAAGGACACTTCCGTTCCACCTGGGCCACGCTCTCGAGGTGCATACAAGGCTTTCTGTAACCTTGTCGTCAGTATGTTATTTAGTATATTACACCTAAGAGTATCATATAATGTGTCTCATGAGTGAGAGGCTGGCCACACTCTCTAGAAATATCGGCAATAAACAGCCTAGTACCTGGACCCACATTCCAGTTGGGACAACAAAGGTCTTCATGGAGTATGATCATAATTTACACACACACACACACACACACACACACACACACACACACACATATATATATATATATATATATATATATATATATATATATATATATATATACCGGGAGGAAAGGGCATAACTCTGGGAAATGATAGATAAGGGAATTCTAAGTAAAAAATGTTATATGAACATCTGTCCTAATCTCAACCGTTACGGAGCTACAGTTACTGATGACCTTACGGGCGAAAAATTATGGTCTCCCTCATAATTCGGCCATAAGGTCGTTAGTAACTGCAGTTCCGTAACAGGTGAAATTTGAACAGTTGTTTATTTAATGTTTTTGCTTAGAATTCCCTCATCATTCATTTCCCAGAGTTATGCCCTTTCCTCCCAGGACACCATGTATATATTCAGTATCATCATCATCATCATCAGCCTTTTGAGTATCCACTGCAGGACCGGCCTATCCCGACCTTAGTCAGGACGATACAGCCAATGTATCTCTACCAAGTGGCTTAGGCTGTCTGGTAGAGCTTGTATGTAGGGTGAGAAGTGCTTGTAAGTGTAATTGTAGTGTTGGAGTGGCTTTGGATGTGTGTGTAGTCTGTGAACCAAGTGTAATCGGCCCGCCTTAAGCCGACTGGGTGCAAGCATACTTTATAGTATGCGACGCTGGTTCAACCACAGCACCCCTTATGTCCGCCAAAGTAGTACGTGGCCGGGTGAACACTCCCAAAGTTTATTACCCTGGCGGGGCGCGAACTCTGGTTCACCCGTGTACGAAAACGAACACTCTACCACTGTACCATAGAGGCTCCTATATATAGATAGATAGATAGATAGATAGATAGATAGATAAATGGATAGGTAGATAAAGATGGATAGATCGATAGATATAGATATAAATACTAGTAAATACTGAATGAATATATAGATAGACTGATAGATAGATAGACATAGATATAGTATAGGTAGGTGGGGGCTCTCACCATCCACTCACTCGATGTAGTACTGCTCTCGGGTGTCTGCCCTTTCCCCTCCTCCCTCCTTCTTTCCTTCCATCCTCTTCTGTCTTTCTTTCCTACATTCTTTTCTCGTCCTTCTGCCTACGGGTGATTTTACACTCCCTCTACTGTCTTTCTTTCCTTCATTCTTTCCTCTTCCTTCTGCCAGTGGGTGACTCTACACTGAGTGACAAGCCAAATGGTTTCCTGTACACCAGGAAACTATTTACAGCGCTGGGTGGGTTGGAGTTTATTGTTCACGTAATGCCACTTAGGGATGAATGAGGCTGATCACTCTCATCTTAAATGTCAGGACCAACATGCCTAGCCCCGGGCTCCTACGCTCCTCATGGGGCAACGTAGGATTGGATGATGGATGGATGGATGGATATATATATATATATATATATATATATATATATATATATATATATATATATATATATATATATATATATAATTGTGTGTGTGTGTGTGTGTGTGTGTGTGAAAATATACTACTGTATTCAGAAAGGTGTGGCAGCGAGTCTCCTAAGCCCACAACAGGGTTTCGAAAGGAAGAGGATTTCATTCTCCAAGAAGAAGGCTTAGTTTTTCTTCCTGTCAGCTGCACGGCGGTAGCAATTATTAATTTGTTAAGTTTCAGTCAGCAAATAAATAAGTAATAAAAAAATAAGTAAATAGTATAAGTAAATAATAACGCTGCATTGCTCTGTTTACACTAATGAAGGACCAGGGGAAAAAATGAAATCTATCTGTGTCTATCAGTCTCATCGGCCCGGGAATCAAGCTCGGGTTCAACTGCTGTGAGCTAGATGTGCCCACCACTGCAACCAGGTCACCTCTGTAGTCGCCGTCCAAAACAAAACTCGAAGCAGAACTAAAGAGCACGAGCACTAGCCTATTCAGCCGTAGGATATCTTTTCTTACCTGGTTACCTTCACGTCTCATTCAGCTTAGGAAAGACCTCTCGTACTGGAGAGGTTGTTGAAGACTGTGTACAAAGTCGTCCTGTGGTAGCAAGAATAATACACAATATACGCCATTGAAGTGCTTACCATAGATCCTGCAGCCCTCGGCCCTTTAATTAATTTATTCATTTATACTCTATTTATTTATCTATCTATATTTTTTCTGCTTGCTATGTGCATTCGATATCATTCAGCTGAGGAAAGACTTTCGAATTAGAGGGTTTAGATTCAGCCTCCATTAATCTATTCTCTACTAGGGTGTTCTCTTGAGCTAAAAATAATTATTCTGTAACAGCAAGATTAAACAAGTACAAAAGTACTGGATAGGTACGGAAGTTTCAGGACCCTAATATGGGACTTGCTAAAGACTGTGGGAGTGAAGCACCTAGTTTCGGAAAGCGTTAGTAAGTGTCAGAAAGACAAGGCCACTCTTCGAGATGTTTCTGCAGCTACAAAAGACGTCCTCAGGCAAAGATGGTCAACCCTTTTGTCGGATGGCGCCTTTTTCTAGTGCTTTTCTTGCTACTTCAAAAGAATTTTATTATTTTCTCTAATAGAGGATTAGTAACAGCCTTCAGTAATCCATCCATTACTAGGCAGTTCACGCAACATAAATAAACAGTCTTGTAATAGCAAGAATAAACTTTAAAAAGTCACTCTAATGAACAGCTTAGCTCAGAATAACATATTTTAGAGGTATATTTTAGCTACGTCCAGACGCTTTTATTCAGTTTATGAAAGGCCTCTCATTGTAGGGCTTGACAAAGGCTTCATGAAGTCTCTGCTGTGTAGAGTATAATATGAATGAAGCCAGAATCACATGAGAAACCTATCCTTGCAGTGATGGAATTCATAATGGCGTAACGGTCGGCATGCATTTCTTCCCCTTATATTCTTGCTACAGCCAGATTATTCAGTATAATTATGAGGAGACCTCTCACAACGGGAAGTTTAGTCAAACAAATTTCTAACGCCTTCCCTTCACGAGGTTTCATAAGGTTAGGCAAAATCATATGTAAGTATAAACGAGGATAAAGAAGCTATAGGCTTTCACACTTGAATGTGTGGAACGTGCTCAAGAGAAAAAATTTGCTAACATTGATATTTTAGCTTAAACAAGAAGTGTGCTATCTCACTTGCCTGACATACGCACACTTTGAAATGATCCATCTTATATTAGAATGTACACGTACGATCAGTTTAGAGGCTTTGGACCATCATGCTGAAGCGTGGCGGGTAACTCACTTGATTCAATTTTTGTGCTCATTTTGGATTTTTTTTTTTTTTTTTGGGGGGGGAGGGAGAGGGGCGTTATTTCAGTTTGGTGAATTTTGATAAAAGGAACAACGTACATTACTGAACCATAAGCTTATCATCAGCGTGTGTAAGTCCGCTGTAGCTTCAAGTTTCCGAAACAATCCAATTTTGATGTTCAGTTTATCGTCTTTGTCTCTTTTTCAGCAACATGGTAACAACTTTGAGGAACGTCACGCTGTTAGCTCATTACATTTTCATAAACTTCCAGTGATGCGCGCAGGTCTGGTGTAGTGTTAACTGACTCAAAAATAACACATGTTAGTGCTGTTTAATGTTCATTTTTTTCATCATTGTTTCTTGTTTGTTTGCTTGCTTGCCTTATTTCTCAGTATTGTCGTGGAGAGATCTGAAAACAGTTACGTATCTCCTGTTACTTTTTCGTAAGCTTTGAAACGATGTGTGTACATCCTTAGTAGTTATTGCATTCTCCGATACAACACAGTTGGTACTGTGTTTGGTACAGGTGTTCACGATCTATTACTTATCATATTATGTTTTTGTTCGCTTCGATCGGATGAGCCATAAAAATAGAAAAAATAATAAAAATAACAGTGAAGAGATTAATCCTTGCACCCAAGGGAAATAGTTTTTACAATATTTTTGTCAATGACAGTAGATATTTTTCATCGACATAATCTTCATCAACCCCCTTAGTAGACACGCTTTCAGTGCTGAATGAAATTGTCTCGTAGCAACACAAAAAAAAGGGGGGGGGGAGGGACGTCCACAACACGTGTCCTAGTTAGCAAGGCTATATATATTTTTTCTTTTTTCCGGCTATAGTTGGCTCTTATGTTTAGCTTTTTTCGGCTATATTTGACCTTTTTTGGGAAAATGATTTGCGCCACTGGATGGCAATTTTAACGACAATTTCAAAAAAAGGACGCAAGACATGACTGACCTAACAGCTGAGAAAAAGACAAAGTTTTGGTGCTCTGTTCTTGCTTGCTGGATTTTCGTTTGCTAGTCAGAGTTGCCAGGTAGTCTGCTGCTGTGAGCAGAGGTATTTTGAAATGTTATGCGTTAATTTTCCTTTTTTTCCATCTATAATGTTTTATTAAGATGATTGTTATGTAATATTCATATTTAATTTCAGTTTGTACGCTAAGGCATTTTGAGTGCTACATAATATAAGAAAGTTCTGGAATATTTTGGATGTCCCCGACTTGGAACAGTTGCCGCTAGGAATACCAACAACATTCGAGTAGCAAGGAAGGTTATTAAAGGATGGGGGAGAGAATAGAGGAGTCAGTTTACTTGTGGCCTTGTGAAGTTAGTGTAGTTCTGGCACTTGTGAAATTAATTTAATAGACAGTGTAATTACTTGGAAAATAATAACTACGAACGTGAGAAGCTTGTGTTATTACGGCGCCAGAGTTGATTTTGTGTGCATTGACAGGCTTACCCTCCGAGGAACGGTTCACTGGGCGACGTCTTTCCTATACTGAACTACGGCTATTGGAGTCTGTGGAAGAGTGGGACGAGGACGTAACAATTCTTTGTCGAGACGATGTTCATCAACAACAAAACAAAATTTTCCGACATTATTTTTATGTATTAGCACTTGCTTGTACGTGTATATATATATATATATATATATATATATATATATATATATATATATATATATATATATATATATATGTTTACAGTAAGAAGCTTTTCAACAATACTTAGGTTGTAAATATATCTGGTGCTGGAGTTATAAGAACTGGGTAATCCGGAGATACAGAATCACCTCTTAAAAAAAAAAAAAAAAAAAAAAAAGCTGCCTTTGAACTGATTTAGTGACTTAACAAAAGGTGTACTGGTTTGTTTTCGAGTATCAAGAGGATCCATCAATAAACAAGGAAACTGATTACGTAAGGTAAAGGATAGGTTAGGATAAATTTGGTTAGGTTAGCCTAAAACAGGTTCGAATAAGGTTGGGTTGAATTACGAGACCGTACCTGAGGTTTGGGTAAATGGGCACAGATAAGGGGAAATTTTGCCACAAAATGGCGTTTAGATGACGTCCATCTGTCTTCGCACACAGGTTAGGATATTTGGTTAGGTTAGCATAAAATTGGTAAGGTTAGCCTAAAACAGGTTAGATAAAGTAACATATATAAGGTTGGGTTGTTACGGAAGTTTAGGTTAGGTTGGGATAAGTAGTTACTGATAAGGGTAACTTTTGCCCATAAACGGTGTTCTAAGATAGCGTCCATATGGCTTCCTGCACAGCAAGATAGTCTCCGTCTGTGAACAAACACGCTTTTTAAGCGCTTTTTACCACTTTTAAAAGAAATAAAAATCACTGGAACTTGAAAACGCAATTGGAGAGTACTTGAAACATTCCATGAAGAGCTAAGGCAAGAAAAAAAAAATCTACAAAATAAGGTGGTCCTATGTCTCCTTAAGAGTTACAAAAAAATTATGAATAGGATGATGCAGGTAAAAATAAAAAATAGTATCATAAATAAAGAACAATATAGTTTGCAGAGCCTGAGATCTGATGCTGCCACGACGCCTCATACGAGTAGTTTGGCGTATGTGCTAAGAACAGTGACTTTCTCGCTATATATGAGACATTAACATGTACATAATTCCTATAGCAGTGACTGAACGTCCGATATTTAGTTAAATCATGATCATGGATAATGTATGAAAGTGGTTCAAGCATGTCATTGTTACAGTCTCATCCTGCTATTAACTACTAAAAAAAAAAAAAAATGATAATGCGTGTCAACGCTAGCGCAGAGCAGAGTCCGAGCTTGCCCTTGGCCTATTACTGTGTAAGGTACAGTCCGCAGGTATTAATAACAAGCAGTTCAGTTGCACTGTATACTTGCATTGTATGTTAGCTCGTTAAAATATTTTTACATAAATCATGTACATTATTTTATGTTTTCTGCAGGTACAGGGCTACTATGAAACGAATAATTAAATATGGGGTTTCCGAACGCCGTAACATGCTTCCCCTTAAAAAAACTAAAAAAAATAAAAATAAAACAAGCCTTACAAATAGAGTAAAATCTTTCCTTCCTTGAACTTTTAATTTACCGCTTTGATATAAGGCCCTTAGGAAAAGCCCAGTAATAGCTTTAAGAAACGGCCGTATGTGTCTGGCGAGAGATACGGAAGTGGCAACTACTGAAGCTAATTTATGGTATCTGATTCTTGACGGGAAATAGAGCGACTTCACAAGTATTTAGGCTTAATTCCAGTCTCATACAGAAGTACTGCAATCCACTGGTTATTGTGCTGTTTATTAGATATGCAAAATGTCATAAAGGTTTTGCTTTCGTTTTACAAGTATCGGATTCCTGGCTTATAACGCGTGATTGTAACCCTTTGATTACCTACTGCTGAGCACTGTAGCAGTATTTAACCTGGTCATTACATCCTTTAAAAATTTCGAGTGTCGGACTAATAATTGGGCCAATTGAATATGGCTGAGTAGATTAGCACGATCTCACGAGTTTGACTTTATTTACACATCTAGCCTTTTATACTAATGTAATGGGATTCTAACCTACTTTGATTATACATTACTGGTTAGTTTACGATTATCTCACTATGCTTTGACATTCCTTGCATGTTATAGGTTCCGAACTAATGAGACAAATCACGTAATGTACACATTCAGAATTATAAGCTAATGAAAAACACGTATCTATCTATCTATTGCCAGACGCCTGAATCCTGTAAGGGGTGACCACAAACATATCGTCTCCTTGTCGCCTCTCCAATGCCATTTCATTCCCTGCTCCCATCTCACACCTTCCTCTTTCATATACCTCTCCACTCCATCCCTCCATCTCATCCTTGGCCTCCACCTCCCTCTCCCCTCCCTCTCCACCTCACTCACATACACTTTCCTCGTTAGTTTCTTGCTCTCCACCCTTTCCACGTGGCCAAACCACCTCACTGTAATTCTCCTGACGCTTTCTACCAAATCCACATCCACACCACAACGCTCCTTCACTTCCTCATTTGTCAGCCTGTCTCTCCACGTAACTCCACATGCTCCTCTCAAATAACTCATTTCCACTGCTCTCACTCTTGTGTCCTTCCAGCAAGGTTCAAGCTTCACTTCCATACGTTAGGGTTGGTATCACCATATTGTCATGTAGCTACTTCTTTTTACTTCCATGCTCACTTCTCTATTCCCTATCACTGCTTTCAAAGAACCAGCAACCTTTCTTCCCTGTTTTACTCTTTCAAGCACTTCACCCTCTAAACTTCCATTCTTACCCATCACACTACCCAAGTACTTAAACTCATTCACATTTTCCATTTCCTCCTCATCCAGACTCACTGTATATTCAGTGACTTAATTTATCTTGAAGACTATAACTTTGCTCTTCCCTACATTCACCTTTAGATTCCGTTTCTTATTCACTCTCCCAAACTCATACTTAACAATACAGTACCACCTGCAAACAACAGTACAGGAAGTTTCCAAACACTGCCCTCTCTCATTAGCGTCTCTCCAACATCCACTGCCCTATCTTGTACCTCTTTTATAACTCCATCCATATACAGACTGAACAACGTTCAAACAGAAAATCCAACATTCAAATAGAAAAATTCACTCAGTTCACTATCCACACGCACTGCATCCTCGGCACCCTCATACATACTCTTCACGGAATTCAACAACTTTTCATTTACTCCATATATTTTTAATACTTTCCACATTCCTTGTATGTCTACCCTCTCATATGCTTTCTCCAAATCCATGAAGGCCACATACAACTTCTTTTCCTTCTCTAGAAACTTTTCCGCTAAAGATCTAAGAATGAATATCTGATCTACACAACCTCTTCCCCTTCTGAAACTTCCCTGTTCTTCACCAACTAATTCCTCTATTATTTCCCTTACTTTGTCAATAAGTATCCTACCATATACATTCCTGTTACACTAAGAAGACACATGTCCCTATGTTTACCACACACTTCTTTTTCCCCTTTTTCTTTGTACAGTGGAATAATTATACCTGACTTCCAATCCTCCGGGACTCTAACTTCCTCCCAGGCCAATCTGCACATCTTCCATATCCATTCTACTACTATCTCTCCCTCATGCTTCAGCATTTCACCACATGCTTCGTCAGTTCCTGGGGCTTTCTCCTTTTTGACTTTCTTCATTACTTCCACAACTTCCATCCTACTGATTTCTTGCTCTTCCCAGCCACTTATACTCGCATTTCTTTCATTCTCTATGTTCAACAATTCCTTAAAGAGTTCTCTCCATCTGCTCACTGTTTCCCTCTTCTCCACTTGCAATCTACAATTTTTATCCTCACTCCCCGACTTTCTTTATCACCCTGTCTAACACTCTTTACCTCTTTCCAGTCCATTTGCTTACATTCCCTCCTCTTTACTCTCAAATTCCTTGCAAATTACTCATCCACTCTCTTCTTTCTCTCTCTTACTAATCTCTTCACCTCTCTCTTCCTCTCTACATATAACTCTCTTCCGTCTCTCAAGACGTATGATAGCCTACAAAATACTGATTATTGAAAAAAAAAAAAAACTTTATATTTTGGCATATGTACATCACTAGTTTCTCCTTTTACTCCTTACTTCTTTTTGCTGTACACCTTCCTCCCTCACCTCCTTTTACCGCCCAGTCCAGGGGTTCTTAACAGGGGTTGCGAGACACGCTTGTTAGGGGTGCTAGAAGCTGTCCTCAAACGTGATTCATCTTTTAGAAGTTGTATCTTTTATAACTATTGTCATGCAGTTCATCATAACAATAAATTTTTATGTTCTGAGGACCAAATTAATAATGTGCTCGTATAATGGGCTATACACACAGTTATATGATTTAATTTCTAACAGTGTGTATGTAAGGGGAGCGAATGATGAAGTGAAAGTGAGAGAGATTGTCCAGGTGCTTCAAGGTGCGAAAGTGGATGTACAGGTATGTGGAATAACTGAAACAAAATGGAGAGGAGAAAGTGTGAGAGAATGGGAGTATGGATGGGGTATATGTGCAGGAGTAGGTGAGAATGAGAGGGCAAAGGAAGGAGTATGTATAGTTGTGAGTAAAAGATGGAAGAAGAGCATAAGACAGTATGGATCAGTTGGGTCACGGATTCTGTGGGTAAAGTTGAAAGTTGGAATACAAATGTGGGCGACTGTGTGTGTGTATGCGCCAATGCAAGATCATGTTAGAAGAGTGAGAGAAGAGTTCTGGACAAATGTAGAAGTGTGCATGGAAAAGTTTGGAAGGAATAAGAGAGTGTTTTTGATTGGTGATACGAATGGTAAAGTTGGGAATGTGAAGGTAGATGGAATAGTTGGTGAGTGGGGTGTGCCTGCTGAGATAGATGAGAATGGGAGTGCGTTAGTGGACATTTGTGCTGGGAGGGGGTTGGTGATAGCCAATACCCTCTTCAGGCATAAAATGATCCACAGGTATATATGGCGAGTGATGAGAAGGGTGGGTGGTGAGCTGAATGAAAGGAAGGCAATGATTGATTATGTGTGTGTGGATGAAAGGATGCGAAGATGTGTAATGGATGCAAGAGTGTATAGAGGTTGGGGGAGTGGACTTTCTGACCACTACTTGGTGGTGGCCAGAATTAGAATTCAAGTAAGATGGAGGAATAGAAGAAGGGAAAGACAAGAGGAAGGAGTAGTTGCAAGAAGAGTGGAAAGGTTACAAGAGGATAAGAAAAAGGCAGAGTATAAGAGAGAAGTGGAGGAACGATTGGGCAAATATGAATTGGAGATGAGAGACGTGGAAGGTGTGTGTAGGATATTTACAGAAGAAATATGTGCAGCATGTGATGTGGTGTATGGAAGAAAAAGAAGACGGAGGGGGGTGCAAGGAACAGCGTGGTGGACTGAAGAGGTGAAACAGGCTGTGGCACAAAAGAAGAAAGCATACAATGAATGGATGAGAAATAGGGGCGTGGAAGAAGTTGAGAGGCGGAAGAGAGAGTTATATGTAGAAAGAAAGAGAGAGGTGAAAAGATTAGTAAGAGAGAGTAAGAAGAGAGTGGATGAGGAATTTGGAAGGAATTTGAGTGTAAAGTGGAAGGACTGTAAGAAAATGTTCTGGAAAGAGGTGAAAAGAGTAAGACAGGGTGGAAGTGAAGTTAGCAGGGGAGTGAAAGATAAAAATGGTAGATTACTAGTGGAGAAGGGAGAAAAAGTGAGTAGATGGAGAGAACACTTTAAGGAATTGTTGAACATAGAGGAAGGAAGTAATGCGAGTATAAGTGGCTGGGGAATGGCTGGGAGAAGGAGGGAGGTGAGAAGACAGGAAGAAATCAGTAGGATAGAAGTTGTGGAAGCAATGAAGAAAGTTAAATCGGGGAAAGCCCCAGGAATTGATGGAGTGTGTGGTGAAATGCTGAAGCATGGGGGAGAGATAGTAGTAGAATGGATGTGGAAGATGTGCTGATTGGCCTGGGAGGAAGGTAGAGTCCCGGAGGATTGGAAGTCAGGTATAATTATTCCCTTGTACAAAGGAAAAGGGGAAAAAGAAGTGTGTGGTAATCATAGGGGCATTTGTCTTCTTAATATAAGAGGAAAAGTGTATGGTAGGATACTTACTGACAGAGTTAGAGAAAGAACAGAGAAATTAGTTGGTGAAGAACAGGGAAGTTTTAGAAAGGGAAGAGGTTGTGTAGATCAGATATTCATTCTTAGATCTTTAGTGGAAAAGTTTCTAAAGAAGGGAGAGAAGTTGTATGCGGCTTTCATGGATTTGGAGAAAGCATATGACAGGGTGGATAGACAAGGATTGTGGAAAGTGTTAAGGATATATGGAGTAGATGGGAAGTTGTTGAATGCTGTGAAGAGTATGTACGATGGTGCGAAGGCTGCGGTGCGTGTGGATGGTGAACTAAGTGAATTTTTCTCTTTTAAAGTTGGGTTGAAACAGGGATGTGTCATGTCTCCATGGTTGTTCAATCTGTACATGGATGGGGTAATAAAAGAGGTACAGGGTAGGGTAGTGGATGTTGAAGTGGCCCTGGTGAGAGAGGATAGTGTTTGGAAACTCCCTGTACTGTTTGCAGATGATACTGTGTTGTTGAGTGAAGACGAAGGGGAGCTGCAAGGCTTGGTGGATGAGTTTGGGAGAGTGTGTAAGAAACGGAATTTAAAGGTGAATGTAGGGAAGAGTAAAGTGATGGTCTTTGAGAGAGGTGAAGTCAGTGAATGTACAGCGAAGTTGGATGGTGAGGAATTGGAAAATGTGAGTACGTTTAAGTACTTGGGTAGTGTGATGAGTAAGGATGGAGGTTTGGAGGGTGAAGTGCTTGAAAGGGTACAGCAGGGAAGAAAGGTTGCTGGTTCTTTGAAAGCAGTGATAAGAAACAAGGAAGTGAGCATGGAAGTGAAAAAGTTACTACATGACAGTATTGTGATACCAACTCTAACGTACGGAAGTGAAGCTTGGACGTTGTTGGAAGGACGCAAGTCAAGAGTGAGAGCAGTGGAAATGAGTTATCTAAGAGGAGCCTGTGGAGTCACATGGAGAGACAGGCTGACGAATGAGGATATAAAGGAGCATTGTGGTGTGGATGTGGATGTGATAGGAAGCGTTATGAGGAACACACTGAGGTGGTTTGGCCATGTGGAGAGGATGGAGGTTGAAAGACTGACGAAGAGGGTGTATGTGAGTGAGGTGGAGGGGGGAAGAAGGAGGGGGAGGCCGAGGATGAGATGGAGGGATGGGGTGGAGAGGTATATGAGAGAGGGGGGTGTGAGTTGGGAGTAGGGCAGTGAAATGGCGGGGGACAGGGCGACTTGGAGGCGATTTGTTTGTGGCCACCCCAAACGGGATTGAGGCGTCTGGCAATAGATAGATAGATACAGTGTACACTTCGTATTGTGGCATGCTCTATTGAATGATGGACAGCAAGTGCTAGCAGGCAAGTAAGAGAATGCGCTTGCTGGTGCTGGGGGGGGGGGGGAGTTACGGCAGAGGGAAAGGGGGTAGGGCTCACGCAAACATCAGTCTATAAGTGATGGCGGAACCATTTCCTTTGCTTATGGTATGTGGTGTGGGTTGGCCTACAACTAAGAGTGCTGTTGTTCGCCGAAGTGTAATCCCTCGTGTGTTAATGTATGTAATCTTGGTTAGACCATGTCAATTGTCTCTGAGTTCATAAGCGCTTGTAATGATAGTCTGGGGGAATTTCACTGAATCTCGTTCCGAGACATATACAAAGCTTTATTGCATTTTTTGATACATTGGACCCTACTAGTGAATATAAAAAAGTGCACCCAGTTGGCACACTTGAGCATTTTGTTATGTGGGCCGAAATCCAAAATGGCCACCCGAAAAAATGAAAAATTACAATATTTGATTACTATTGTCACTAGTTTTACTAATATTACATTATTTAATTGTAGAATTATTTCAAGAAATTCCTGGCATAACAAAGTATATTACTGTATATATGTGTAAATTATGAAAAGAAAAATTACTCAATTAACTATAACTGCTTAAAAAAGGCACCAAATGTGATTACCTTACCCTGTTAGAATATCATCAGGTATTACCACAATATTTCATTTTCTCAACAAACTATACAGGGAAAGGATGGAGAATTAGATCTTTCTGTCAGTAAACATTTTAAAATATTTAATATGTCTATTCCAACAAAAGAAGAAAGCATACAATGAATGGATGAGAAATAGGGGCGTGGAAGAAGTTGAGAGGCGGAAGAGAGAGTTATATGTAGAAAGAAAGAGAGAGGTGAAAAGATTAGTAAGAGAGAGTAAGAAGAGAGTGGATGAGGAATTTGGAAGGAATTTAAGTGTAAAGTGGAGGGACTGTAAGAAAATGTTCTGGAAAGAGGTGAAAAGAGTAAGACAGGGTGGAAGTGAAGTTAGCAGGGGAGTGAAAGATAAAAATGGTAGATTACTAGTGGAGAAGGGAGAAAAAGTGAGCAGATGGAGAGAACACTTTAAGGAATTGTTGAACGTAGAGGATGGAAGTAATGCGAGTATAAGTGGCTGGGAAATGGCTGGGAGAAGGAGGGAGGTGAGAAGACAGGAAGAAATCAGTAGGATAGAAGATGTGGAAGCAATGAAGAAAGTTAAATCTGGGAAAGCCCCAGGAATTGATGGAGTGTGTGGTGAAATGCTGAAGCATGGGGGAGAGATAGTAGTAGAATGGATGTGGAAGATGTGCAGATTAGCCTGGGAGGAAGATAGAGTCCCGGAGGATTGGAAGTCAGGTATAATTATTCCCTTGTACAAAGGAAAAGGGGAAAAAGAAGTGTGTGGTAATCATAGAGGCATTTGTCTTCTTAGTATAATAGGAAAAGTGTATGGTAGGATACTTACTGACAGAGTCAGAGAAAGAACAGAGAAATTTGTTGGAGAAGAACAGGGAGGCTTTAGGAAGGGAAGAGGTTGTGTAGATCAGATATTCATTCTTAGATCTTTAGTGGAAAAGTTTCTAGAGAAGGGAAAGAAGTTGTAAGCGGCTTTCATGGATTTGGAGAAAGCATATGACAGGGTGGATAGACAAGGATTGTGGAAAGTGTTAAGAATATATGGAGTAGATGGGAAGTTGTTGAATGCTGTGAAGAGTATGTACGATGGTGCGAAGGTTGCAGTGCGTGTGGATGGTGAACTAAGTGAATTTTTCTCTTTGAAAGTTGGGTTGAAACAGGGATGTGTCATGTCTTCATGGTTGTTCAATCTGTACATGGATGGGGTAATAAAAGAGGTACAAGGTAGGGTAGTGGATGATGGAGTGGCCCTGGTGAGAGAGGATAGTGTTTGGAAACTCCCTGTACTGTTGTTTGCAGATGATACTGTGTTGTTGAGTGAAGACGAAGGGGAGCTGCAAGGCTTGGTGGATGAGTTTGAGAGAGTGTGTAAGAAACGGAATCTGAAGGTGAATGTAGGGAAGAGTAAAGTGATGGTCTTTGAGAGAGGTGAAGTCAGTGAATGTACAGCGAGGTTGGATGGTGAGGAATTGGAAAATGTGAGTACGTTTAAGTACTTGGGTAGTGTGATGAGTAAGGATGGAGGTTTGGAGGGTGAAGTGCTTGAAAGGGTACAGCAGGGAAGAAAGGTTGCTGGTTCTTTGAAAGCAGTGATAAGAAACAGGGAAGTGTGCATGGAAGTGAAAAAGTTACTACATGACAGTATTGTGATACCAACTCTAACGTACAGAAGTGAAGCTTGGACGTTGTTGGAAGGACACAAGTCAAGAGTGAGAGCAGTGGAAATGAGTTATTTAAGAGGAGCCTGTGGAGTCACATGGAGAGACAGGCTGACGAATGAGGATATAAAGGAACGTTGTGGTGTTGATGTGGATGTGATAGGGAGCGTTATGAGGAACACACTGAGGTGGTTTGGCCATGTGGAGAGGATGGAGGGTGAAAGACTGACGAAGAGAGTGTATGTGAGTGAGGTGGAGGGGGGAAGAGGGAGGGGGAGGCCGAGGATGAGATGGAGGGATGGGGTGGAGAGGTATATGAGAGAAGGGGGTGTGAGTTGGGAGCAGGGGAGTGAAATGGCGGGGGACAGGGCGACTTGGAGGCGATTTGTTTGTGGCCACCCCAAGCGGGATTGAGGCGTCTGGCAATAGATAGATAGATAGATATTCCAACAAACATATTCAAACAATAATCTTTTTCACAACTACAATGTTCATATCCCTTATATCAGAATGTTAGACCAATTACGCCCTTCAAAAGTGATCAAAATGCTTTACATTAAAAATATATGTTGCTTATAAATATAAACACACTGATAAACTAAACACATTTACAGTTAATATATTAAGTGTCTATAATTTCCATGTCCATACTTTCCTCCATACTTTCCTCTTGTTCAACTGACACTCTTGATTTACTTTGAGGATTGTGGCAGTAAGTTCCATGGCAAGTACAAAACAGTGAACAAGAAAGTTGTGCTGCGGCACAGCTGCAACAGGCAGTTGAACATGGGGTGCGGGACTGACACCCACACTTGCTTAGTTTTAGTATATCAAGGAGATACATCAGGTGGCAAGCCAACTGGAACCAACATGTTTGAATCAGGATCCTTGGTCCATCCATAATGAAGAGGGTTCATTTCTGGTGGCTCTGGATCAAGGGGGCTTCTCCAAATTGCTGCCTGTAAATGGGCTCTGCAAACATGTTCTTCAAATACTTCTGTTGGTGGTGGCACAGCTTTTAGCTCTGATGCTGTGGTGAGCCGAAGATTGCCCATCTTTTATTGCCACTCATATTATATTTTAAACAAGTTGTATACATAACTGAACAAATGCAATATGGTTAAATTGGTTATTGTATGACATTTTGTAAGATGTGTATGTATAACAGACATACGCATATAACTGTGCAATGGTAATACTGCTAGGTCATTACATTACATATGGAGTCATCCCTTTAGTAATGTCTAATATTTCACCTAATTTGTGTGATGATTCTGGCAATACAGAATTGTAGTAATATTGTATGAACTGTTACATAATATTGTAGTAACATTGTAGTAATACATAATTGTAGCATTGTATGAATTGTTACATAATATTGTAGTAACATTGTAATAATACATAATTGTAACATTGTATGAATTGTTACCTAATTGCACTGTAATTGTTACATATCGTTTGTAGTTACATAACTGTAGCAAGTGTAACATAATGCAATCGTTTGTGTTACATAATTATAATGATTGCAGTTCTGACATGGCTAATCCTGTCATTCTGTGGTCGATGATAGTGATGATGTGCCACACATATCTTAAAGATGTTATGTTGTTTTCATTTGGAAAGCCATAACATGCTGCAATGAATTTTGTGGCTTCAGCAGTAACATCAGTCAGCTCTTCTTGTTGCCACCCTAATCTAGTAATTGTCTTCCCACTATTTATTGCTTTAACATCGCTCCTTTACCAATACCTCATAAATATGAAACACTGTCACATCCTGTAAGAACATGGGCAGGTAGCAGACCGTTGAGAACATCTTGATTTTGCTCAACTGTTGCTTTGATATATGCACTTGATCGTGAAGGGCTTGTTCCAACCATTACCATATTGCAGGCAAGATTTTCTTGCTTATAGAAGTGGCATAGCAGGACAAATATGTCTGTGTCATCAGCAACATTTCTAATGCTGTGTCTTCCTGGCCTTGCCAAATGGACACCTTGCTGCACCACAATAACATCAGTATCCTCATGTGTAGTGCGCAAGTCAGGCCTGCTTCTTCTGATTCCATTACAAAGCTCTATTGGTATTGGTTCCTTACCTGTAATCACAAGGTGTTTGTCACTGTGTGGCAGTAGCTCAGTTGCTTACACAGATACTAATAAATGAGATTAATCACCTGGGATTTATTGTGTGTAACAGATAAGCAGACCTTCTGTGGTGGCAGAGGTATTGCCAGTGACAGTCTGTGGCATCTACTTGCTTCCTTCCCTGCTCTAGCTGCTCGTGTTGCCTCTTTTATGCTTCTACTGTGATATCTGTCAATGATCAGATGAGTGTTTGCTGCTAAAAGACAGTGACATATGTACTGCACAAACTTTAGTATATAATCTTCTATGACACTTTTGCTTGGCCATTTGACAACCCAGAGAATTGCACACCCAAATATTATAGCATCAGCTGGGACCGTTCTGTGATCAGATACTTCCCACTTGGATTTTGGCTTTCAGGGTGGCTTTAGAAGGTGACAGCCTCATATCACCTGTCTTTTCCTGGAATATTGAGGGTGGAAATCCAGCCAACTCATAAGAGAGAACATCTCTCATGTTGATGTTCCTAGAGGTTTGAAGACAAATCACTCTAGAATAGATAAAAGTGGTATCATACACAGATATATTGTCCACTTTAATTTTTTTTCTTGACGTTGACATGAGCACAACTGGTCTTGTGAGAGGCTTGTGAAAACTCTGTGGCCATCCTTCCTCAAATTTTTTCATCATAGCTGTTCCCAATTCAACAGCCCTGCCAACACTGACATGCTCTGCACATATCCTACCTGTAGCCACATTAATAAGTCCAGGTGGATGGCACTCTCCTTTCAGTGGATCTATGCAGCTTTGAAGCTTTTCCCGAATTTTTGCTCTGTCTACTTAATCAGTTTGTATCCTTGAAGGACCTTCTTCCTTGTGGGTCATGACTGTGGATTGTGCGTTTCCATCAAGCATGGATACAACATCTTTTTTCAGTTGAGCGCAGATATGTAGTCCAAGAACCCACCTTTTCAATGCTGCTGGTTGATGGGTTATTCCAATAAGTCCTCCTGGACTTTCTTTTTATATATATATATATATATCAATAAGTACATCTTTGAATGATTTTTCTGAGTATCCATGATCAACAGTTTGACATTTACAACAAGCCGCCACCTACTTGGATTTTTTGGGTCTAACTCGACGCATTTTCCCCCACAGAATATACAGTGTTCCTTTAAGATAAATGTAGGCTCATCTGAACGACGACTTTTTATGGCCTCTGGTTTATTACTGACTTCCTCATCTTGCTGTTTAGATAAATGGCGCTTTATGTGATACTTGGATGTGTAAAAGGCAGCACATTTTCTATTACACTTATATCTAGTTTCACTATCATGACTAAGCTTTTCATGCAGACTGTCACCTCTATGCATGCTAGTTACTCGAAGTCTTTCTGCTCCTACATTAAGAAAAGCACCACCACCACTATCACTACAGTTCATATAGTCTTTGAGAAAGTAGGTGTCTACCATCATGACCTTATTTCATAGAAACCTGGAACAAAAAAGCTTCTGTTTGATAAAATCTACTCAGTATTACTCTATAACAGAATCTTGGGTAAAAGAAAAATGCAAGCTCCTCTGAAATTTAAATAAAGCAATATGTATAATTTGATATAGAAGTTTGCTCTCTGAATCTGTAATTACGATATGTCCCTAAAATATAAGCAACATTGAATTAGGAAATAGCACTCAAATGATATCTTTACTGTTTTATTGACTTTGATGATAGCAATTTATTAACATTCCTAATTCCTTCTATCGGCACCTGAAAATGATCATAAAAACTTAAAAATCGTTAAAATAAAATGTTACAATGTGTAGTTTACAGGTGATCATTTTGTTTAGTGCATGTTCTGATAGGAAAAGTTATTATTATTATCGTATGAAGAAAATTAAAAACCGAAAAAGATAGCTAAACATGTTTTATTAGCATCATCATTCATGCAGGTGGCCATATTGGATTTCGGCCTCCATTTTGAAACGCTGAAGTGTGCCTGCTGGGTGCACTTTTTTATTTTAATGGTTACATCCCAAAGTATCAGAAAATGCAATAAAACTTTGTATACGTCTCGGAACGAGGTTCACCCGAAAATGACCATTCTGCCACCAAACTATGACGTGTTTTGCACTCCATCACATCTTGCCCCAGAGACATCATATCTTTTATTTATTAATTAACTAATTATTTGTTTATCACTAATTTATTTATATGTTTGAATCTTTTTTTCAGTGTTTGTCCTCAACATGTAAAAAAAAAAATAATAATAAATAAGTGCTACGGAGAAGGATTGTACACAACGCCCACAGTGTATCCTGTGCAGTATCATGTTCTGGAACGCGAATTTGAAGCCATCAAAGTTTACTGGACATTTTTAGTCAAACATGACGGCAGGGATGCAGGGAACAATGTCACAACATTAAAGGTCAAATGAACCAGGTTTGACCGTGCCAGCACGTTGCTGAAATGCGGATTTTCACCAACAGGAAAGCCTTTGCTGCTTGCTTCTTATTAAGCTGCATACTAGGATGCTAAGTCAAGGAAAGTCCATACAACTGGCGAGAAACTGATCAAGCCATTTACCCTTGAAATGGAGAAGAATGTTCTTGGTCAAGAGGTAAAGAAAAAAAAAATACAATAAATGCCTTTATCAAATGATATGATGCATAATCGAATTATCGGCATAATTCTGGGGAAGATTGTCTCTGATATTAAGGCTAGTCCACCAAAAATCACAGATCAACCTACAGGTTGATGCACCAACAGATGTGTCAAACTGTTTTCAACTACTGGCAGTGGTCCGGTACAAAAAAGAACAAAGAAGTGAAAGAAAAAAAATCAATTTTTACCAACTGGCGCTGCCTCTCCATATTTTCTCTTAAAATGAGTCTTTCACAGGTTACTTCTTATTCTTCGTGGATTACCACAGCTACTGGGGATTTTTATACACTTACCTCTGAAAGCTGTAAGTGACGATTTATCATGCATAAATATTCTCTTGACATCTACCAGTAGCTGGCCATATTTTACGTGCCTAATGCGCATTTTTATATTTGAAAGCTGGCTGTCAAACGCAAGTTATGTTAGGCTGGATTAGGTTTGATTAAATCATTAAGTCTCCGTAGCTTTGACACGGGATACACTGACGCATCCAATGGTTGGTAAACAACGCGGCCAATCGGAGAGATCGTCGGCAAACACAGTCGTGGGCAACCTAGCCACTTCCTTAAATACCAAAAAATATGTATATTTTGTTTTTTTCAATTACTTCTTGCAGCCAATTCAACAGGTAACCATCTGTGTTGCATCTGTACCAATATTACTTACCTTGAGATTGTGAGTTTGTAATAATATACGTGGAATTGCCGCGCCCACTTGGTAAAGAATTACCAAAATTTTTCTCTTCTGCCAGTCATTGAAAACAACTGCACTAGCTATAGATGTGTTCAGTATCATAAAGGAATTCTTCACAAAACACCAACTCCATCTCAACATGATTGGTTCGGTATGTACTGATGGGGCACCAGCCATGCTGAACAACAGTTCAGGGTTTGGTACATTAGTGACCAAAGAAATTCCTGACGTGAAGACCTCCCATTGTTTTCATTGCCAGCATGCACTTGCAGTAAGATCATTGCTTCCAAACCTGAGAAAGATTTTGAATGTTTGTGGGAAAGTTGTGAACATGTTTCATAGTCGTTCTGTGAATCGTCTACTGTTTCAGTTGTTCTGCGAGGAAATGGGTCAAGAACACACTGTGCTCTTGTTCCAAACAGAAGTGGAGTGGCTGTCACATGGTCGTGTGCTATTTCGCGTGTTTAAATTGCATATTTGGCTTATTTATTTACAGGACTCAGTGAGATCAATCGCTCTTTGCACGGAAGGGGACTCACTATTGCAACTGCAAGAGAGAAGTTGACTTCACTCAAGAAAGAACTTGTTTTATAGATTAGACGTGTAAGAAAGGGAAATTCAGTAAGTTTTCCATCTCTTGAAGGAATAGTCATGGCAGGTATTTCCCTATAACTTGACATTGTTTCAAATATTGTTGAGCATCTGCTCATCCAGTAGTTACTCTTCGTTCGGAGAGTTGCAAGCCTGTGATAACTGAATCAGGCACCCTTTCCTGATGATTTTGGAACATACTGATGATGACACTGACCTCAAAGAAGATCTCATTCTTTTGAGACGCAATCATGCAATCCAAATGGAGTTTACCGACGGCCATCTGGAGCACTTCTGGACCTCTCAGCTGGAAACATATACTGTACCAGCAAGAAAGGCTCTCGCTGTACTGGTGTCATTCACGACCACTGATCTTTGCGAAACTGGATCCCTTTGTCTGCTTCATATGAAAACTATGTGCTGAAATGGGTTCGATGCCCAGCATGATATGCGGGTAGAGCCCAACACCAAGAAGCCAAGGTTCAATGCCGTAACAGAATAAACAACAGCAACAAAGTCACTGAGTTTGCACGGAAAGCATTATGTCTCAAAACACACGATGCAATGAATAAATAAATGAAGCATTGTTTATTATGAATCAATTAGTTGTTAGTTATATAAAGTTGTAAATAAATATTCAGAAGCATTATGTCTCAAAACACACGATGCAATGAATAAATAAATGAAGCATTGTTTATTATGAATCAATTAGTTGTTAGTTATGTAAAGTTGTAAATAAATATTCAGAACCATGATGAATCTGTTATTATATTCCTGTGAGAATAGTGTTGTTCTTTCATGGAACTGGGGCAGTGATGCTACAACTGTCTGGTGGTTTAAAAGGAGTGCGAACAAGAAAAAAGGTTCAGAATCACTGCTGTACATCACTTCTCTTATTCCAGCAATACGCTGCATTCTTCTTTCTGTCACTGCTTCCTGCCTTTATTCATTCTCCTTACTTTTTCAGTTTCTCCAGTGTTTAACTGTTTCATCCCTCCCACCCATCCCTCCTTCCTTCACTCCCTCAGTCCTCCCTTCACTGATTCCATTCGGTTATCACTATCTACTTGCTTTATTCTTAGCCTCTTTATGGCCTTCTTCATTTATTCATGAATTCTTTTCTTCTGTGTCTTTTTCATTCGTCCGTCCCTTCACTGTCTCCTTCCCTCACTCCCTCCCTCCTTTAGTTTCTATCGTTCTACCCCCTCCTCCTTTTACTACCGCTTCCCTCTTTGTCTCCCATCCCACTTCTCTCATCACTCCTTTCACCTCCTCACCCCCTTTCTCTCTCTCATCCCTTTCCCTTTCCCCATCCCTTGACCCCCTTCCCTTCTCATCCCTTCCTCTCTGCTCCTCCCATTCCTTCCTCTTCCCTCTTTCTGTGCCACCCTCCCACCTCTCCCTACACCTTTCCTCCTCTCTTCCCCCTTTCTCTCTCATCCTCTCCCTTCCTCTTTTTATGGCATTTCATTGTTCACAGCTTCTGTCGTGGTCATATGATACCCATGGACAAAACGAAAAACAAAGCTATAATTAAAAAAGGTAGTAATGCAGGTAATGGCAGCTGGTAATACTGTCATGATAAATTTTCATTCTGTAGTCATGAGGTCAAAAGCGAATTGTTTAGAAGTTATTGTTACCAATTCAGTGTTAATCCACTTCGAACTAGATACCGAGTAGTTACTATAAACAGGCTTAGCGTGTTATAGTCACGTATTAAAAAAGACTTGTGGAATTGCCCAGATGGATAGGATTTTTCCTGGAGCTTGCTGTTCATGAAGTTTATTAAGGCCCTCAACGTTATTAGAAAGAACTCGATATGAAGAGTGAGAATAAGAGACAAATTTATTGTTATTACAGTCAGGCAGAGCAGTACCTGCCTGACCGGACCAGCTTACTAATCATGGATACCAAACACTCTCATCTGCTATAATATTCACTGTTACTGTCATTAACATCAGGCGGAGTAAGTGCTACCCACTCACTAGATAGGCCTATGCATGAATCATTTATCAGTGAAATTGGTGACGTAAGACACTGTCGGAGTCCTCTCCATCCGAGACACAAGAAGCAGCACCAGCGGCATAAAAAAATCAATAACTAGCAAGTACTGAAGGCGTCAGAGGAAGAATGGAAGTTGGGTTAGTGGTGTTGATGTGGGTAGTTCAGAAGCCACGTAATGCGTAAGTGGGTGGATTATAAGTTAATGCCTTATTATGGCTGAATAACACACAAGTAAGTGGCCATAGTGCAATTACTTGTAACTGCAGTTTATAATATAATAACGATCTAAGGTCAGTACGATTATTTTCATAACACCAAAGGTGCTGGAGAAGCACAATTTCCCGTGATGACATCGATGTAACCAACTGGCTACACTAGCCGTACTACACTATCCGGTTATACAAACATCTCTCGGCAGCCTCTCTGTCCACAGAAAGGAGAATAGTGGACTACAGGAGAAGGGAACCTCAATCTGCAGTCCACTGGGATCACTTTCAGATGAGCCAGGGGTACAACAGTAATAGTAACGACAAAAAAGAACAGCAACAACACAAATATTGCCTAAGTTATATCAGAGTTCCCATTCTATATATCTGCTGTCTCCTTCCTTCTCCCGGTTACGCTAACACAGCAACACTCATTACCACCGCTACATCCCAGTATCATGTATGTAAGAAACCCGCTGCCAGTCAAGTATGCGCCAATAATTTAAAACTATGGTATGACGCCCAAATTGGACATCATATACATCACTGTAGCTCTTCAAGTAATATTATTAGGATGGCACTTGCTTCTTTACTGACAGGTTCCCTAACACAATGCATTATGAAACAGTGAAATAAAACAATGAATTACTTATTGATATTGCCTTTAATTTACTTTATACTGTGAACCAAGGGGAAAAAAAAGTTTTGGATATTTGTTATTAGTCTGGAATCTATACACAACAGGAGTCATATTAGCTCAAGTCATCACTTTGTTTCTTATAGTACCGTGACTCTCCTACAAATTTTGCACAAACATAATGCAGTTATTTTTATTAAACAAGATTGGACTAAGGACCGAACATCTAACTTTGCCCTGTGACCTTGTCTTCAGCCAATCAATCAATCAATCATTTCCTGTGGCACCCTCGGGGATGCATAGGGCCTCGATGAACTCACACCACCACATCCTATCTTGTGCTAACTCCTCAAGATCTCCCCAACACTCATCTCCAGCTTCCCGTCTCATTGTCCTCACCCACGTCTCTTTTGGCCTTCCTCTACCTCTCCTACCAAGTGCCACCCACCCTGGTGTACCTCGTACTATTCCCTGTCTCCTATACACATGTCCTAGCCATTTCCATCGTGAGAATCTAACATATTCATCGATCGGCTGCACTCCCGTTATTTCTCTAATTCTACTATTTGGTATCCTTTCCCACCACTTAACTCCTAATATTCTTCTAAGTGCTTTATTTTCAAACACCAAGAATTTATTTTCCATAGTCACTGTGCTGTACCAAGACTCGTGTCCATAAATTAAGATACTCCTAACCATTACCTTATAAAGTTTGATTTTTGTATGCACAGAGAAATTGTTATTATTCCAAATATTTTTAGCATTCCCATTGCCTGATTAGCCTTCTTTAACCTTTCCTCGAATTCAAAGTTCAAAGAACCATCCTTGGCTAAATAAGTACCTAAATATTTAAACCTATCAACTTGCTTTACAACCATACCTCCAATTACACATTCCTGCGCATTTTCCATATTCATATTGATTATTTCAGTTTTTCCACAATTAATAACCAAACCCACCTTACGACCTTCACTCACCAAACAGTCCAACACTCTCTGCATCTATTCTGGCCCATCACAAATCAAAACTATATCATCTGCATAATCTTAATCCCAAAGTTTCCTGTTCTCTCCCCAAAGTATACCTGCACCGGTTTCTGTTCCAACGCGTTTCATAATGTAATCAATGACCAATATAAATAGTAAAGGCGATAGAACACCACCTTGAATTACTCCGGACTTGACTTCAAACGAATCACTAAGACAACCATCAACCATCACTTTACAAAATGTGTCCTCATGCATGTTCATAATGACCCTCACAAACTCCTCTGGTATTCCATAATGTCTCATGATCTTCCCCATAGTCTCTCTCGAAACACTATCAAAAGCCTTTTCAAAATCAACAAAACAAAGACTTAACGGTAGTCTCATTTCATTAACTTGCTGCATCAAATGCCTAACTATAAAGATCTGATCATTGCAACCACGTCCCTTTCTAAAACCAGCCTGTTCATCCCTCAGAATACCCTCAACCACCGGCTCCAACCTATTTAACAACACTCTACTGAAAACTTTCAAAGCTATCGGTGACAAAGAGATTCCCCTCCAATTACCACATTCACTCAGGTCTCCCTTCTTCGGAACTTTAACAATTACACCATTCTTCCAAACTGATGGTAGTAACCCCGTCACCCATATCTTATTGAATAGCTTGGTCAAGATCATTATTAATCTATCCCCCTCCACTTTAAACATTTCCGGAAATAAACCATCCTCCCCTGGTGCCTTATTATTCTTTAACTGTTTTACTGCTTTCTCCACTTCTGCAAGCCTCAACTCTCCTGTTTCTATATTTAAATCTTCCTGAGCAGACGGCATATCAAAATAAAACTTATTTCATTCTTCCTTGACCTTTAACTCGTCTACCAAGTTTTATCCAAACAGTATCATAATCTGAGTTGAAATAACCTCTTCAGCTTGAATTTTGACCTTTCCCAGTGACCTTGACTGATGACTGATTATTCTTATAGCCGGATTAATCTCTGACGTACCTTGAACACTTCCACAAAGCCTGGCTTAAATCGGATTTTGAAAAAAACTGTATAAGGCTACCTTGCCATATGACCTGGACTTTTGAACTATTATAAAAATAATAAAAAAAATAGTAAGTCAGTCCCGTGGCCTATCCTTCCCTCTTTCACCTGGTTTGTTTTAAATCAGATCAAAACCTTTTTAGTTATCTCATTCAGACCAAAGATGGTGGATGGGTTACGGCTGGGCAAGAATGAAGTACTGTAATTCGTTTTTTGAAAGCATTCTGTCGAGGGTCAACGTCACTGGGTAGTCATAATTCGGTCCTTACACCAGTTGGTGAGTGCGGGTGTTGCAGTCTCTGAGTGCTTCTTCTTGTTAATATTATTACACCATAAGAGTGTAGTATTACTTTTCCACCTAATAACTAAGGAAGAACGTAGCCCTCCAGAGAGTTTAATGTGACAGGTTTGTGTAAGATGGTGCTTACTGGATTCCAACATTGGACTCATCATATGTATGTATCTGCAGAGAAAAAGAAGTATAGTGTTATATCCAGAGGTATTTCCAAACAGTCCTGACGTAAGGGAAATCAGGACAGACTCGGAGCTTTCACATCACCTCAATCTTTTGTTGAGAACAGAAGGTCATTATGATGACGATGATGCTGGTGGTGGTGGTGATTTTTATGCCCAGTTTTCTCTTAATTTCTAGTCTCATTTATTTATACTTCCATTTTCTCCAGTCTTTTGGGTGGCGTTTTTTCATTAACCTTGATAGGTCTTGATATTTTTACACCACCGGCACACATATTCAGTTAACTATTTCCTTGTTACGGTTATATATTAGAAATATACCATAAAAATAACTGAATCTAAAACTGAGGCCTGTGGAACTCCGTGTCGCTTGTCTCTAACTTGAGTAGTTACTTATGTCTACTGTTAATTTTCCCATTACTGATAAATTCCATCCTTGTGTGTGTGTGTGTGTGTGTGTGTGTGTGTGTGTGTGTGTGTGTGTGTGTGTGTGTGTGTGTGTGTGTGTGTGTGTGTGTGTGTGTGTGTGTGTGTGTATTTTATCTGGATCGAATGTTATGAAAAGAAAATTTATTTTCAAACTGGGTATATGATGCCTATATCATAAAGTATCACTTGTTAAAGAAAAGGTGCCATTATTATTTTTGATGTTCATGAATGGACAAGGTAATACAATGCCAGACAGTATTAGAACCTCTGCTTCTAAGCTACTGTAGACAACACATCATAACCTCAAAGATCACAGCCTATTACCCATCACCTGTCTGGCGACGGTTATTCAGTCACAGGCCAACGGTGTCGTGCCAGTAATACTTAAAGGACTTGTACACAGTCTACACCAGCAGCCTATGTAGCCTCAGCACATCATAATATGTTGCGTTCCACTGCGCTTTGACGCAAGATTCTCCTGGACAAAGCTGCCAATGCACGAATAAAACATATGAACATTTTGTAGCAAAATACGACATACGTCAACATTCTTTTGGTTTCTGCAGCTATGGTCAGTGAATGAAAATAAAACTACATAAATTCAGTGTAATTTGACAGTTGTCGTGTTCATGTGATACATGAATTATTCATATTTTAACACAGCAAAGAGGCATTAGAATCATGATAATATGGCGTAGCTCATATTAACTCTGCCATCAATGGACATCACATTATTCTTGAAATACAGATACCGATGCTTGCATTTAGCCTTCTCTACCAGCATGAAGAAATGATTAGTAACCTACAGTCATGTAGTGATGTATACTTAATTAATGCTGTCTCTCTCTCTCTCTCTCTCTCTCTCTCTCTCTCTCTCTCTCCTACTCCACTTTTCCTATTCCCCTGTCCTGTCCCGTTCCCCTAATCCTTTCCTCCTCCCTTCCTCCTCTCCCTCTCCTTCCTTTTCTCACTTCCTAATTTCCACCCCCCCCCCCTCCTTCTCCCACCATCTCTTCTTCCATCTCTTTCCTAATCTCCCTCAATCGGAAGTCTGATCGGGAAAGGGCAGAACGAATATGTGATTACTGGGTACCACAACTGAGTCACCAGAGAGAGAGAGAGAGAAGGTGGACAAGTGAGTAGGTAGAGAACTGAAGGAAGATGTGAGGTGGGTGGGTGATGATGGAAAGATGAGTGGGGATAGGTGGGTGAGTGAATGGGTGGGGTGAGGTGGGTGGGTAAAATGTGTAGGTGAAGGTGGTATATATAGGTCGAAGGAAGCAAGGTAATTTTAAGGGGGTGGGGGGAGTGGATGGGTAAAGAGGTGGGTAGGTAGGTGGCGGGGCAAACAAGTAGGCCGGTAAATGATGAGACGGTGGGAAGGGTACGGTAAGGTTGGGGAGAATAGGGTCGGCTAGGGTACGCTTGGGTAGGGGGTTTGGTTGGGTGGGGTAGGGTAGGGTTGGGAAACTGTATGGGTAAGGGGATGGGAGGAGAGGTAGACTCGTCAGCACCTGGTCTAGTAAACACACAATCAGTTCCTCGTAATTGTCACCCTCGCTTCCTGCTCCACATCCCGACTCGGCCCTGTCAGGCAGGGTGGGTGGCAGGCAGGGGTATGTGGGGTATTGGTAGGCAAAAGTGATCAGGGTGGATAATAAGAGGGGTAGGCAGAGTGGGTGGCAGGCAGGGTAGGCAGGATGGGTGGTAAGGGTGGATAGGGTAAGTGGCAGGCAGAGGTATGAAGCGATTAAGAAGGCAAGAAGTAAGGTAGGGAAGGTGCGTGGCAGCATGAGGAATGATGGCAAAGAAATAAAAACAGAACAGCAAAGGAAGAAGAACAGAGGAACTACCAAGCACTCTCTCTCTCTCTCTCTCTCTCTCACACACACACACACACACACACACACACACACACACACACACACACACACACACACACACACACACACACACACACACACACAGTGACGAAGGAAGGACAGATAAAAAATAAAAAACAACAAAGCAGACAGAGAAAAAAAAAATAAGGAAGGACAGAAGAATCAGGAAAGAAGATGGATAACAGAGCATCAAATAACGAAGGGCAGCAAAAACAATAGGGACAACAAGGAAACTTGGGAGAGAGGGATGGCAAAGCAGAGACGATAGACGGAAAACAAAGAAGGGCAAAATGACAGGAAAGCATGAAAGAAAAAAAGACAACAAAGCATGAAGGAAAAAAGGGAGAAATATGCAAGACGGGCTGTGAAGCAAGAAGGAAGAGACAGAAAACCACAAATCATCTGGTGGGGATTTAAAATAAAATAAAAAAATCCTTGAGAGGCAAAAATAAGTAGGCATATGGGGCTGATGGAGTCCCTCCTGTTGTCCTCAAGAACTGTGCCTCTGTGCTTATACCCTGCTTAGGTAAACTCTTTCGCCTTTGTCTTTCGACTTGTATCTTTCCTTCTTGCTGGAAGTTTGCTCTCATTCAGCCAGTCCCAAAGAAGGGTGACCATTCCCAACCCTCTAATTATCGTCCAATTGCTTTAACATCCTGTGTCTCAAAAGTTTTTGAGTCAATTCTTTATAGAAAAATTTTAAAGCATCTTTCCTATCACAACCTTCTATCGGATCGTCAGTACGGGTTCCGTCAGGGACGTTCCACTGGCGATCTTCTCGCCTATCTTTCAGACTCCTGGTTATCCTTCTTTCGGGACTTTGGCAAATGCTTTGCCATCGGACTTGATATCTCAAAGACTTACGGTCGAGTCTGGCATAAATCTTTCATTTCCAAACTACCCTCTTACGGTTTCTATCCTTCTATCTGTGCCTTCATCTCTAGCTTCCTTTCTGGTCGTTCTATAGCCACTGTTGTAGACGGCCATCGTTCTTCTGTTAGATCTATTAACGGTGGTGTTCCTCAGGGCTCTGTCCTATCACCAACTCTCTTTTATTCATCGATGATCTAAGCTGTACATCTAACCCTATCCACTCGTACCCTGATGATTCCACCCTTCACCTTTCCATTCGGTTCCCGCAACGTCCATCCCAGCAGTTACTTCAACAAACAAGGGATGAGGTTATTTCACACCTAAAGTCTGACTTAGTTCGTATTGCTGACTGTTGTAAAAATAATCTGGTTGTTATTAATGCATGAAAGACTCGGATTTTACACCTATCAACCCGACGGAATCATCCACAGGAGTACCCATTAATGTTTAATAATATCCAGCTCAACCCTGCATCGTCCTTGAACATGCTTGGGATTTCATTCACTCGGGATTTATCTTGGAAAGATCATATTGCATCTCTTGTAAAATCAGCTTCCAAGAGATTAGGTTTGCTAAGCCGACTCCGTACTTTCTTTACCCCTGCACAGTTGTTGACTTTATACACGGTTTTATTCGCCCCTGTGTAGAGTACAACTCTCATGTCTGGGAAGGCTCCCCACATACAGCTCCTGTCAATAGGGTGGAGTCAAAGGCTTTTCGTCTCATTAACTCTCCACCTCTTACTGGCTCCCTTCAACCTCTGTCTCTTCGCCGCACTGTTGCATCTTTATCTCTTTTCTATCGCTACTTCCATGGTCACTGCTCCTCTGAACTGTCTGCTTGCATTCCTCCACCTCTTCAACGGGCGCGTAGCACCCGTCTAGCTACAATCTCTCATCCCTTTTCCGTCCAGCTCTCTAATGCAAGAGTTAACCGTTACTCCCAGTCCTTCATTTATACAACGGGTCAACTCTGGGACTGTCTTCCTGTTTGTATTTCCTACTTCCTATGATCTCCAGTCTTTCAAACGCAGTGTGTCGAAATGAGCAGATCTTGAATTTGGCTCACTTTCGTATTGTTTTTTTTTTTTTCTTGGAAGGAATTGTTTGCGGGCTCCTAGCCTTTGGTTCCTTCTTACTCGCGTAAAAAAAAAAGTCTGGCAGCAGCGAACAATGTACGTCATCGTAATGAAGAGATGAAGATTGTCACCAGTAATGAAAGCAGCAGCAGCAGAAACAAAAACAACAGCTGCAGCAGCATAACAACAGCAGCTGCAGCAGCAGTAGTAGCAGTAGTTGCAGCAGTAGTTGTCGTAACAGTAGTAGTTGCTGCAACCCTTGCCTCTTCTGGACGTGAATCTGGTGGACAATAGGTCGAAAATGCCCGTGTTCCGCAGTCTGCCACCCTCCTTTGGGGGGATAGGGAGGAAATCAAGAGAATCTTGTATAACTGGGCAGCTCCACCTCCCGGTCATGTCAGTGTCACCATGTGAAGGCGTTCCTCTCCAGCATCATCGTTACCATAAAGGTGTAGAAATAAGACACTTCCGTCAGATCCCGGGATGAGGCTAAAATCTGGGAACGAGCCTGCTTGTCAGTGTCACCCGCTGAACGTATGCGTTGCTTTGTACTTCTATTAATATTTTGATCGGTATTCTCACTGGCTAAGGAGGCTCTCTAATACCTCTTCCTTAACAATTTGTTTTGCTTATCACATCTTCCTATCTTTTTATGTGTTATTTAAATCATTCTGAAATCGTCAAACATCATCATTATCATCATCCGGACCTCCTTTCCCACCCTGTGGCAGAGTGACGAGTAGCAACGTCCAGATAGCCATAGTTTGTGCAGTTCAATGGGACACGCTTATATTCACTCATTATTCAAGCCCTCGAAATCCTGGCTCCATCTGATCGGCAAAAAAAAAATAATAATAATAATCACCACGTACTGTAGCTTCACATATACCTATCTGGTAGAGTCAATCCGCACACTGTCCCTTTAAAAAGGGGTGCCAAATCCCTGGTCATGCACGTCTTCGCACAAAAGTCATCCAGCCAGCTCGATCTCTTGTCCGTCCCTTAGCCTCACCAACTTCCATGTCTCTCATCCTCACACACTCATCCACCATATCCCTCCACCTTCTTCTTGGTCTACCTCGCCTCTTCCCTCTTTCAGATTAGCTCAGATGGACCTTTTTCACCACTTTATTGTCATCCATTCTCTCCCCTTCACGATACCATCTCAGTACACTCTCCTCGATTCTGGTGTCCACAGACTTCCTCACTCCACATCTTTTCCGAGGCCGACTGGGCCTCATGAAATAGAAGAAGAACCCTTGCCTATAATGTCTATGATGTCTAGTTGAATACATAGAAAAATAAGCATATTCTTCGACCTCGTAGTGTACTTGCGCTGTTATGGCCTACCGTTAGCTGTCAGAATACATAATCATCACAACAGAAACTAACACATTCTACGATTTAGGCATTCAGACAATTTACTGTTCATCGAGACCTTTCGCATCAATTCAGGCTCAATCAAGTTAGCTTATATCCGATCAGAATCAGTCAGACCCATTTAGGTCATTGAGTCCAGTTAGGTCAAATTAGGTTCAGTGAGGTCCAGACAGCTCTGAGGAGACCCATTTAGGTCGCTTACATTTATTTTGGCTGGGTCGGCTCAGTTCACGGCCATTAGGTGTCATTCACGTCCAGCTAGGTCCATCCATTTCTAATTAGGCCCAGTCAAGTCGTTCATGTCCATTCAGGTCCAGTCAGGTCACTTACGATCCGTTCAGAGCCCCTGTGGTCACTCAGGGCCCAGTTAGGTTAATTAGTTAGGTTAAATCAGAATCGGTCAGGTTAATTCAGACCCAGTCAGGTTAAATCAAGGCTAGTTAGGCTAATTCAGGTGAAGTTAGGTTAATTCAAGGCCAGTTAGATCAGTTCAAATCCAGTTAGGTTAATTCAGATCCAGTTAGGTTAATTCACGTCCAGTTAGGTTAGCTGAGGTCCAGTTAGGTCACTTTGGATCCATTTCCGTCAATCCAGGTCCATTTTGTCACCTAAGGTCCAATTAGGGTCAAAGAGGTCACTCAGGCTGAGGAGGTCCATGAATACAAAATGTACGCAGTTCCTACTGAGCAATCCTTTGAGATGAATAAAACCGTCGAAAGATATCGGCTCTGAGCCCTGCTATGAAAGGTCTAATATTGTTTACTTGGGATATTATTCACATTACGTATCCCTTAATTCAAGCAAACAAATATACACGGAAGCAGAGACAAAAATAATGCCCCCTTGTCTAATCTGAACCCCTTAAACCCACTTAGAGTGCCTCTTACGGTGCTCCTCCGGGTCTCCCAGAGCCTACTAGAATCCTTTAAACCCTGCTGGAACTCCTTAGAGCCTCTTGAAACCCCTTAGAACCATTAGAGTCTTAGATCTTCTTCGAGTCGTTTAGAGCACTTAAATCCCTTTAGAATCCCGTATAACCCCCTTTATAGACCTTTAACTTTGATTACAGTGCCCGTAAAGTCCTTTTAAGTGTCCCTTAAGTAATCTTTTACAAAGTCCCCTGAGTGCTTCTCAGAATAACCTTTAAGTTCCAGTGTTAAATGCCATTAAATAGCCACTTCAACTGTTCTACAAAGCACTCTTAGAGAACGCTCTAAATTTCCTAAGAGAGTGCCCCTACATGTCCGTTAAGTATCCCCCCACCCTCGTAGAACTGCCACCATTGCATCCCTTGAATATGCTCTCGGAGTGCCTTTACAATGCCCCTTCAATGCTCCGTCAGACTGCTCTCAAAGTGCGTGATGAGAGATGGCTGGCGATAGTAGAGGGAGTGTAGAGGGATGAAGAAAGGAAGGGAAGAAGGAGAAAAGGGGGAATAGGAAGGAGGGGAGAAGGGGATTGTTACTACCACCGCCACCACCACCCAATTAGCCTACCACAACTATGACTACCACACGCACCACACAACCTAAACATAATTTACCAACAAAAACTACAACCACAACTACCATACAACCTACCCATAAACTAGTAACAAACACCAAAACAGCAATTACCACAATCACAGCCACCTTCATCGTGAGAACCAGGACTACCACTATTACAGCCACCATTGTCATAAGGACTACAACCATGACTACTATTATCACAGCCTCCATCATCATAAGAAGCACAACTACCACTACCACAATCGCATCTATAACTACCACAACCATTGGCATTGTAAGATTCACAATCACCACCACCACTATGAGTTATTTGAGAGGAGTATGTGGAGTTCCATGGAGAGACAGACTGACAAATGAGAAAGTGAAGGAGCATTGTGGTATGGATGTGGATGTGATAGAAAGCATTAAGAGATATGCACTGAGGTGGTTTGGCCATGTGGAGAGGATGGAGAGCGAGAGACTAACGAGAAGAGTGTATGTGAATGAGGTGGACGGGGGGGAAGGGAGAGATGACGTGGAGAGGTATATGAGAGAGGGCACACTGTGAGAGAGGGTATGTGTGAGCTGGGGGAAAGGCACGGAAATGGAGGGGGACAGGGCGACATGGAGGTGATTTATTTGTGGCCACCCCTTACGAGATTAATGCGTCTGCTAATAGATAGTTAGATTGATAGATAGGCTATTACAGATACCACAATCGTAAAAATCACAATTTGCTGTCATCAGCGGAAGAACCACTGCTACCGCTATCAAAGCCATCACCATGCCAAGTACCACACCCACAGCCACCATCATCATAAGAGTCATCATCATAAGGGTCATAATTATATTGATCACTGCCTTAGTCATTGCCACCACCGCCACTGTTAAAACCACAGCTGCCATAATCTACCCATTCCATAACCACCTTGATTTCAGCTACTACCATTACTTATCTGCCACCACCACCACCACTACCACAGTTACCAGCACCACCCAGCTACTACCACTACAACAACTAACGTCACTACCTAGGCCACAACCACCTTTACCACCACCACCCAAGCTACCACCACAACCACACCTATGAACATCCCAGCAGCCACCGCTATCGCAACGACTACCACCACAACCATCATTACCCCACCTACCACCACTACCATCACCACCCAGCCAACACCACCACCACCCTAGCTACCACGACTACCACCACGCCCACCATCCCAGCTACCACGACAACCACAACTAGCACATGGGTGGCGCCGTAAAATGTCTCCATTGTCACAAATCGTCCCCGCCACCCTCCCTCCCAAATTATCGACCATTTCACTCAAGTTCCCATTCATCTTACGCCTGGACCACCTCATTAACCTTTACAACTTCGGTCCGATGACGAATTTATCATCTTAATCTCACTACCATCTTATTATTTTATTTATATTCGGAGAGACATTTTAAATTAGAGTGGTTAGATCTAGCCTTCATTAACCCCATCATTACCAGAGGTCTTTCTTAAGCTGAAGAAATTCCTCATAGAGTCAAAAGTACGTCACTGGACTGCAGGAGTTACCCCCAAGAAACTGGTGACGTCTTTTGCTGCTTTGTTTTTGCTTCTTTCAGACGAATTCCTCAACTTACGTTTTCGAAGGGCTGACGAAATATATATGTAACTTCCCCAGAGAGAGAGAGAAAAAAAAAAAAAAAACAGAAAAAAGGAAAATCGGGTTGACGAAAAATATATGCAACATCCCTAGAGAAAGAAAAAAAAAAAAAAGGAGAAAAAAAAATCCTAAAGTGAGGAAAATCGTGCGGTACTGGCGGGAATAAATCAAACTATGACATCATCGTATTCTAGGGTTTAACCAGTTCATTCTAATGACTTAGTATCTTTTTATTATTATTATTATTATTATAGTTATTCCCACAACCTTTTGACTCTATACCTCCTCAGTACCTCAGCGACCCCACTGTTATGGCTTATATTTCATTTCATTATAGATGCATTTAATTATTCAAGTGAGGGAAGATTTTTTTTGTTTAACTGTTCAGCAGAGGGGAGATTGTTCGACCTTGACTGGTTGGATATTACCTTCAATAGCCAGTTCACTAGTCACTAGGGAGCTCCCAAAAGTAGGACAGATTCGTCTGGAACCAGACGAAATAATAATAATAATAATAATAATAATGCATCCATCCATCCATCATCCAAAACTATGTTGCCCCATGAGGAGTGTAGGAGCCAGGTGTTTGGCAAGCTGGTCCTGACATTAAAGATGAGAGTGACCAGCCTCACTCATTCCTGTATGGCATTACGTGAGCAATAAAATCAAACCATCCCTTGAATATAAACCTGCACCGGCTCAGTCCGAGTGGAGCGCCTTAATTACTCACTAAACCACCAGGCGCCATGATCTGTATATACAGTGTATAATAATAATAATAATTATTATTATTATTATTATTATTATTATTATTATTATTTATTATTATTGTTGTTGTTGTTATAATAATAATTATTACTATATATATATATATATATATATATATATATATATATATATATATATATATATATATATATATATATATATATATATATATATTGAGTTTTACGCCGTGTCCCCTCTTATCAATAAAGGCTAAGGCGTTGTCCCTGGGTATAGGACTTAGGTCTGGAGCGTGTAGCACTTCGTGATCGGATGCCCTTCCTGATGTCTACCAATGACTCTTGGGTGGACTCGAACCTCCGACCTCTCGACCAGAGCGGAGAGCTCTAAGCCACTGAGCCATGGCTGATACTAAAATGCCTCCAGCCCTTGCTATTGCTATTATAATAATAATAACAGTAATGATGATGATGACAAAAAAAAACAACTGCAACCATAATAATAACAACAACAACAACAACAATAATAATATAATAATAATAATAATAATAATAATAATAATAATAATAATAATAATAATAACTATAACAACAACAAAAACAAAATTCATGTGGTTGTCTTAACTCTCTCAGGCTTTTTGAACCCACTGTTACCTTGCTTTGCCTCGCGTCATGCACATTTTAAGCGTCTTATGATGGGAACAAATCGAGTATTGTATACAGCCAACACCAGACGGTTTTACTCAGCCAAGAGTGCATGGGAGGAACCTGACAGAGTTAATACTGTAGCTATTAACCCCGTCACGGCCGCAGCAACTGCAGTGTTGTATTTCAAGAACTGGCACATGATTTTATTTACCTAAGAGGACCTAGGGTTAATAAAAACCATTACTATTCATCCTCGACACAGCTCTAGTATTCGATTCACTATAGTCCAAGTCATGAGAGCCAACTTACACTTGGCTAATTATGAACACTCTTCTCCAGTACTGACTATCACACTGAGAGTCAGTACTCGAGATAATGGGCTACTGCCAGAGACTCACGACTGTTGTAAGCGTTAAACAAGAATATTTTACTCGTTTTCCTCGCCTTGACGCTTAGTAGGTTTAATGCTGGAGTTACGCCAAACGATTATACAACATGGTGCGAACAACTCCAGTATTCTACTCCCCCTCCCCCCCCCACAAAAGGTCATTAGGCTGGGAAACATAAAATCTTAAGGTTACCAAACAAAGCCAAAGAAAACAACATACAAACAAACAAATAACAGCGCATCGCAGGTACCTTGGCCGGTCCCAACCTCCTTTTCTTCCTCGCCAACCTGCCATTAAACCCCGCCACTCGGATGCCCTAAATCATTTCAATTATCTTTTTGTTGGACACTGCTTATGGATCTGTCTTTTTCCTCGCCCTGTCTATCATTACAGAGGGGATGGGTGGGTGGTGGGGGAGGTTATTGATGGGCTGCGGGGGTCTTCCTCTGTACCCTATAATTATGGCCATCACGCTGCTCACTGCCACCTTCCCTCTCACCTGAAAAAAATTTACGACAAAATCCATCTCAAAAGGGGGAAGAATAAGAATGCAGTGCATTAAAAGTTCAGCCACAGGCGCAGACACATGTATTATAGTCTAATTCACTACAAACATTAAACTCTCCATAAAAATTAGTATACTTTTCTAGCTTTAATACTGTGTAGATGTTTTAATAATATTCTGATTATTGTTAAGTGATATATTGTTTATTTTCATGAAGATTGTTGGATAAGTGTTAAATTATGTATGGGTTTCCTTTGCCTACTGCTCCACTACTACGTTCTCTCAGGCTGCCTCCAATTGTAAACGAGAAATGTCGGTGTGCTGACCCTCTAGAGAGACGCTCTCCAGTTGTCTTTTAGTGCCGAGAAATAATGAGGTTAGAGCCGAATGATGCCAAGAGTTGGAATTGAGAATGTTTATTTCAAGGTTAGGTTAGGTCCCGTTAGGCTTGGTTTACGCAATATCCAATTATTACCTCCGCCAAGGAGGTTATGTTTTTGCCGGCGTTGGTTTGTTTGTCTGTCTGCTAGCAGGATTCCTAAATATGTTATGAACGGATTTTGCTTATATTTTTTGAAGGGTTAGGGTATGGCCCAAGGAATAATCCATTAGATTTTGGTGGTGATCCAATTCATCATCCGGATCCAGGAATTTTTGTTTGTTTGTCCACACGATATCTTCAAAAGTTCTCAATGAATTTCAATGAAATTTTGTAGAAGGGTGGGCCATGGGCCAAGAAAGAACTGATTACATTTTGGATCCTGCCATGACATTGGAGGAGGTATGCACTTTCTATGTGCCTGCTAGTTGCCATTGTTTAATTGATGAGGCTTTGGTAATCATATTATATTTTAGAACGAGAAAAAAAGGACTAAAATAACTGAGGAGGGAGTTCCCAATTGTCACTTAAAATTATCTGTTTTTTTCTAAATAAACAACTCCATGTCTCCCACATGAATAAAATTGCCTGCCGCTAGCTCACCCCATAAAAGAGTCTCTCTGTATCTATATAGTTCCCCAAAAATATTAAAATCGTCTGCTGTTTGCCTGAATTAACATTTAATTGAGCAACCAGTGTCTATAACACTCAGAGTTTTATGAAGATACTTTTCAGAATCGTGACTAGCTACTCGAATTTCTCTCACATAAATACAATCGTTCGGTGCTGACCTAAATTCCTACTTCTCTCTCTATAAGCGAAAGTATTCATGGTTCTGTTAAGCTTTACCCTTTGACGGCAAGGATTTCTCTCAGCTGTACAAAACCATCTCATGTTGACTTAAATAAGGTACCTATAGTGAATGGTGTGAGGTACTGTGTATATGGGACGGGGGCTTGCGTGTGTGTGGGGTGGGGGCCTGCATGTGTGTGGGGTGTGTGTGTATGTGGGGATGGGGGCTTGCGTGTGTGTAGTGTGGGGGCCTGCGTGTATGTGGGGTGATAGCCTGCGTGTGTGTGGGATGGGAGTCTGCATCTGTGTGGAGTGTGGGCTTATGTGTGTATGGGGTAGGGGCTTGCGTGTGTGTGGGACGGGGCTTTGCGTGTGTGTGGGATGGGGGTCTGTGTGTGTGTGGGATGGGGTCCTGCTTGTGTGTGGGCTTGGGGTTTGCGTGTGTGTGGGATGGGGACCTGCGTGTGTGTGGGTTGGGGATTTGCGTGTGTGCGAAGTGGAAAATTGCTTGTGTGTGTGGGATGGGGGCTTGAATTTGTTTGGGCTGTGGTCTTGCGTGTGTGTGAGATAGGGGTTTTGTGTGTGTATGGGATGGGGGTTCCATGTATGTGTGGTCGGACGTTAGGTGTGTGGCAGTTATGTGCATGTGATGAGTAGGGGATGTGTGTGTGTGTGTGTGTGTGTGTGTGTGTGTGTGTGTGTGTGTAATGGGTGGGATGTTGCACTAGTGGGGCGTGGGATTGGCCGTGCTAGGTAAGAAGGCATGCAGGTTAAGAACATCTAATGCTCAGAACTGTTCCAAATGTAACCGTCTCCGTTTCAATGTGGTTGCTTCTTTTAGCCGGTGTGCTCTGGATAACAACTGAGGATTTTATGTAAATAAAGAAATAGAGAAAACAAAAACGAAAAAATAATCCTATATAACTCTTTCAGAAAAAAACAACTGGACATATTTTTAAGTTAGCACCATTCGTTTTTGTCCAGTAAAAGAGATATCCTAAAAGTCAAAGGGTAAAGAACATATCGAGTAAAGTTACTTGAATCAGACAAACGACCACTACTTTGTGAACCAAAATAACAACAATAACTGCAAGATCAGGTGTCTAACATTCCTGCTAATACCAGTACAGTTGGGTTAGATTTTTGGTCATATGATTGTCCAACAATCACCAGACTGACAATCAAAAAATAACGAGAACTAGAACATAAGCCCGTCTTCGGCTACACCCCCACAATACTTATCAACCCCACACCCATTTTCTTCACTTGGACCTGTTCCCTCACTGAACATCACCCCTATGGACCTAATTAACCCAGTGGATCTATTTTCTCCATCGATTTATTTTCTCCTTGAACTTATTTTACCTTAAGGACCTGTTTTTCCCGTAGATCTATTTTCATGCATGAAGTTTTCCGTATGGACCTATTATTTGCCATTAGCCTTATCTTCCTCATGGACCAATTTTACCTCCCTGGACGTATTTTCTTGCTCGAGTCTATATTCCCCATGGACCTATTTCACTCATGGACCTATTTCTTCATTTTGGGGAGACATCAGATCAGTACATGGTGCTATTATCTCCAATGGACGTATCTTCACCAAGGATTTTTTTTTTTTTTTCACTAGTTCTGTATTTCTATTTGATCCCATTTCTCCAAGAATATACAGTATTCCCCACAGACCCATTTTTCCACATGGACTTATTCTTACCTTGGCTCTATTCATCTCATGGACCTAATGCCCATTTACCTATGCTTCCACTAAATGCCAAATCTCCCACCCACCCACCCATCCTACCCTTAGGACACTGCCCACCCATCTCACTCCATTCCTTGCCCACCCACCCCACACAACCCAATCCAATCATCCACCCCATACCCATGCAACCCTTCTCACTCATCCATTCAAGTCCGCCTATCCACCCCATCCCATCTGATCTAGCCATCCATCCAACTCCGCCCACCCACTTACCCCATCCCACCTGATCCACCTATCCACCCTGCCCACCAATCCCACTTACCCTGCCCTCACCGCCCACTCCACACATTCATTCACTCACCAACCTACCCACCCGACCATCAGTCTCCATCAGCAGGATGATTTGCAAGTCCCCCCCCCAACACACACACACAAATACACACGCACACACAGAGGCAAAGCTGCTTTTATGCTACAGTTAGTTGAATATTCCAAAATCTAATCATCCATCTTCTAATCCAGTATTGCTCCATTAGTAGCACAGGAAGTGGCTGGGCTACCCTTAGGACACATTTAAGGCGTTTAAGGTTAGTGATCAGTTGCTTTTCCCTGACCAGCATTACGTGAACATCAGATCCCTCAGAAGTAGATTGTTATGGGCCACATCCACTTGGAGCACCTCAGCTTACTAGGCCAGCAAGTATAAGAAACTGCAAGAGAGTACTGAGGCTAAAACACTCTATTGGTACACAGCACAAAGGCGTGTCCTGGACTTCCCTGCGTCCATCAGAGAACTGTCCCATAAGGGGAAGAGTATTCTTATGCTACAGGGTCAAGTAGATAACACCCCTGACAATACCATCATAGCAGGGTCATATTTAAGTCATAAAAGACAACGACCACTATCCTGATAACTAGCAGATAACGAGGATAACTGAGGATTCAAATATTTAGCAATCCCATTAAAACCATCACGCCAGCCCTGAATGTGGCAGCCCTAGCAGAATATAGATAACTAGCAGGGGTACCTGGCGTTGCCGGGCCAAAATGACGAACACTCTGATCCTATTTGTTCTAGTTCAATCATTCTTTCTACTCCAGAATGACCATGTACCTCTTATGCTTTTGAGGATGGATTATGAGAGGTCCAGGAACTTTCCATTTCAGCTTTCGTACACCAGCGCACAGTATTTGTGTGCACTTGTTTTCTATTACTGGTGACCTCAAATGACCGACCAGTAACCTCACATTTTACCTCGGAGGTCAACCTCACATAGCCTATGTGCGAACTGGAGGTTACGTGAGTCTCCATGCCAAAAATTGGGCTTCAGGGGTACCCGGCGTTGCCCGGGCCAAAGAAGGCAAAAACTAACGGTGACCTCAAATGACCAAAATCTGAATTTTGACCTTCCTAAAACCATACTTGGGTCACCCTGATTCAGAATATATATGGGTCTTTGGTTTGGGCGTGATTGAAGGACAAACAAACAAATAACGCGGCACTTTTATGGCAAATTAGTGACATGTGATGGTATGTGAGGCCGTCTAATGCAAACACGAGAGATGCTGAGCCTCTGAAAACAAATGTCAAGTTCATCCCTAGAACTGGATGAGGAAACAAACACGGAGCGTAAATAATTATACGAATCTCGTAGTGTGAATAATTCTCTGTCTGTCTGTCTGTCTCTCTCTGTCTCTCTCTCTCTCTCTCTCTCATATAAGCAAGTAACAAGATAAGTTGGTAGATGGGAGGGAGGGTAGGTGGAAGAGTTAATGGGTTCGAAGGGGCTGGGATAATGGGTAGGTTGGTAGGTGGGTGGGTAGGAGGAAGAGCTAGTTATGTGGATGGACAAGTAGACAGGTAAAGTAGGTGGGTGTGGGGTAGGTGGGTAGGTAGTTAGGTGGATGTGTGGGAAGGTGGATAGTTTGGTGAATAGACAGGTAGAGTAGGAGTAGGTAGGTGAGTGAATGGTTTGGTAGGTAGGTGGATGGGTGAGTACTAAAGATGGGTGGGTGAGCTAGGTGGATGCGGTAGTGTGGTAGTGCTGTTGATTAGTGGGTGGGTAGATAAGAAAACGGGAGAATTAAAGTATGTGGATGAGTGGCTGGGTACTGTACATTGGTGGGTGGGCTAGTTAAGTGGATGGGTGAGTTGAGACTGTAGGTGGGTGGGGAGGCTAGGTAACTGGGTGGCTGGCTATTTAAGTGGCTTGGTAGACACTGCACTGTAAGAGAGTGGGTAGGATAGGTAAGTGGGTGAGGAGGTGTGTGGATAGGCAAGGGATGAAGGGGGAGTTAGGTAGGTCAATTAGTGGGAAGGTATACAGTACCATACACTGTGAGTGGGTGGGCAGGCAGGCTAGGTCAGTGGTGGGTAGGTGGGTGGGCAGATAAGGTAATCGGGCGGGTAGTTGGATGATCTGGTAGACACTAGACACTGTGAGTGTGTGGCCAGGCTCGGTAAGTGGGTGGATAAATGGGTGGACAAGCTCGGTAAGTGGGTGGGTCGGTGGGTGGGTAGGCTACGTAAGTGGTGGGTTGGCTAGGTAAGTGAGTGGGTAAGTATGTGGGCATTTCGGTAAGTGGGTAGGTAGGTGAGTGGGTAAGCCAGGTAAGTGGGTGGGAAGGTGGGTGACTTGGAGACACTGTGAGTGGGTGGGTAGGCTAGTTCAGTGGTGGATAGGTGGGTGGGCAAGCTCGGTAAGTGGATGGGTGGGTGGGTGGGTGGGCAGGTAAGATAAGTGGGTGGATAGGTGGGTGATTGGCAGACACTGTGAGTGGGTGGGAAGGTGGGTGGGCAGGTAGGATAAGTGGGTGGGTAGGTGGGTGACTTGGTAGACACTGTGAGTGGGTGGGTAGGCTAGGTCAGTGGTGGGTAGGTGGGTGGGCAGATAAGATAAGTGGGTGGGTAGGTGGGTGACTTGGTAGACACTGTGAGTGGGTGGGTAGGCTAGGTCAGTGGTGGGTAGGTAGGTGGGCAGGTAGGATAAGTGGGTGGATAGGTAGGTGACTTGGTAGACACTGAGTGGGTGGGCAGGCAAGGTCAGTGGTGGGTAGGTGGGTGGACAGGTAGGATAAGTGGTGGGTAGATGGGTGACTTGGTAGGCTAGGTCAGTGGTGGGTAGGTGGGTGGGCAGGTAAGATAAGTGGGTGGGTAGGTGGGTGACTTGGTGGACACTGTGAGTGGGTGGGCAGGCTAGGTCAGTGGTGGGTAGGTGGGTGGGCTTTCAACTCGTCTTTCACTAATGAAGTTTTTTCCTCTACCTAATCAAAGGCTTCGTTACCGCGTCCCACAACCACAGCTGCCACCACTCCTACCATTTCCACAGCCAAGCCAAACCACAACTACCACTACAACCATTTCTTCACTTCTACAAACAACACAAAACCATCACCATTGCCACAACTATACCATTACAACCATAGCTTCACATTTACAGCCATCAAGACCACAACTACCATTACAATTACTTCTTCGCCTCTACAAGCAACCCTACCACCAACACTGCCATAACAATACACCCAATCTTTACCTCTACGAAGAACACTACCTTCATCATTATCACAATAACCAGCCATTTTTCTTCTCTACAGCCATTACTACCCCATTTGCTACGATCTCCAGCAAGACGATATTCTTAATATTAACACAATTATTGACGTACAACCTTCACAATACAATTAGTATTACCAATAACTCACCATAACTACCACTGTACCGGCACAATAGCACCATAGCTATGACTACACCATCATAACCACCCTATGCCACCATAATATCATCAGAACTACCACTTGCCTGTTAGCAAGCTTACTGAAGAAAAGAACTGTTAGGTGGAATTGCCATAATTACTAAAGACCATCAGAGAAACAGATAATATATTTTTGGTCGGAATAGTTCACAGGTCATAGGTTAAAAGGCAAGGTCGACTCGTACACTTTTGATCCATATTTGACCAAAATTGGTGGAACGATTAAGGGACATGTAAAGGTGAAGTGTTTCGCAAGATAATAATGGGTCATAAGTGAAGGTCACACAGTGAATATAAATAGGTTTGATTCAGTTCAGATCAAACTTAGTGAAAGAGTTTACGATTGGCTGAAGATGAATTTATTTTATTTTCAGAACAATGTGTCAAAGGTCAAGGTCACAAGATAGGGTCACCTTAATATGTCTGATCCGATGTGAGCCAAAACTGGGGGATGGACTGAGTATGAATAAAGTAATTCGATTTTGAGAGTAATCGACCACATGTGTACGGTGTAGGGCAGGGCCAGCTTTTCGGCCACAAGGCGTTCCAAACGACCCTCTAAGCATGTTGCTCATCAACTTCCAAGCATAGGGACGAATCATGGGTTAAACGGTAGATGAGAAACGGGGAGAGTCTTCAGTTCATCAGTCTGCATAATTATTATCCCTCCCTCCTTTTTTCATTACTGTATTTCAGACCTTCACTTGCCCTTTGGTCGCATGGCAGGCCCCTCACAATGAATATTCGGAGCTGGTATTGCATTCTGATATATATATATATATATATATATATATATATATATATATATATATATATATATATATATATATATATATATATATATAACCCTTTAGTCTCAATAAATCTTGTGTGTTTTATTCTGTTGCTACCAGGCGATTTTATTCGGTATAGCAAAGTGCCTTGCTTGTGATGGGTTAACGAAGGTTCAGTCAAACCCCTCCATTTCAAAATGTCTAAACTAAGAGCTGAATATATTGTTGGGAATGGCAAGAAAAATATAAGATAATCGTTTATGCTAGATGTATATAATTAAATAAATAAATATTGATATATAGGCAGATAATGGACAGATAGATAGACTCTTAGGAAGGCGGAGTATAATGTAGCTATATTTAAAGGCTGTCGGAAGCAAGAATTTATTTGAAATGACATTCTCCTACCGAAGGGGCATTGTGGACTTTTTATTATTCATTTTATTTATTTTTTTTTTTCAGGGAACACCGGGAAAAGAATACTAGGTATAAACTGAGAAAGTAAAACAAAGGAATAAAAAGTTTCCAAAGCGATACACAATAATGTAAGAAAATACAGAGGAATACAGCACAAATGAATACAGTTCATTAGATTATAATACAAAGGAATACAGTACAAAAGAATACAGTTTAAATGAATACAAGACAAAGGAATTCAATACAGAAAAACACAATACAATGGAATACCATACAAAGGAGTACAAAATACTGAACTACACTAAAAGAGTATGGGTAACAGAGGAGTACAATGTGCAATACAAAGATGTACAAAGTATCGAATTAATAGCAAGACTCCTAGAAACAGCAACTCTCTCTGAGAACTCTTTCATTACAAGGACTCTCTCTAAGCTGAATAAAATCGTCTGGTTGCAACATCAACAATATGAATAAGTATCACTATCTTGAAGAGTTTCTAGAGAGTTGGTAACCCTTCACCTCGAAAGCTCCTCCCTTAGCTAACTAAAATCATCTGACGGCAGCGGGAATGAAACTGAAAATCAACATGCCAAACTATGCACATTTTACCCTAACTTGGCCTAAAATTGCCATCTCTCCATCTCGAATATTGAATTCTAACGATGCATGAATAATACAATACGCTGCTCGTCACCAAGTAATGAGAAAAAGCTGTAAAGTCATACCATTACCTTTCTGCCACAGAGCTACGTGGAATAAACGGCAAAAGGACGAAAATCTGGGCCAAGGTAATGTGAAGGAACTATAGTTGGACAAACATGAACCCTCCACTTTGTTTCACTTGCCCTTGGTCATTTCGTTTTACAGGATAGATGGCGATATTTCATTTATTACTGAAACTGAGTATCTTACGGTCCGTCTCCTACAAGAGTATAGCGCAAATCCCGTCATCTTTACCGTCACAAGGAATATTGGTGTTTTATATTTTCTGCCTTCATTTTCACCAAAAATACCAGAACCATCTTATCATAATTACCAATACCTTTATCATCGCCAAACACAGTTACCATACACCCGGCGCCTTTATTAGGCTATCGCCATAAATACCAGCACTATCATAAACACTAGAACATTTATCTTCACCATTCACACCAGCACTTTTCTTATCACCGTAAATGCCAGTATTTTATTATTACCATGAATGCCGATACTTATATATTTACTCTATTAGGTAAATGACGGAATCTGTATCAACGTTACATACATCGGTATCTTTGTCCGCAGTGTAAACGAGAAATACTGAGCATCGCATAATTTAACAAAAAATATTGGTGTCTTTGTCACTGTGATGCTGGTACCCTTTGATGATCACCATATATACTAGTATAATTATTAGAACCTTGAACACCGGCGTCTTATATTCGCACTGTCATTCCAATCACTCTCTTATTTTACTCAGCTCACAGAAAACTTTTCCAGCTTGATGGGTTCGATTAAGCTCTAGTTAATCACATCACTAATAAAGATTAATAAAATCCACTTGTGGTAGCTTACAAAAGACGTCTTCAGGTTGAAAGGGTTTACACGGTTGGAATTGTGTTAAAACTTTGTATATTGAGACCGTATGGACAAAATAAATGTGCTGAAACTGAATGTGTTGAAACTGAAGGTGTCTGTGCTGATACAGTATGCTGAAACTGTTCTGGAACTGCGGGGATGTGGGTTAAAACTAGGGGCGTGTGAGTTAAAACTGAGGGCTCACGCGAGGGCAAAACTCCCAAGGTAAACATATCGGTTTCAAATGACGCGAGGGATGCGCTGGGTCGCCCTCCCCCTCCCCCTCCCACTCCCCCACCCTGTCCCCCACCCCCAACCACAACCTCTCCGAACCTCGTACCTGGACCACCCGCCCTCCTCGCCTTCCCCTCCATCCCTCCACCTGTCCCCTCCCTCACACTACCCCCATCCCTTCCCTTGCCTCCTACCCCCTGTCTCATCCTCCCCGCCATTCCTTCCCTGTCTCTACCTCCTCTCTCACCTGCCTCCCATCCCTTCCCCTCCTCCCTCCCTTTCTTTCATTCGTAACCCCTCTTTCACCCTTCCCACCTCCAGGCCCGTACCTCCTACTCCCTCCTTCCCCTTCACACCCCAGCCGCCCCCATCATCGCCTCCCGGACCAGTGGACCAGTCCGCCACCCACCGTGCCACACCGCCTTGTCTTCCCTAATTTCCCTGTAACAATCTTTTGCCGCCAACTCAAACACCGACCGCTTTTATCACCCGCCCTCATGCCAATTACTGCCCACCTTCTAACTGTGCTGCACCCACCCGTTGTGCACCCACCCACCCCTTATGCACCCACCCACCTGTTGTGCACCCACATACCCGTTGTGCACTACCCACCCGCTGTGCACCCAACCACCTAGTGTGCACCCATCCACCCGTTGTGCATCCATCCACCCGTTGTGTACCCACCCACCCGTTGTGCACCACCCACCCGTTGTGCACCACCCAACCATCGTGCACCCAACCACTGTTGTGTACGACTCACTCATTGTGCATCCATCCACTCGTTATGCATCCGCCCACCCGTTCTGCACCCATCCAATTGACGTGTACACACCCACCCTTTCTGCACCCACCCATCCGCTGAACATCAATCCACCCGTTGTGCACCCACCCACCTGTTGTGTACATACCCACCCATTGTGCACCTACCCACCTGTTGTGTACACACCCACCGGTTGTGACCCACCCATCCATTGTACACCAACCCTTACGATGTGCATCCACTCATTGTGAACACATTCACCCACTGCGCACCATCCCATCCGTTGTGGATTGTGTACCCACCTACCTGTTGGGCACCCACGTCCACCCTTTGTGCACCCAGCCACCCACTGTACACCCACCCATTTGTTGTTCACCTATCTGCTTGTCACCCTCCATCCATTCAGCTCTCAACCAGTGTGCATCCACTCACCCCCACTCACTCGTTGTGCACCCATTCACCTAGTGTGCACCCACCCACCCTCTGTGCACCCACCGACCCATTGTGCACCCACCAACCCATTGTACTCACACCCACAGTGCGCCCACCCACCCATTATGCATGTTCCCACCCGTAATGCACTCACCTACCCATTGTACTCCCACCCACCCACTGCGCACCCACCCACCCGTGTTCACTAACACACCGTTTGTGCCCTCACCCAATCATTTTGCACCCACCCATCTGTTGTGCACCACCCTCACGTTGTGCACCATTCATCCGGTGTGCACCCACTCACCCACTGTGTACCTACCCACCGACTCTGCACCACCCATCCACTGTACACCCACCCACCACCCATCCGTTGTGCATCCACCCACTCATTGTATACCACCCATCCATTGTACACCCACCCACCCATTATGCATGCACCCATCCATTGTGCACCACCCATCCGTTGTACACCCACCCACCCATTATGCACCCACTCACCCACCCACTGTGTATTACAGTGTGCACTACTCACTCGTTGTTCTTCCATCTGATGTCCAGCCATCCTTTGTTCACATATGTGATCTTCACACACACAAACACACACACACCACCCTCGTTTACATTGTGGCACTCGTGAGAGAGAAAGAGAGAGAGAGAGAGAGAGAGAGAGAGAGAGAGAGAGAGAGAGAGAGTTGAGATCTTGACTATCCAATTAGTAGCCACCTACAGTACCTGTACTTAATTTAAAAAAAAAAAATGCAGTGGACTACCTGAACACCAGCCACTTCAGTGTAACCACTTAAAGATCAGCCATCCAAATTTTGTCCACCTGAAGATCAACCACCCCAGCCTCGCCCATCTGAAGATTAATCATTCCGGCCTCGCCCGTCTGAAGATCAACCACCCCAGCCTTGCACACGTCAAGATCAATCAACCATCCCAGCCTCGCCCACCTGAGGATCAATCAACTACCCCAATCAACTAAATGTGGTTCAGTCAGTCTTGAATGGTAAAAATTACAAACATACTTCGAATGTTCGATTCATTTTACATCATTATTGTTGCATCATCTCTGGTCAGTTAAAATCTGGATTCTGATATTTTTTGACTGTTTATAAACTTTTGGAGTATGTGATGCACGTAGTTATGTGGTATGGTGTTCAATAGTTTATGTGCAAACTTTGCCAAATGTGGAATATTCAGACTAGTGTGAAATCATCAGACTGCAGTGTCGAATCATCCAGCCTAAGCCACCTGAAGTTCACCCACCACAGTCTTGCGCAGCAGAAGATCAGCCTCCCCGAACGTAATTGAAGTGACTGATGTTTACCTGATCCATAAAATTTAATAAGGTAAAAATGCCTTTTTAAATATGCCGCCATTTTAAGTTTTTCAATCCAACCACTTTCTTCACATATTTTGCATCTGGCAGATTACTTTAGTTACTTAGGAAGAACTACTAGATTTGAAAGGGTCCTTAAATACATCTTGCATCAATCCTTCCCCTACTCGAGAACTTACCATAGTTGGATAAAATTTCCTTACAGTACCAAGACTGAAATATAAATGATATCCTAGAGCTGAAGGGCTAAACCGCTTACTATAGCGATGTTGATATTGTGTGTGTGTGTGTGTGTGTGTGTGTGTGTGTGTGTGTGTGTGTGTGTGTGTGTGTGTGTGCTCTTGCATCTTTAACTCATTTTTTAACTCTTAGTCAATAATTTAGTATTTCTATAATCAAAGGAAAATAGATCATGCAATCCCTATTTAAAGGCACATGTTCTCTCAGGACTATGAACTAGGACCTTAACTGTTGGAATGAATGCATTTTTGGATGAAATTTATCTGTATTATTCTACAGATTAATTATGCAAGCAACCTTGCTGATACTATGATGTACAGTCGCTCAAAAAAGTATCCCCCCACCGCATGAAAGCAGGACTTCACAATGTGTCAGGTGATTGAAGCAGTGTCGGTATTGTTAGCAAGCCTGGCTCTCTCAAATATCACGATAGATTCGGTACCTCATATCTAGATCTGAAGTTTGAGTCGAGGATTTCAGATATCCGATACAGAGTCTATATTGTTCTGTTCTACTCATACAGGCTACGCATCGGAAATACATGAATAATCCCATTTTATATATCCGAGATAATTCCCTTATTGTATTTCACAAGGGCATAATGTTTCCATACGACACTTTAACTCGTACACCGCTGCGCCGTATGTAAACCGGGGCTACTAACAGATCTCACGCTCACTTAATATTTTCCATATTTCTTCGTCCGTTGTGTCAGATTGACTCACGGCACCTTTGGGAGGATACTTTTTTGAGCGACTGTACATAATATGGGAATGTGAGCTTGAGGTGTGAAACTACCTGCAGCTAAAGTCTGGCAGACATCTCTCTGTGATCTGCCGTTAAAAAAAGTCTCTGGTCGTGAGCTTGCTCGGTATATGCCTTGAAGATCAAGATGAACCCAGCCTCGTCCCTCCTGTCTTGTAAACTGTTCAGTCGTTAATGCATCCTCTGATCTCGCCTTAGTATACGATACTCTACTTCGAGTTGTGGAGCGTGTTCCATTTCTGATCCTATCTACATGATGGGCAGTATTTCTAGTTTGTCTTCGTCTAGGTAGTGTTGATTATGCATATCAGAGTGTAAGATCTATTGCACAGTGTCTCTTATGCGTATTTTACGTGCCTTTTTTTTTTTTTTCACTTTAATGGACACCAAGAATTGATATGAACTGCGATGCATTATTCTGTTGTTCTTCACGAAAAATAAAGACTAATTGTGCATTAGCATCAAGGAGTCTTCAGAATGTCTGCCTGAATATTACTAACAACATTGGTCACTTGCCACTCTCTGTTTCAAGATGTTATAAATCCAGACAATGTTGCATTATGTCTGCCCCTTCCTTTCGTTGGTGATAAGGTGAGTAAACTATTCAATACTGTACAGTCTTTGGCATATGCTACTGACTCTGGTTTTCTTATAATATAGGTCATTATATATAGTTACAGAATATGGGACCTTGTACGCTTCTCTGAGACCCTCCTCCCCGTTAATGATAACTGGATGACCCCAATCCACTTAGTGCAACAATCATGTCTTTGTTCCCAGGGCAATTTTCAGACAGGTTCAGGAGTTCACCATCTATGTTAAAGGCACTGAGTTTCATTTGAAGTCTCTTATGCCAGACTGGATCAAAAGTTCTAGCACTATCCGAAGTCAAGACACGGGTCTCAAAGTTCTCATCCAGTGCTTTATGTCATCTGTTAGACAGGACCAAAAGAACTTTTGGTTTTGATATTCCATTATCAAAGATTTCCCTTATTGTTGATTTGAAGGCATTCTGTATTACTAGATGCTCCTTTAGGTGTTAAACAAGTTACAATTCAAATACTTTGCTAATGACAGACTACATGATAACTATACTCGGTTCCACGGAGTCTGACGCACTGATTTTGCCAGCCGAGGACAGGTGGATCTGGTAACACTGGGCGACGTACTCGGGTGGTGATTGGTGGATTTCCGTTGTGTTTGAATGTGCTCCAAAGTGACTTTGTATTTCCACCAAGGCCCTCATTGATTTGTAAGATACCGGTTTATATAGATACAAATTAAAGCAATGATATCTTTAATGATAAATATGTGCCTTTTAAATTACTAGAGATAAACCTGAGCGACAATACTAACAAAAAGCAAGCAAAGTCGCGACTGAACGCATCCGGACAACAGTTAGCGACTGATTTAAATTCATTTAATTATGTTTGATTTCGTTCACACTGCACGGGGTTTTATTATAGCAGCAGAGTTCAACTATTATTTTCTCATGGAGTTTGCTTTTATCTTACCTTCCTCTTTTCCATCATTAACAAAAATTTGGTTCATTCTATAATGATGTAATCCATTACTTTCCCGGCTCTTTGTCGAGGGGGCAGAGATACATGCTTGAGGATGCATTGTGACCAGTGATAGGGTGTCCGTCTGCATGTCTCTCTTATGACAAAATAATGTTAGGGAAAATCAAACACCAAACTTATTCATGTAAGAAATAGTTCTACTGAATCTATGAATACAAACAAATGCAGATTTTTAAAGCTACTGTACTGTTACCTATGAAGGTAATGAAAATGTGTATGTACACTATATGTACTGAGAATAGAATAGCATGTATTGACCCCAGTGAGGTGTGTGTGTGTGTGTGTGTGTGTGTGTGTGTGTGTGTGTGTGTGTGTGCTTACACAGATCATAATTATTCGAAGCTAAGCTAAGCATATCTAGGGTCAGGGTGTATATGAGCAGATGAGGTAATGAAGGGCATGGTGTAGACTGTAGACTGTAACATTGTGTAGTAGTGGTGGGGAAAACATTCCAGCCTTCACAGGACCTCGGAACCACCTCGCTATGAACGTCTAAATTCCCGCCACAGTCGCTGACTGTTGTCCGGATGCGTTCAGTCGCGACTTTGCTAATTTTTTTATATAATTGTCGTTCAGGTTTATCTCTAGTAATTTAAAAGGCACATATTTATCATTAAAGATATCATTGCTTTAATTTGTATCTATATAATCCGGTATCTTACAAATCAATGAGGGCCTTGGTGGAAATACAAAGTCACTTTGGAGCACATTCAAACACAACGGAAATCCACCAATCACCGCCCGAGTACGTCGCGCAGTGTTACCAGATCCACCTGTCCTCGGCTGGCAAAATCAGTGCGTCAGACTCCCTGGAACCGAGTATAGTTCATAAACTTTACTTCGCATTTCAGAGCTTTCTTGTGAATTGATATTATCTTTTCCGTGAGCTTGGCAACACGTAGTTGACTACACACTGAAAATTTCTGTAAGTACGGCTAAGAGCTCGTCAGCTAGCTTTTCAGCAGTATTCAGCTGACGTCAGCAGGTCCCATTGCACTGGTGGTGTTCAGCTGCTACAAGACCTTTACCTCATTGTTGCTGACTGTGACTGTATAAAGTCTTCCTTACTGGAAAGATTTGAGACACCACATACAACATCACTGTCTCTCATTTTGTTTGTAAATGATATCAATAGAGTTTTAATTACTGAACCCCCAGGGACACAAATGTAAAACACACAAATCGTCCTACTCGGCAACCAAAACCTACGTCGGAAAACACTGACCCAACTGTCGCAGGCTGATTTTGGCTTTAAAAATCCAACGACTATCAGTATATCGAAAATTTTTCCCTTATTTCTCCAACTTCTGCGACAAATCACTATCTCTCTACCAGTTGTTGTGATCAATCCCAGTATGTCTGGCCGAGCAGCCCCATCAACCACAGGCAAGCGACCTCTGCGGTGCCGTCCCATTCATTAACCAAAGTTCCCTTGGGGTTGATACAGCCTTGCTACAGTGAGGAGCAGGGGAAAATGTGGAGGTCTGGTTACTGGGTGGATGCCATATTTGTGTCACTCTGCCTACTGATCAGGGGTAGGCTACCATAGTAGGATCAACGTCACCCCGTGATCTGGTTATATAGATACCACCCAGCGCTGTAAATGGTTACTTGGATTACAGGAAACCATTAAACTTGCCACTCAGTGTAGAGCCACCTGAAGTGGACACCAGAGTAATAAAAAATATCAGGAAGGAAAGGGAGAAGAAAGAAAGGAAGACACGAAGTAGAATATTTAAGGCAACACTATATGAAGTGGGTGGATGATGGTCGCCAACACCCACCACCTCTCTATAGCAGTAAAGCAACAAAGTACAACAGCTACAGCAAGGTACAATAAAACAGCTCTGTGTGTGTGTGTGTGTGTGTGTGTGTGTGTGTGTGTGAGAGAGAGAGAGAGAGAGAGAGAGAGAGAGAGAGAGAGAGAGAGTTTATAAAGTTGTTTACAAAGTGCCATAAGCCAGACAGATGGAGTGGGAAGGATTTGACAGGAGAAGGAATGACCCGATGAATAGAGTAGGAGAGAACTATCAAACTCACTGCCTTTGGCCAGGCGCCTTAATCCCGTAAGAGGTGGCCTCAAACAAATCGCCTTCATGTCGCTTTGTCCTCTGCCATTTGGCTGTTTTGATGTTTTAAGCTTCTCTTATTCAAATATATCTGTTTTACCTCGCAATGCATCTACACCCCACATCAAATACACTATTTCCCCTTCTCTCCACACATCACATTCTGTTTACGTACACTTTCACACACAACCACCTGGCAGACAAAGCCCAATCTCCTTTCATATCCTCTCCCTGTCATTATCACTACAGGAATACACACAAAACCACAATGATCACACATAACATACACAAACAACAAGAAAGCAAACTGTACAAAAATCACCTCAGAAACAGAACACAAATAAACTAAACAACACACCCATCACCAACACTGGCAGGCATATCACAAAATTTAACATCATACTTCACGCAGACACACCATTTACACCAAGACCAAAAATTTAACTTGATAATTACTGGCCTCATAACAACGCGGCTCTCTTAAACATACTCCTCTCTCTCTCTCTCTCTCTCTCTCTCACACACACACACACACACACACACACACACACGGGGCACCTTCACACGGCTCCAGCAATTTAATAGCGAAATTGGCAACAAAATTAACAAAAAAAGTATTTCAGGCCCTTTGTAAAAATGCTCAGACACTCCTCTAACCCATCTCTACTTTAAAATCACTTAACAGTAGCGATAAATCATAAAATGCAATTCAAGACATAAACTGCCATCATTCCCAACACCCGACAGATTCCCTCTTTCTTGCATTAAAAAAAAAAGAAAAAAAAACTGTGCCCGTGAATCACAAAGCCAATATACACCTCCTTAGAACAACATGCATCGAGTCACAAAAAGGACTGCCAGTCCTCTGAGCACTGGCAGTCCTTTCCTCGTGGCTACAGCGTAGTCCTCTTCACAGCAGAACAGAAATATTATTAAGTTAGCAAAGAACTCTGCAGGCAAAGGGCTTATGGAATCAGCAGACTATATCTGAAACATTTATGACCACACAGCATCCAGGCTCTCAGAAACATTAGCAGCTACTCCTTTGCACATTGTTGGATCCCCAACATTTGGAAACATGGAACAATCATCACTATTCTTAACCTTTAAACTTCGGGGGTACAGTGTGCTGAGCCCTTCCCATGTGCAGGGGTATTTACAAAGTTGCCTGTTTTCAACCCATCATAGGTCAGTAAATACAGCACCTAGAACTTTCAGTTAAAGATCAGAATAGTTAACAATCCTTTGCCTCTCCATTGCAGGTGTGTTCAGGTCTCTAGATGGAGGCGTTGTGGAGGAAGAAGGTGATGAATGAAGGCAACTTCTTGGACCATGGTGAGCTGCATCCATACGAGCTGACGAGTTGGTGTCTAGGGTGTGATGGCTGCGCACCAGCCAGGGCCATATGGGGCTGCCCCGCTCGCACTCACTCGCTCACACTCCCCTTTGCCCTTCTAGACCTGTCCACTCCTCTTCATTTGCCCCTGCTACTGCACCATGAATGATTCTCTTACATTCTGAATGAGCAGCTTCCTCATTTAATTCATAAAATTCTTCCAGCTGTTCCAGAGTGACACTATGCCATACGGTGTGTGGGAGGGGATAATACCAAAGATTATACATTATGATACACAATACTTGCCGAGCAAGATTACTTTCACTTTCACTCATTCACGTTTTCTACACACCTGCCACATAAGGCTACTTTCATTTTCACTCGAGCTCGTCTTTTTTAACCTGTAGTTTTTATTGTCTTCTAGCAGCTTACATATAACTGGCATTTATTTGGCTAAATTCTTACTTCACCACAGGAATGGCAGCAAATTCTAAATTTTTTAAGTGTGTCACACCAATTATCTTTATGTGTGTTGCAAGGTCACTTAAATTTTTACTTGGTCTCGTTTTTTATATCAAGGCTTATACATTACAATGCATAACTACAATACAGTACTTGCTCTGAGGGAGTTTCTATAGTGCTATACAAAACCACTTTCACTTATCACTCCAACACCTGTTTTCTATTCCAGATGATACAAAACCACTGTACAGTTTTGGTTGCAACACTTATTTTCAGTACCATAATTTTCCTTATCTTCTATAGCTTATATATATCATCACATCATCATCATCATCATCATCATCATCATCATCAGTCGTGTGAGTATCCACTTCAGGACTGGCCTATCCCGACCGAAGTCGGGACAATACAGCCAATGTATCTCTACCAAGTAGCTTAGGCTGTCTGGTAGAGATTGTATGTAGGGAGAGAAGTGCTTGTAAGTGTATCTGCACTGTTTACTTATCTCCTAATTCTACTATCAAAAATTCTTTGACTATCTTACTTCTACGATGGAACACATTCTATCCATTTCTCCTTTCTCTGAAATCTCCATTCTAGGAGATTTCAATGTTCACCACCACCTTTGGCTCTCCTCTCCTTTCACTGATCCACCTGGTGAACTAGCCTACACCTTTTCTATCCTTAATGACCTAGAGCAGCTTGTACAGCACCCTACCCTTATCCCTGACCGCCTTGGAGAGAGCTCCAACATACTTGACTGCTTCCTCACTACTAATCCTTCTGCTTACACTGTTAATCTTTTCTCTCCATTGGGCTCCTCTGATCACAATCTTATCACCTTAACCTTTCCTATCTCTCCGGTACGGCCCGTGGACCCTCCAAAGAAACGTCGTCTGTGGCACTTTGGAGCTGCAGATTTGGAGGCCCTCAGGCAGTACTTCTTTGATTTTCCCTGGAATGATTATTGCTTCCATGGCCGGGAGCCATCTGAGTGTGCCTTGTGCATTTCAGAGGTTATTGTCTCGGGCATTGAAGCATACATTCCTTTCTCATATCTTCTGACTAATGAAAGAAAGTCTTGGTTTAATCACGCTTGTTCTAATGCTGTCCGCAACAAGGAGAGGGCCTATAAAAGGTACCGGAGCCAACCCACCCCTGAATCACATCTTTTATATGTTTCTGCCCGGAATCATACCAAGTCTGTTCTTCCCTCTGCTAAAAATAATTTCATCCGTACTAAATGCTCTCAACTCTCCAACTCGAATTCTTCCCACTCCTTCTGGCACCTTGCCAAAAACCTTTCTAACAACTTTACTCATCATCCTTCCCTCCTCTTTTCTACTCTGATGGCTCTGTAGCTATTTCTTCTACTGATAAACCAGATTTCTTCGCTCAGACTTTCTCTTCCAATTCCACCTTAGACGGTTCAGGTGCTCCTCCATCACTTCCCCCCTCTGTCTTCCTCATGGCTGACATTAAAATTTCTTCAGCTGATGTATTTTCTGCCATTGCTGGCCTCAATACTTTTAAGGCATATGGGCCTGATGGAGTCCTTCCTGTTGTTCTCAAGAACTGTGCTTCTGTGCTTACACTTTGCCTAGGCAAGCTCTTTCGCCTTTGTCTATCAACTTGTACCTTTCCTTCTTGCTGGAAGTTTGCTCTCACTCAGCCAGTCCCAAAGAAGGGTGACCATTCCCAACCCCCTAACTACCATCCAATTGCTTTAACATCTTGTATCTCAAAAGTTTTCGAGTCAATTCTTAATAGAAAAATTTTAAAGCATCTTTCCTGTCACAACCTTCTTTCTGATCATCAGTATGGATTCCGTCAGGGATGCTCCACTGACGATCTTCTCACCTACCTTTCAGACTCCTGGTCATCCTCCTTTCGGGACTTTGGCGAAAGCTTTGCCATCGCACTTGACATCTCCAAGGCTTTCGATCGAGTCTGACATAAATCGTTAATTTCCAAACTGCCCTCTTACGGTTTCTATTCTTCTATCTGTGACTTCATCTCTAGCTTCCTTTCTGGTCGTTCTATAGCCGCTGTTGTAGTCAGGCATCATTCTTCTCCTAGATCTATCAACAGTGGTGTTCCTCAGGGCTCTGTCCTATCACCAACTCTCTTCTTATTATTCATCAATGACCTTCTAAGCTGTACATCTAACCCTATCCACTCTTGTGCTGATGACTCCACCCTTCACCCTTCCATTTGGTTCCCGCAACGTCCATCTGTGCAGTTACTTCAACAAACAAGGGATGAGGCTATGGCACACCTAATGTCTGACTTGGCTCGTATCTCTGACTGTGGTAAAAATAATCTGGTTATTTTTAATGCATCAATGACTCAGTTTGTACACTTATCAACCCAACAAAATCTTCCACAGGTATACCAACTAATGTTTAATAATATTCAGCTTAATCCTGCATCATCCTTGAACATACTTGGGGTTTCGTTTACTCGGGACTTATCTTGGAAAGATCATATTACATCTCTTGTAAAATCTGCTTCCAAGAGATTAGGTGTGCTAAGCTGACTCGGTTCCTTCTTTTCCCCTGCACAATTGTTGACTCTATACAGAGGTTCTATCCGCCCCTGTGTGGAGTACAAGTCTCATGTGTGGGGAGGCTCCCCACATACAGCTCCTCTCAATAGAGTGGAGTCAAAGGCTTTTCGTCTCATTAACTCTCCTCCTCTTACTGACCCCCTTCAACCTCTGTCTCTTTCATCACACTGTTGCATCTTTATCTCTTTTCTGTCGCCACTTCAATGATCACTGCTCCTCTGAACTGTCTGCATGCATTCCACCACCTCTTTGACGGGCACGTAGCACCCGTCTAGCAGCAAACTCTCATCCCTTTTCTGTCCAACTCTCTAATGCAAGAGTTGGCCGTTACTCCCGATCCTTCATTTATGCAACAGGTCAGCTCTGGAACTGTCTCCTTCTGTCTGTATTTCCTGCTTCCTATGATCTCCAGTCTTTCAAACGCAGTGTGTCCAGGCATCTCGAAATGGTCGGATCTTGAATTTGGCTCTCTTTTGTACTTTGTTTTTCTCTTGGAGGGAACAACAATTGCGGGCTCACGGCCTTTGCATTAAAAACAAAAAAGTGTAATGTTCCAGTGGCTTTGGATGTGTGTGTAGTCTGTGAACCAAGTGTAATCGGCCCGAGCAAGCCGACTGGGTGCAAACATACTTTATAGTATGCGACACTGGTTCAACCACAGGACCCCTTATGTCCGCCAATGCAGTATGTGGTCGGGTGAACACTCCCGAAGTTTATTACCGTGGCGGGGTGCAAACCCTGTTTCACCCGTGTACGAAAACGCACACTCTACCATTGTAGCCTACCACGGAGGCTCATGTATATGTATATATATAAATATATATATATATATATATATATATATATAATCTTCTACTATCTTACTTCACTTAACCCCTTAACCGCGGGGCGTCACTTTCGTGACGCTTGGGAGCAAGGGATCATACCGCAGGGCGTCGCTTTTGTGATTCTGTGATATTTTGAATTCACCTGGGCTTCCAAGGGGTGGCTTGTATCATCTATCAGTACTGCCAATGTCGAACACTAGTCAGCACTCCTAATCTCATCTGTACTCCCATCCATTGTTGACAATTTAGCCATTTCTCCCCGTTCTTGACTCCCCTCCCTACCCCCCCTCCATTACCCTATCCTCTCGCCTGCCCGGCCGTGCCACGCTAAGCAAATCTTCCCTGGTATTTTTCACTGATTTCATCCATTGAAATAAGCCCTATGCCCTATTCTTATACCAAATAATATATACAAGAAAGAAATAAGGTAAGTGAGAGTGCCATACACCTGGAATTGGCTAATTATCACCTGACAACCCCTCACATGTACTCGTTCACTAATTTTCGCTGTTTTTTTCCCCTTGAAATATGCCGTATAATCTATTTTCGTAAGAAATATACATGTAAGGACGGAAGGGAGAAGAATAAGTGATATTTACATTCACCTGGAACTACCTAATTTATAATGTATTGTCTAGATTTCCTGCCAATCATTTCAGTGCTATACATAGCTGTTTCAAGAGCGAACATTGGTAGCACTGAATATCCCCTAAGTAGGCCTCTACCCCGGCCCTCCCTTATCAGTTTACTCTCATCTTCCGAAGTAGAGGTACGTCTGTTTCTTCTTGCTGACTTCAGGGACTTTTTCACCCCCATGCAAAGGGCCCTGTGACCTTTACCCCCTACTAAACCTCGTGTGGAAAGAGGTAAAGGGCTGACAATTGATAAAAGAGTGACTACGATCTTTCTATTGAGTAAAACAGTGCAAGTGGAATTGTAAATAATGTGTAAATAATGTGTAAACAGCAAGTGAAAGTAATGAATGTAAATATACGTGAACAATGGAAAATAGTTTTATAAGTTACTTCAAGTGACAGTGCATAACACAGTGTAAATAAAACAGAAATGTAAATAACGTAAATAAAATAACGTAAATAGAAATGTAAATGAGTAGTATTATAAGAATACGAGTATATACCCTAGGAGTAATGAAAGTGAAAGTTTCACTCTAGCATGTCTGAATACTATGAGTTATGAGAGTGAAGATGAAAGTGACATTCACTCTCATTGCTAGTATACAGGACGAGAAAGTGAATGCTACGTATTTTACTGAAAGAAATTGAATCCCTACAGTCACAATAAACTAATACTACTGAAGGAAACTTATGGATAAAGACTGTAGATATATATATATAAGTGTTATATAGTAATAGAAATATAAAGTGTGAGTGGTTTTATGAATAATAAATGACAGAGTACCAAGAGCAAACTAGCGTAAGTGCGACGGTCAGACGCGCTCGTAATTTTCATTGCTTTCACAGTGTTTTTTTTTTTTGGAGTATGGATCCCAAACTACTTGAAAATCATAGAGTAGTGTTTATAGTGTTAATATCTGGCTGTGGTAATCATATTACGGGTTGTCGGGAAGTGTAAAGTGGAGACTTTGTTACCCAACTTCAGAGGTCTCCACAAGTCCTACGGTAACAGACGAAGACTCAACAAACATTCCAGGAGAAAGCTGAAGGTATGTGCCATAAGCATATGTAATTTTAATATTCTAGGACTAATAACTGATTTTTGGCAAATATTTTTTGAGAGTCTGTCGGACCCCGAATAACCCCGCGGCACACGCAAAACATCGGTAAACATGCCCGCGGTGTAGGGGTTAATGAATATCAGTTCTTACCTTCATAAAGACTTATTCTTCACACTTAAATTTTCCTTGTGTTTCTATGCTATTTATTATTTTCATTTTTTTGAAGAAATTTACATTGTAGTGTAAATGTTACACTTTCCCACACACCTGCAAAAAGTCAAGCTGGTGCCATGTGGATGGTGGTGAGAGAATGGAGATTTGTTGGCACCGCAAAAGAAGTGGAAAGGACGTTGGGGGCTGTAAAGGGCGGCCATGGCACATTACTTTATTCTCTGTGTAGTAACCCCCACTCTCAAATGTCTCTCCACACGATAATGATGATACTATCATCTCTAACACTCTCTCAGTTGCACTGTCATCCCATTCAACCCCTTCCCGGCATGAGTGGGAGGCTTGGCAGTGGTGGAGATGGTAGAGGCTGGGCAGCCACCCACGGTGGTAAGCGAGCTGAACTATGTAGACTCAGGAATCATCGTTCTTGCCCCTCCTGTTTCCTGAGGAAGCCTGGCTTCCTGCGAAAGGCTGGAAGTGTAGTTCATCTGCTTCCTATATGCCTATATCACGCACTTGGCACCATAGGATATGGGTAAGACTTCAGCCATTGGTGGGAAATGCAAATCAGCTATATCCCTCATCCGAGCCACCCTGAACTCCTGGTTTATAATGACTATGTCTGCTATCAAAGCTTTAGGGGTTAAATTAAACAAGGACCCAACACATCCTTCTTCGTACTGACCCATATCTCTTAGCATGCCATCCAAGATAACAGAAAGCCTAATTCTTAACAAAGTCACACATGTCCTCTTTCCCCCCTCACAATACAGCATTATAGAATTACCCTTCACAAACACCTTACCAGACAACCTCACATAACATTCATCTGGTGACATCAGTTCCACAAGACCAAGACAATAATTATACACTTCCTATAACAGTAGATACATTAAAGCCTTTGATGCCATCACAAAGCAAACTATTCACCCAAATTTACAACAGGAACATGGAGAACAACACCAAACGTGCCTTGACAACTACGGTACTTACCTGATAGACAAGCTTTTGTTACATTCCAGTATATGTCACCAAAAACACTAAGGTTCTCCAACTGAGTTCCACAGGACTCAGTTCTTTCACCTACACTTTGCAGCCTATACACAGATGATATCCCCACACACCAATTGTTCACAAACACTGCCTGACGTGCAGATGATATTACCATAACATCAGTACACCACACTGCAGACACAGCCTTTACACTGCAACAAGAGTCCTTCAGCAAACTTCAGGTATGGGTTGGGGATAACTATTTGACGATTCCTCCAACCTAGTCCGTCACACACTAATCAGGAGCAAAGAACATGAGCATACTCGTAGATATACCTTCAACATCATACTTAACAATGTACCTGTGCCACACACTCTCTCCACAAAGATGCTCAGAGTGATTAATGACACTGGACTCACCTTCAAGAACCAAAATGTGGTGCATACCTAGACTCAGTGTCCTCTGGGCATTACAGGGACAGACTTTGGGCAGCAAAAAGAGTCTCTCTGCTCTGTAATTCATATATCAGAATAATGATGTCCTATGCCTCCCCAGCATGGCCCCAGTCCTATCTAACACCACTATAACGCCCTGCAGACTATAATAGGAAAGCTCTACACATCGCCACAGGCTGCAGCAATACCACTCCCACAGCTCCTTTACAGTTCGATGTTAAAGTCCTCCCTGTTAAATAAGTCTTGACATGAGAGGCACACAATTCTGCGTGCCAGCCTGTGATGACGCAAAATTTCCTTTTCAGTATGTGACTGAGGCACAACTGAATTAGGCACATAAAACAATCACTGCACAAATATTACCAGACTCTCTTCAACAACATCCCACCTTCAGTTATTCCAATAGTGGCAAAGAAAAAACACCTACATATTCATTTCATGTGCATGGCAATACAATACCTTGATCAGAACTCTGTACAATAGGACCTCCCTCCCAACATCTAATCATCAGAGGTATCCTTAATGAGACATGATTGAGTTAACCTTGTTAAGCTTAGATCAGGTCCAGTGTGGATTTGGTCTGGGTAGAATCGCAGGTAACATGTGCCCTGGTTATAAAACAGTCCAGCACTACATACCACCTGTATTGGAGCATTGTATGGTACATGCCACACATATCATTGGCGTAGAAAACTTTTGGAACAACCGCATGGGGCGCAGTAACATACTGTACCTGCGATCAAAAGGTCTTCTAGGCCAGATGGAGCATGGTTGGGCAAGAACCACAACCAATGTCTTTGGAAAGCATACCAGCAAACAGACTGGTACTAGTCATGAATTTTAGGGGGGAAGTGGCAGCCTGGCTCTAATAGCACTCATGAGTTACTAGAGACTGGTGGTGTGATGTAGAAACTGAGAAACACGCAGTTTCAAAGAGTGACAAATAATCCCAAAACGTATATCTTTCTGCAGCGCTCCCCTTTTCCTACCCGACTTTCTGTATTTTTATGTTTCCCAAAGCAAAAGGGTTAATGTTGGTTATATGGTTACTGATGGCAATATCTAATTCCTCTTGTTTGAAAAGTCTCTCATACGATAAGAAAAAAAGCATTTGATGATTGCCAAAAGACAATTATGTCATTTTAATAAAGAGACTAACACCTTTTAATTGTGTTCTTGTTGTCTCCATACGATTTTACCCAGCTTGAGATTTAATGAACTGGCGGGGATAAGTATAGCTATCAATAATCCCTTCACCAGAGAAAGTCTCACCCGTATCGCACCACTTCATCTGTTTGATGGCCAGAAGAGAATAAGAACGTCTTCGTACTGGCAAAATTATATTGCTGATGAATGTGCTTTTTTATTTTTTTCTTTCACTGTGATGATTTCTATTTTTATTAATTCAGTCTCACTACAGACGATTTTATTCGTCTTATAAGAAAATTTTAACTGGATAGATTAGATAGAAACTTCATTAATCTGTTCACTTTTTGCCCATGCTCCTAGGCTGAATGAAAATGTCAAGTTTAGCAAAAATCAGTCTTTTAAGTTGACAAAATTGCAAACACCAGTCTATAACATAATCTAGGTCCCGGTAGGGGAAACCGTGAATTGGGTAGATAGAAAGTTTGCTGATGGCTTTGATTTCTCTGAATCGTCTAGAATCAGGATCTGATGAGTGCCAAACTAGCACCCTTGGGCCTTTTTTCGTATGACAGGATTTCATACTGTGTCTTTTGTACTTTTTATACATACGAGTTAAGAGTTAAGGGGAACATTACTGCTTGTTGCTGAGAAACTACTAAACATATATTTCTACTTTTGGTGTCAGATGAAAAGCATGTCTGCATTATGACAGTAGTTGTAATTAGGTCTGTAGTATATGTACGTAGGTCACTAGAGGTCAAAAGGTCATGGAAATACAAGAAGTAAGTTCCACAATGTCTAATGATATTAACAGTGATTTGGGGTATATAGATTTTTTTTTTATTTCTTTTTGAGTTCAATGGGATGTCTTGAAAAAGAATGCGATAGATGCCAAGCCTGTCAGTCTTAAGCATTTTTTATAGTCACACTTATTTTATTACGTGAGATAATACACAAGTTATTGAGTACGCACGCGCTCACACACGCGCTCAAATTACGTTTGAAACAGTAAAGAAAACCTGCGCAATACTTTTCATCATATGGGCGGGGATTTTTCCATGACGTCACAGCCTGATCTGAAATTTTTTTAAGGCAAAAAAGAAGGAACCAAAGGCTAAAAGCCTAAAAACAGTTTATTCCAAGAAAAACAAAATATAAAAAAGCCAAATACAAGGTCCGTTCATTTCGAGATGCCTGGACACATTGCTTCTGAAAGATTGTAAATCATAGGAATTAGGAAATACAGACAGAGGGAGACAGTTCCAGAGTTAACCTGTTGCATTAATGAAGGACTGAGTGTAACCGTTGGGAGAAAAGGGATGAGAGCTTGTTGCTAGACCTCGAAGAGACAGAGGTTAAAGGGAGCCAGTAGGAGAAGGAGTGTTAATGAGACGCAAAACCTTTGACTCCAACCTATTGAGAAGAGTTGTTCGTATGTGGGGAGCCTCCCCATTCATGAGAGTTGTACTTTAAACAGGGGCGAATAAAATCTGTGTATAAAGTCAACGACTGTGCAGGGGTAAAGAAAGTACGGAGTCGGCTTAGCACACCTAATCTCTTGGAAGCAGATTAAGAGGTGCAATATGATCTTTCCAAGATAAATCTCGAGAGAATGAAACCCCAGGCATGTCCAAGGATGATGCAGGGTTGAGCTGGATATTATTAAACATTAGTGGGTACTCCTGTGGAAGATTTTTTCGGGTTGATAGGTGTAAGAACTGAGTCTTTGATGCATTAAAAACAAGATTATTTTTACCCCAGTTAGAGATACGAACCAAGTCAGACATTAGGTTTGCCAAAGCTTCATTCTTTGTTGAAGTAACTGCTGAGATGGATGTTGCGGGAAACGAATGAAAAGGTGAAGGGTGGATTCATCAGCACAAGAGTGGATAGGGTTAGATGTACAGCTTAGAAGGTCATTAATGAATAAAAGGAAGAGAGTTGGTGATAGGACGGAGCCCTGAGGAACATCACTGTTGATAGATCTAGGAGAAGAAAGGTGGCCGTCTACAACAGCAGCTATAGAACGACCAGAAAGGAAGCTAGAGATGAAGGCACATATTGAAGGATAGAAACCATGAGAGGGCAGTTTGGAAATTAAAGATTTATGTCAGACTCAATCGAAAGCCTTTGAGATGTCAAGTGCAATGGCAAAACTTTCGCCAAAGACCCGAAAGGAGGATGACTATGAGTCTGAAAGGTAGATGAGAAGATCACCAGTGGAACGTCCCTGACGGAACCCAAACTAACGATCAGAAAGAAGGTTGTGATAGGAAAGATGCTTTAAAATTTTTCTGTTAAGAAGAGACTCACAAACTTTTGAGATACAGGATGTTAGAGCCATTGGGCAATAGTTAGAGGGTTGGGAATGGTCATCCCTCTTTGGGACTGGCTGAATGAGCGCAAACTTCCAGCAAGAAGGAAAGGTACAAGTTGATAGACAAAGGCGAAAGAGTTTACCTAGGCAAGGTGTAAGCATGGAAGCACAGTTCTTGAGGACAACAGGACGGACTCCATCAGGCCCATATGCCTTATTAGTATTGAGGCCAGTGATGGCAGAATATACATCAACCGAAGAAATTTTAATGTCAGCCATGAGGAAGTCAGAGAGGAGAAGTGATGGAGGAACATCACTGGAATTGTCTAAGGTGGAACTGGAGGAGAAAGTCTGAATGAAGAGATCTGCTTTATCAGTAGAAGAAATAGCTACAGAGCCATCAGAGTAGAAAAGAGGTGGGAAGGATGATGGGGGTAAAGTTGTTAGAAAGGATTTTGGCAAGGTGCCAGAAGGAGCGGGAAGAATTCGAGTTGGAGAGTTGAGAGCATTTAGTACGGATGAAATTATTTTTAGCAGAGCGAAGAACAGACTTGGTACGATTCCGGGCAGAAACATAAAAATGATGTGATTCAGGTGTGGGTTGACCCCAGTACCTTTTATAGGCCCTCTCCTTGTTGCGGACAGAATTAGAACAAGCGTGATTAAACAAAGGCTTTCTTGCATTAGTCAAAGGATATGAGAAAGGAATGCATGCTTCCATGCCCAAAAGAATAACCTCCATAATGCACAAGGCACACTCAGATGGCTCCCGGCCATGGAAACAATAATCATTCCAGGGAAAATCAAAGAAGTACTGCCTGAGGGACTCCCAATCAGCAGCACCAAAGTGCCACAATCGACATTTCTTTGAAGGGTCCCCAGGCCTTATTGGTGCGATAGGACAGGTCAGTGTAATAAGGTTGTGATCGAAGGAGCCCAACGGAGAGGAAAGATTAACAGTGTAAACAGAAGGATTAGTTGTAAGGAAGAGGTCAAGTATTTTGGAGCTCTCTCCAAGGCGGTCAGGGATACAGGTAGGGTGCTGTATAAGCTGCTCTAGGTCATCAAGGATAGAAAAGATGTAGGTTTGTTCATCAGGTGGATCAGTGAAAGGAGAGGAGAGCCAAAGGTGGTGGTGAACATTGAAATCTCCTAGAATGGAGATTTCTGAGAAAAGAGAAATGGATAGGATGTGTTCCATCGTAGAAGTAAGATAGTCAAAGAATTTTCATAGTCAGTAGAATTAGGAGATAAGTAAACAGCACAGATATATTTAGTCAGAGAAGGACAGGAAAGCCGAAGCCAGAGAGAAGAGAATTCAAAAGAGTCAAGTTCAGGAACATGAGAGCAAGATAAGTCGTTGCGTATATATTCACAACATCCACCTTTGGCTTTGAAATGAGTATAGAGAAAGTAAGAGGATACAGAAAAGGATTTGCTGTCAATTGCCTCAGACAGCTGAGTCTCAGTATTTAGAAGAGAAGGTGAGGTTTAGGGGAGGGTAGGTGGTGGTCAACAGAGAGAAAGTTAGAGGAAAGGCCGCGAATGTTGCAGAAATAAAGAAGTGAGTCAGACAGTGGTTCCAGGCAGCTCGTTGAGTCGTCACCAGGAGAGCGGTGGATGGTGGAGGCATTTATAGTCCCCCACTCTGGGGACTCAGAGACTACGTTATTAGACGCCGTTTTTCTAAAATTTTGAAAAGGAAGTGTAGCGTGTAGTGTACATGTAGTTTGATGCTGACAGTTAAATTTGTATTGGAGAGCATGCTGGCCTACTCTGTGTTACTGAAACACTGAAAATGTTCAGCAAAGGGGGACCGTCAGGAACTTGTCCCGAGGGCTAGTGTAGTGTGCATGTAGTTTGATGTTGACAGAGAAACTTGTACTGACGAGCATGCTGGCCTACTCTCTGTGTTACTGAAACACTGAAAAAGTTCAGCAAAGAGGTATGGTCAGGAACTTGTCCCGAGGGCTGATGAAACTGGAGCTTCAGCTCTCCCTGTCATCAGCTTTCCATCCACCTTGGGAGTACTGCCCTGCTCGACTGATGCTACACTCTACTCCTACTAAATGAATGGAATGAGAGTTCTGATTGGTTGAGTGCGGAGAGAGGGCGTGACATAATTCTCGCTGTGACATACTTCTGTTTGTTTGTCTATTTATCTGTTTTTACTGTTGTCCAGCTGTCTATCTATATCTGTGTTTACTGAGCGCATTACATCGGAAACAGTAAAGAAAATTTGAGACCCCTGGTCGCGTGTCCCAGCAATTACCCGCCTCCTTTATCCTTTCCCGCCGATCAGAATCTCCCTGTATCCCTGCCAGCCAATCAGAATGCTGCTTTTACTGCCTGCCCATACGTCACAGCGACACCCCGACCAAGCCCGCGTGAACTACTGGATTCAAGTTCGGTACATTCCCTCATATTTTTCTTCTCTCTCTCTCTCTCTCTCAAACTTTGTGTTGGGATGTTTTCGATACCATTATTATTCTTCGTCTTCCTTTACATACCTTCTCTTCCCTTTCTTCCTCTCTTTTTCTTCTTTGTATGGTTTGACAAACAAAATAATGAGAGTGAAATGGTCAAAACATTTGTAACAAACGTAGAAAAGATATGTATGCAAAAAATATATATTATTTCCTCGAAGCGGTAAAGGAAGCAGAATTATCTACTGCGTCATTAACATTTTATGTAGAAAAATAACGTTGACATCAGATAAAACGTCCTGATATGAGAGTTCAAAATAAAAATTTATAAGCAGTTTTAATGTCAAGGTTACAAGTGGTTGAAAGGTCACACAAATTTTCCTTACAAGAAATTTTCATATATTGAAGCTGAGATGCAAACATAACATTTGTTTTACTTATTCACGTTCCCTTGGAGTCCGTTATCTGCCATAAAGATGGTATAAGTTTAGGACTCATGATCGTCAAATTCTCGTTCATCTTGCACAGTATTGTCATGTTCTGTGCATGCATTATGGCAATATGGTTTCAGCACCGCATTTACAGAACGCTGTACAGGAAAGTTCAGCAACTTCACAGCTACGATTATTATGGGAACATGATTTATCTGTTCCACACCTACATGCCAGTCATCAACAAGTCGTCTGATGTTACCTTGGAAATACCAGTTTCAGGCGACAGAGTACACTCCTTCATATTCCATCCCCAGTCAGTGGGGTCTGCCTGTGGAGGACTCTTCTATACTGCAGACTTCCACAACATAACCTGCATGTAGCAACGCACAGGAGCTGTTCCAAAACATCATCTGTTGGTGGTAATTTCTTGATGCATGGGGTTGCTTTGCTAATATGAACATTTTGTGCCTGAGTTGATTCATTTTTACTAATACTGTACATATGAACCACAAAGGTAAGAGAAGAATATCGTCCCTAATTTTTGTTTCGTTTCCCTCCTGACCCCTTGTTCACCAAATATCTCAAGAGGAAGATCAAAGTGATTCTTTAAGACGCTGAGGCCAGTGTTTCTGCCTTTTCCAAAAGGACACGAAGTACTACTACTGCCAGTCAATGCATGCAGTGCAAGGATATGATTAAACTTTGCTCGCATTTTAGTTGCAGATGCATTTACACCAACATTTTACGATAAAATTTCTTCATTTTGATTTGAGCTCCAGGTTTCTAGTTCCAGTAATCATACACCAGCATTAAAAAATGTCGGTGGCATCACATCGCACCTGTGTGTAGTTTATATCATCAGTGATTAGCAGCCAGGAAACATAGCTGATGATAGATACATCAACCTCCACATGATCAAGTAAATTCAGTTGTTTATTAACCATTTCAGTATTTTGACCAACTAGATTTTGTCCACACAATAAGTTCATCAGCTTCATTTTTTCTTTTATTACTGACGTTTTTCATGATGATATCCCTTGGTGCTAGAGGTGTGTTTGAGGTTAACTCATAAAATCTATAAGTTTATCCACCTGCCTGCGTTGTCTGTCACGGATATCACGGAGTGCAGTAACCGCTCCCTAAGTAGGAATGGCCCAGGTTCAAAATGGCATCCTGTACATAAGGTACAGGTGTGACTCTCGATTCTTGCAGTAGGAATTAAAGATGAATACAGGGAGTTTATCTTGATTTATTATCTTCAGAGAAAATCTTAAGTTGAGCAGTGTATGTATTACAGAGACTGAATACACTAAGTAAGTCTAGTTGGACCCCTCTTCTTGTTCACTCTCTCCACTCCCTGTCGGTTCTATAGCTAGCCTCCTTCTGAGCTCTGCTTCCTAAATTCTGGTGTAGCAGGGGTCGTGTCACGTGTGTTACACTGTTGTTGGAAAGTTCTAGAAACCTGTGTGTGAGTATGTGTGTATGTGTGTGTATGGTCACTAGGCTTTGTTCGTATGCTATCTCGCTGACACACTACCTATATCATCCCCTGACTTGCTACTTCCTGTGTATTGTCAACATTTCCTCAGTTAACTTGCAAGATCATTTCCCGTTCCCAGGCTTGCCTGGAGCTCTGTCTATCTATCTGTTTATCTATCTATCTATCATGATTTGTAATTATAATATGGAGTCCTAACACAGGAGAATTTTAGCGAAAACGGTCTCAAGGCCCAGATCTATACTTATGAACTAAAAGACCTTCGCCATTCAAGTGCAAAACTACTAGCAGTCTTGCCAACCTTCATAGGAGTCGCAAAATCAAACCAAGAAAATATTGATTTTGTTCTGCACGTCTTTCTTTCTGCACTAGTCATAGCTCCAAAACAAAAAGGCGTACGCGAGCGTACTATACACCAAAACGCTGCTTGTCAAATGTAGATGTTTCTTTTCATATTTACAAATGCATTCAGGCTACGGTTCACAAGTTTCGGCCTGAAAACCTCGTCGCTGTCGCGACCTACAGCTCGCCCACAGTATCAAAACACTTCTTTTCAGGGGAAGGCATGCTGGTTTTAGTCTTTCAGTATGTACGCATATAACAATCCAAATCTAACATTTGCTTTATGCATAATTATCTATCTACCTAACTATTGCCAGACGCTATAATCCCGTAAGGGGTGGCCATTTGACTTTGAGTTGTTGGTTTTACGGGGAGGGGCACTAACCCTTCACCAACCCACTTGTTGACACGTAGGGAGCACGTATGGGTTGGTTATATGGTTACCACCCAGCGTTGTAAATGGTTTCTTGGCTTACAGGAAACTATTTGGCTCGTCACTCAATGTAAAGCCACCTGTAAAGGAAAGAAGAGCAATAAGAAGTGACAGGAAAGATGGGAGATATAGGATGAGAGGAGGGCAGGCATAGAAAAAGAATGATAAAGGCTAAGGAAGAAGTAGGCAGCCATACATCAAGTTAGTGGATGATGGTCATCACCACCTACCACCATAATTATACTTCCACAAAAAGATCATAAACTAGAAAACAGAAATTTTCTTTTAAAATGATTGTTAAGAAGTAGGAATGGCAAAAGTACACAGAAAAGAGATGAAAAAAGCACGGAAACAAGAGAGCATTCAGGATGGGAGGAGATTTGGAGACCTATACCCATTACTACATTCCACCAGCTACAAGTTTGGGGCTAAAGAGTGGAATGTAGTAATGGGTATAAGTCTCCAAATCTCCTCCCATCCTGAATTTTTTTTTTTAATCCAAGAAAGAAGGAACCAAAGGCCAGGAGCCCGCAAACCGTTCCTTACAAGAAAAAACAAAAACAATGCAAAAGAGAGCCAAATTCAAGATCCGTTCATTTCGAGATGCCTGGACACACTGCGTTTGAAAGACTGGAGATCATAGGAAGTAGGAAATACAGACAGAGGGAGACAGTTCCAGATTTCACCTGTCGCATAAATGAAACATTGGGAGTAACGGTTAACTCTTGCATTAGAGAGCTGGACAGAAAAGGGATGAGAGTTTGTTGCTAGACGGGTGCTACGAGCCCGTCGTAGAGGTGGAGGGATGCAAGTAGACAGTTCAGAGGAACAGTGACCATTGAAGTAGCGATAGAAAAGAGATAAAGATGCAACAGTGCGGCGAAGAGACAGAGGTTGAAGGGAGTCAGTAAGAGGAGGAAAGTTGATGAGACAAAAAGCCTTTGACTCCACTCTATTGAGAAGAGCTGTATGTGGGGAGCCTCCCCATACATGAGAGTTGTACTCTAAACAGGGGCGAATAAAACCCATGCATAAAGTCAACAGTTGCGCAGGGGTAAAGAAGGTACGGAGTCGGCTTAGGAAACCTAATCTCTTGGAAGCAAATTTTACAAAAGATGCAATATGATTTTTCCAAGATAAGTCCCGAGTGAATGAAACCCCAAGCATGTTCAAGGATGATGCAGGATTGAGCTGGATATTATTGAACCTTAGAGGGTACTCCTGTGGAAGATTTAGTCAGGTTGATAGGTGTAAAAACTGAGTTTTTGATGCATTAAAAACAACAAGATTATTTTTACCCCAGTCAGAGATACGAGCCAAGTCAGACATTAGGTGTGCCATAGCCTCATCCCTTGTTTCTTGAAGTAACTGCTGAAATGGACGTTGCGGGAACTGAAAAGAGAGGTGAAGGATGGAATCATCAGCGTACGAGTGGATAGGGTTAGATGTGCAGCTTAGAAGGTCATTGATGAATAAAAGGAAGAGAGTTGGTGATAGGACAGAGCCCTGAAGAACACCACTGTTGATAGATCTAGGAGAAGATCGATGGCCGTCTACAACAGCAGCAATAGAACGACCAGAAAGGAAGCTATAGATGAAGGCACAGATAGAAGAATAGAAACCGTAAGAGGGCAGTTTGGAAATTAAAGATCTATGCCAGACTCCATCGAAATCTTTTAAGATGTCAAGTACAATGGCAAAGCTTTCGCCAAAGTCCCGAAAGGAGGATGACCAGGAGTCTGAAAGATAGGTGAGGAGATCGCCAGTGGAGCGTCCCTGATGGAACCCAAACTTACGATCAGAAAGAAGGTTGTGATAGGAAAGATTCTTTAATATTTTTCTGTTAAGAATTGACTTGAAAACTTTTGAAACACAGGATGCTAAAGCAATTGGACGATAGTTAGAGGGTTGGGAACGGTCACCCTTCTTTGGGACTGGCTGAATGAGAGCAAACTTCCAGCAAGAAGGAAAGGTACAAGTAGAAAGACAAAGGCAAAAGAGTTTACCTAGGCAGGGTGTAAGAAGTGAAGCACAGGTCTTGAGGACAACAGGAGGGACTCCATCAGGCCCATATGTCTAGTTAGTATTGAGGCCAGTGATGGCAGAATATACATCAACTGAAGAAATTTTAATGTCAGCCATGAGGAAGTCTGAGGGGGGGAAGTGATGGAGGAACAGCACCGGAATTTCTAAGGTGGAACTGGAGGAGAAAGTTTGAACGAAGAGATCTGCTTTATCAGTAGAAGAAATAGCTACAGAGCCATCAGAATAGAAAAGAGGAGGGAAAGATGATAAGGTAAAGTTGTTAGAAAGGTTTTGGCAAGGTGCCAGAAGGAGCGGGAAGAATTCGAGTGGTGAGTTGAGAGCACTTAGTACAGATGAAATTATTTTTAGCAGTGCGAAGAACAGACTTAGCACGATTCTGGGCAGAAACATAAACAGATGTGATTCAAGGGTGGGTTGGCTCCGGTACCTTTTATAGCCCTCTCCTTGTTGCAGACAGCATTAGAACAAGCGCGATTAAACCAAGGCTTTCTTGCATTAGTCAAAGGATATGAGAAAGGAATGTATGCTTCCATGCCTGAGAGAATAACCTCCATAATGCGCAAGCCACATTCAAATGGCTCCCAGCAACGGAAGCAATAATCATTCAATGGAAAATTTTAAAAGTACAGTCTGAGGGCCTCCCAATCTGCAGCTCCAAAGTGCCACAGATGACGTTTCTTTGGAGGGTCCACAGGCCGTACCGGAGAGATAGGACAGGTTAAGGTAATAAAGTTGTGATCGGAGGAGCCCAACGGAGAGGAAAGATTAACAGTGTAAGCAGAAGGATTAGTTGTAAGAAAGAGGTCAAGTATGTTGGAGCTCTCTCCAAGGCGGTCAGGGATACGGATAGGGTGCTGTACAAGCTGCTCTAGGTCATTAAGGATAGAAAAGATGTAGGCTTATTCACCAGGTGGATCAGTGAAAGGAGAGGAGAGCCAAAGGTAGTGGTGAACATTGAAATCTCCTAGAATGGAGATTTCGGAGAAGGGAGAAATGGCTAGAATGTGTTCCAGTGTAGAAGTAAGATAGTTGAAGAATTTTTGATAGTCAGTTGACTTAGGGGATAAGTAAACAGTGCAGATATATTTAGTCAGAGAATGACAAGAAAGCCGAAGCCAGAGAGTAGAGAATTCAGAAGAATCAAGTTCAGGAACACGAAAGCAAGATAAATCGTTGCGTACATATACACAACATCTACCTTTGGCTTTGAAATGAGTATAGAGAAAGTAGGAGGAAACAGAAAAGGGTTTGCTGTCAGTTGCCTCAGACAGCTGAGTCTCTGTCAAAAAGAGAAGGTGAGGTTTAGTGGAAGAGAGGTGGTGTTCGACAGAGAGAAAGAAGAAAGGCTCTCTTGAGTCTGTGTGTGTGTGTGTTTTTTTTTTTTTTCATCTTTTATCCGTACACTTTTGCTATTCCTACTTCTTAACAATCATTTTAGGAGAAAATTTTTGTCTTCTAGGTAACAGGTCTGTCTGAGTATTTATCAGATATGGCTTCTGTCATTATTACCTTAAGAAGGAGGATGATATCATCCTTTAGTACAGAGCCTACAACATCCTTTACTCAACAGCCTACAAGGAAGAAAAAAGAATTATAAAACAAATAGTGAAGCGAAATGTGAAGCCATTAAACCCCGAAAAGAGACTTAACCTGGTAATAAACTACAAAAGTAAAAAGACTAGTCACCTGCTAGAAAGGAACAGCCCCCGCCAGGAGAGAGACATATTTCAAAGGTCGCATGTTGTATACAGGTTTAATTGTCAACAAAGGAACTGCGAAAGCCTCCCCTCTGCCAATGTGGGCATGACGACCAAGAAATTGTGTCGACACCTGAGTTACCATCTTACAGCTGGAGCACATAAAAACCACCTTAACCAGCCCCATCCCGACGTTTTCTGGGCAGTGGTATGCCCCAGTCCCGACATTTTTGGACCTTTTTTTTTTTGGCTCAAACATCTGCTTTTGGTGAGAAGCATCGAAAATTCATAGAGAAATCGCTCACCTGAGGTTTAAAATACTCGATCTAGGTACGAGTACCTCCTTACCTGACTGGGTTTTCTAACAGGCTGGCACCAAAGAAAACAAGTTCTATGGGAGGGTAACTATTTTATCCTTTCATAAACAGTATTTATTTATTTACTTGGTACGAATTTATATGTAGTACAAGAGTATATTGGTTTTCAAGTAGTAATATAGGCATTATAAGCATTGTTTCACTCACTAACTCATCACCATTCATGACCTTTTTTTCCCACATTACCTGATCATCAGTTCTGACTGTTTCTTCCTCTAATGCTATGTAAACTTTGTCCTCCACATTGTCATCAATTGGGGAATCACTCTGGCCCTGAATATCTTTATTGGCCAGGTCACTGGTAACAGGTGAATTGCCGAGACAATGGCGTGCAGGGGGGGGAGAGGTTATGCGGTGTAAGGCATTGTCCCTGCTTGGCATCTTGTAGAGGAATAGAGGAAGGTGTCCCGTGTATATGTGCCAAAAATCACTTGCGAAATCACTTGCAAAAATTGAAAATTGTGCAAATTAGGAACCTTGCAATGTTGCCGCATTAATTCACGTCTCCGGGATATGAGTGCACATCATGTGAGGACGTGAATTCACGTCTCCGGGATGCTGCGGGTTAAACAGGAACACGGAACTGCCCTTACAAGGAAAATACTGGAAGAAAAAACAGAAATTTTAACTACATGCGAAGAGGTAAGATGCCTCTCCTTACCAGGAGTGTATATAGAAGAACTAACCCCAAACACAATATTCAAGCGG
>NC_136992.1:21789633-21844633 GCF_032717465.1 Coenobita brevimanus
AAGAGTTGGTTGAGTTGCAGGTTGCTGACCCTGAGTTGAAAGGTCTAGCTAACTCTGCTTACAATGAAGAAGAGTCAGCCGGTGCTTCTACTTGTTATTATGTAAAGTCAGGAGTACTTATGAGGAAGTGGAGACCCCCAACAGCATCAGCCGACTGTGAATGGGAGGTTGTACATCAAGTTGTCATCCCTCGTGTTTGTAGGCAGGATATCATTCGAGTGGCTCATGATTCCAGTTTGGCAGGACACCTTGGAGTGAGGAAGACTGTGGCACGCATTTTGAAACACTTCTACTGGCCAGGTATCTTCAGGGATGTTTCCTGGTATTGTAAGTCTTGTCACACCTGTCAAGTTGTGGGGAAGTGTAATCAGACCGAAAAGGTTGCACCTCTAGTTCCCATTCACTCCTTTTTGAGGCGCCTTTCACCCGTGTGTTGGTGGATATTGTGGGCCCTCTTCCTAAGACTTCTTCAGGATTTTCTTATGTGTTGACCCTGATTGATATGGCTACTCGTTATCCTGAAGCCATTCCACTTAGAAATATCTCAGCAAAGAACGTGGCTAAGGAAATGCTAGGGTTCTTCACAAAGTTTGGTCTGCCCAAGGAGGTACAGTCAGACCGGGGAAGTAATTTCATGTCAAACGTTTTCAAGCAGTCTCTGAAAGAGTTGGGCATCACCCAGATCACGTCTTCAGCTTACCATCCCCAGACCCAAGGAGCGTTGGAGAGATATCATCAAACACTCAAATCGATGCTCAAGAAATACTGTTTGGAACATCAGAAAGACTGAGATAAAGGTCTTCCATTCAATGTGTTTGCTGCATAGAAGAATCTCCAAATGAATCACTGGGCTTCTCACCTTTTGAACTACTGTTTGGCCATGAAGTAAGAGGACCCCTTAAGTTACTCAAGGAATGCTGGCTGTCGGAGGAAGATGACGTCAACCTGCTGGAGTATGTGATGAAGTTCAAAGAACGGCTGTCCACTGCTTTACAGCTGGCGAGAGAGAATTTAGGAGCTGCTCAGGAGAAGATGAAGACTTGGTATGATAAGAAGTCCAGGTTACGCCACTTTCAGCCAGGAGATCAGGTTTTGATTCTGCTACCAGTACATGGGCAACCTTTTCAAGCCAAGTTTAGTGGTCCTTATTTCGTGGAGAAGAAACTCGGTGATGTCAACTATGTCTTCGCCACACCAGATCGTAGAAAGAGCAAGCAACTTTGTCACATCAACATGCTAAAGTTATATCACAGGCGGGACGAAAATAATCCAGTCTGCACTGTAGCTGTTCCACCCGAGTCTGCAAGTGAAGCTCTCCCATGCAGTATGAGCCTGAGTGATAGTTTGGGGAAGAATCCTGATATCATGAATGATCTCCAGACTAAGCTTTCTCATCTGTCTCCCGAGGAAAGGCAGGAGTTTTCGGCATTACTGCAGGAGTACCCACAAGTGTTCCGTGCCACTCCAGGAAGAACTACTGTGTTGATGCATGATGTCGATGTTGGGGACGCAAAGCCAATTAAATTGCCTCCATACCGTGTGAACCCAGTGAAAGTTCCTCTCATCCAGAAGGAGCTTGGCTACCTGTTGGACCACAAGATGATTGAGCCCTGTCAGAGCGAGTGGAGTTCTCCTGTCACTCTAGTCCCTAAGCCAGGTGGGTCACAGCGGCTTTGCATCGACTACAGACGTGTTAATCAGATAACTAAAACAGACACTTGCCCTCTCCCTCGTGTGGAAGATTGCATAGACAAGATCGGAAAGGCTAGGTACATAAGTAAGTTTGATTTGTTAAAGGGATACTGGCAAGTACCTATGACTGAACGTGCTAGGGAGATCTCATGTTTTGTAACACTAGGAAAGACTTCTTGCATGTTCTGTAATGCCGTATCTGGTATGTAGAAGAATGCACCAGCCACATTTCAGAAGCTCATGAATGTTGTAACAGAGGGTTTGGCAGGGTGTGTTGTTTATATTGATGATGTTTTAATCTTCAGGTGACAACTGGAAAGATCACCTATGCCATGTCAGTAAATTTTCTTGAGCGTTTGGTTCTAGGCTAATCTTGTAGCTAATTTATCAAAGTGTGAGTTTGGTCAAGCTAAAGTTCAGTACCTTGGGTACGTAATTGGTGATGGACATGTTGGGTACCAGCAGCAGCTAAGGTTCAGGTTATAAAGTGATCTCTCCCAGACCTAAAAGTAGGAAAGAGCTACAAAGATTTTTGGGAATGGTAGGTTATTACAGGAGATTTGTTCTTAACTTTTCTATTCTTGTATCACCACTCTCACAGACCTACTGAAAAAGGGAGTTAAATTTGTCTGGACCGATAAACTGTGAATCTCTCTTTTCAACAAACTTAAAGCTATCCTATTAAGTCAGCCAGTGCTCGCTACTCCAAATTTTACTAAGCTTCTTCATTATTTTTAAGATGGCTGTTGATGGAAGTGATACAGGAGCTGTGGGGCTGTTTTGCTGCAAGAGGATGATCAGGGTATTGAACACCCTGTATCTTATTACAGTAAGAAGAAATTCTACTCCACCTCAAAAGAACTACTCAACTATTGAGAAAAGAGAGCTTTTGGCCTTGATTTTGGGTTTACAGCATTTTTCATTTTATTTGTGTTCCTTTTGGTTTTGACCCCATAGTCATTTATACCAATACCGATCCCTTAACCCACTGAGAAATTCCTTAGTAAGTTTAAAGACAAAAATCAGAGATTGACAAGATGGAGTCTACTTCTTCAGGAGTATTCATTAGACATACAACATGTCAGAAAGGGGAAAGAAAATGTTATTGCAGATTGCTTATCTAGACTAGACAGATTGTTTTAGAGTAATAAGAAATTTCCTTTGTAAATTTCTTTTTTCTTTTGTGGGGGAGGTGTTACACTAGTCTATGATTTCATCATCCTCTGTGTAATTTTAATGCACAGTATGCTTTTGCATGTTTGATCACGAGCGTGTTCTGCCTCAGTCCCCCCTTCTACCGATTATTAGTGCAAGAGTAAGTCGTCCTTTCTTGTTGTTCAGAGACAGTTGGATTGTCAGCTCAGTGCACCTTTCTCCCCTATGGCATTTCATTTGCTGCCGTCCTTCTTACAAGTTGTATCAAGCTCTGCTGGGTCCCCTATATAATGAGCTTCTAGTCTCTCTGGCATTATTGCCACTTAGATCTGCTCCTCATTTTGTTCACATCTCTGTCCTCCCCTGTACAGTTGTTATTGTGAGTGCTCAGGAAGTCTCCAGCTATCTAGCAGCTGTGTGTAATTTGAGTATAACTGTTGTTGCATTTTTTTTCTTGTACTGTGTAGCATAAGGTTAATTCTTAGGCCTAGTGAGGTTTTTGTAATTTATGTAAAGGTTCTTGTTGTCAGCCATCATTAATAATATTTTGTATCTGTAATAATATATCTGGCATTCACTGAGTATTATCTGGTATCTCATTTTAACAGGGCTGCTGACTTAGATAAATTTACTCTTGCTAATTTCGTGTTAATAGAGGCTATTGCAGTTAATCATATATTTAACATGTTTTTTGCCATTACATTATCCTTATGAGTCCTGAATGTTTTGTTGTTAGTTTGAGCATTAAACTTTAACTTGTAATTTTACCTAACTCTTTTGTTGTGAAGCTGGAACTTTGCGGGACAGTTTTCTCTGTTCCGTAACAATATATATATATATATATATATATATATATATATATATATATATATATATATATATATATATATATATATATATATATTGTTACATAGCCTATGATTTCACTTTCTTCATCCTTTGTGTAATTCTAACGCACAGTATGCTGCATGTTTGATCACGAGCGTGTTCTGCCTCAGTCCCCCCCTTCTACCGTTATAGTAGAGTAAGTTGTCCTTTCTGTTGTTCAGTGCGGGATTTTCAGCTCTTTGTCCCCATGGCTTCATTTGCACGTCCTTCTTACAAGTTGTATCAAGCTCTGCTGGCCCCTATATAATGAGCTCGGTCTCTGCATCATTGCCACTTAGATCTACTCCTCATTTTGCTCGCATCTCTGTCCTCCCCTGTACAGTTATTATTATTGTGAGTTTCTCAGGAAGTCTCCAACCATCTAGCAGCTGTGTAATTTGAGTATGAGTGTTGTTGCATTTTCTTCTTGTACTGTGTAGCATAAGTTTAATTTGTAGGCCTAGTGAAGTTTTTGTAATTTATGTAAAGGTTCTTTACGTCAGTCATCATTAATAATATTTTGTATCTGTAATAATTTATCTTGCATTAACTGAACATTACCCGGTGTATTTTTTATTTTATCAGGGCTGGCTTAGATAAATTTACTCTTGCTAATTTCGTGTTAATAGAGGCTATTGCAGTTAATCATATATTTAACCTGTTTTTTGCCATTTCATTATCCTTATGAGTCCTGAATGATTTGTTGTTAGTTTGAGCATTAAACTTTAACTTGTAATTTTACCTAACTCTTTTGTTTTGAACCTGGAACTTTACGGGACAGTAGTGATTTTTAGTATTCTCACTTAAAGTGTACATTATCTTTCTCTGTTCCGTAACATAAATTTGGCGACCTCTTATTAGGATATTCAGGATATTATCATAAGGATATTGCTTGATATTTTGTGACTGTGATTTATTCATGATGTCTACTATTACTACGCTTGATGAAGCCAAAGATTTTTTGTCAAATGTGCAAACAGTGTTGGATGTAGAAAACAGAACAAAGAATGAACTTAAGCTTGTTGCTCAACAATTGGGAATTGTTGTTCGCTCTCATCATTCTAAAGATCAGATTGTTGACATGATTAATGAAAGCTTGTTTAATGTAACTCCTCCAAATGAGCAAACGCAGATTGAATTAGCTAAGTTACAGCTAGCCCTGCAGGAGGCTCATGTTAATGAGGCAAATGCTCGTATTCAAGAGGCACAGGTACAGGCTAAGGCACAAATTGAACTTGCCAGGATTCAGGCAGACCATGAGTATCGCATGAAACAAGGTGGAACTGGATCATCTAGCTCTGATGATTTGATGTGGCTAAAAATGTTAAACTTGTCCCTCCTTTTAATGAATCTGATTTAACAAAGTATTTTCAGTTGTTTGAGAGGGTAGCTACAGGTTTTAGTTGGCCCAAGGAGTATTGGCCAGTACTCCTTCAAACTGTTCTCACCGGTAAAGCTCAAGTAACTTATGCATCTTTGCCTCAGGATCAATCTGATAATTATGATGTAGTTAAGAGCTTGATTCATAAGGCCTATGAGCTTGTTCCTGAAGCCTATAGAGTAAAATTTAGGACAACTTACAAGCAAGATAAGCAATCCCATGTTGAGTATGCAAAAATCAAAGAAGATCTGTTAGAGCAGTGGTTAAATTCTAAGAATGTGGATTCTGATTTTGGTAAATTTAAGCAGATGATTTTGCTGGAGGATTTCAAGAGGTGTATTTATAAATATGTAAGCCTATATCTTGATGAGAAAAGGATAGATAATTTGTCTGATGCTGCAGTTTTAGCTGATGAATATGTTCTCTTTCACAAGAGATATTCTAAAGAAAAAGGGAAAGCTGAGAGTAAGTACGTTGCCTCTACTCAGAGTACAGGTAACAGGAAAGAGAATAAAGATGATGTTTCTCAGGAAGTAAATACCAGCTTCACCTCTAGATTTCAGAAAAGTAAATGTACTTATTGTAGTAAGCTTGGTCATACTACGGAGAGATGTTTCAGGAGACAGCGTGATGTGAACAAAAAGGAGTCTTTAAATATTCAGTCAATTGGTCTAGTGTCCACTCTTGAGAGTTCCCAGAATTCTTTAACTGAGTTAACTGAACCTGCTTTGAGGGGTAACTTAAATTCTCATGATGGAGCTCCTCTTTTGAGCAGTAACGTGGGTGACACTCTCAAGAGTTCATGTGCTAATTTCCTGTCTGATGGTTTTGTCAGTCCTCTGGACAGTAATGACAGGAAATCAGTTAAAATATATCGTGACACAGGTGCTTGCCAATCCCTTATGCTGACCAGTGTTCTAGGCTCTAATGTTAAGTCCTCTGATGAAACTGTAATCTTACAAGGTGTAGGGAATAATTACTTCTCTGTCCCTCTGTGCAGTGTGAATTTAGAGTCTGGTTTTGTTAATGGTTCCGTTATGGTTGGGTTGGTTGAGACACTCCCAATGTCAGGTGTAACTTTCTTATTTGGAAATGATATTGGTGGAAGTCAAGTGTGTCCAGCTCCTCAGTTGTCTAGTGAGCCAGTGGCTGTGTCCCAGGATTGTGATGTCCCTGATGTGTTCCCTGCATGTGCTGTCACTAGGGCTAAGTCTAAAGTTACTGGTGATTTAGAGGATAATGATGATGATGATGTTATCCTAGCTGACACTTTTCTTGCTAATTTGGACCACTCACCAGATGAGGCAGTACCCTGTAGTGTTGATAATTTGTCTCGTCAAGAGTTGGTTGAGTTGCAGATTGCTGACCCTGAGTTGAAAGGTCTTGCTAACTCTGCTTACAGTGAAGAAGAGTCAGCCGGTGCTTCTACTTGTTATTATGTAAAGTCAGGAGTACTTATGAGGAAGTGGAGACCCCCAACAGCATCAGCTGAATGGGAGGTTGTACATCAAGTTGTCATCCCTCGTGTTTGTAGGCAGGATATCATTAGAGTGGCTCATGATTCCAGTTTGGCAGGACACCTTGGAGTGAGCAAGACTGTGGCACGCATTTTGAAACACTTCTACTAGCCAGGTATCTTCAGGGATGTTTCCTGGTATTGTAAGTCTTGTCACACCTGTCAAGTTGTGGGGAAGTGTAATCAGACCGAAAAGGTTGCACCTCTAGTTCCCATTCCTCCTTTTGAGGCGCCATTCACCCGTGTGTTGGTGGATATTGTGGGCCCTCTTCCTAAGACTTCTTCAGGATTTTCTTATGTGTTGACCCTGATTGATATGGCTACTCGTTATCCTGAAGCCATTCCACTTAGAAATATCTCAGCAAAGAACGTGGTTAAGGAAATGCTAGGGTTCTTCACAAAGTTTGGTCTGCCCAAGGAGGTACAGTCAGACCGAGGATGTAATTTCATGTCAAATGTTTTCAAGCAGTCTCTGAAAGAGTTGGGCATCACCCAGATCACGTCTTCAGCTTACCATCCCCAGACCCAAGGAGCGTTGGAGAGATATCATCAAACACTCAAATCGATGCTCAAGAAATACTGTTTGGAACATCAGAAAGACTGGGATAAAGGTCTTCCATTCGTTGTATTTGCTGCAAGAGAATCTCCAAATGAATCACTGGGCTTCTCACCTTTTGAACTACTGTTTGGCCATGAAGTAAGAGGACCCCTTAAGCTACTCAAGGAATGCTGGCTGTCGGAGGAAGATGACGTCAACCTGCTGGAGTATGTGATGAAGTTCAAAGAACGGCTGTCCACTGCTTTTCAGCTGGCGAGAGAGAATTTAGGAGCTGCTCAGGAGAAGATGAAGACTTGGTATGATAAGAAGTCCAGGTTATGCCACTTTCAGCCAGGAGATCAGGTTTTTGATTCTGCTACCAGTGCATGGGCAACCTCTTCAAGCCAAGTTTAGTGGTCCTTATTTCGTGGAGAAGAAACTCAGTGATGTCAACTATGTCATCGCCACACCAGATCGTAGAAAGAACAAGCAACTTTGTCACATCAACATGCTAAAGTTATATCACAGGCGGGACGAAAATAATCCAGTCTGCACTGTAGCTGTTCCACCCGAGTCTACAAGTGAAGCTCTCCCATGCAGTATGAGCCTGAGTGATAGTTTGGGGAAGAATCCTGATATCATGAATGATCTCCAGACTGAGCTTTCTCATCTACCTCCCAGGAAAAGGCAGGAGTTTTCGGCATTGCTGCAGGAGTGCCCGCAAGTGTTCCGTGCCACTCCAGGAAGAACCACTGTGTTGATGCATGATGTCGATGTTGGAGACGCAAAGCCAATTAAATTGCCTCCTTACCGTGTGAACCCAGTGAAAGCTCCTCTCATCCAGAAGGAGCTTGGCTACCTGTTGGACCACAAGATGATTGAGCCCTGTCAGAGCGAGTGGAGTTCTCCTGTCACTCTAGTCCCTAAGCCAGGTGGGTCACAGCGGCTTTGCATTGACTACAGACGTGTTAATCAGATAACCAAAAGAGACACTTACCCTCTCCCTCGCGTGGAAGATTGCATAGACAAGATCAGAAAGGCTAGGTACATAAGTAAGTTTGATTTGTTAAAGGGATACTGGCAAGTACCTATGACTGAACGTGCTAGGGAGATCTCATGTTTTGTAACATTAGGAAAGACTTTTGCATGTTCTGTAATGCCATATACAGATTGTTTTAGAGTAATAAGAAATTTCCTTTGTAAATTTCTTTTTTCTTTGTGGGGAGGTGTTACATAGCCTATGATTTCATCATCCTTTGTGTAATTCTAACGCACAGTATGCTGCATGTTTGATCACAAGCGTGTTCTGCCTCAGTCCCCCCCTTCTACCGTTATAGTAGAGTAAGTCGTCCTTTCTGTTGTTCAGTGCGGGATTTTCAGCTCTTTGTCCCCATGGCTTCATTTGCACGTCCTTCTTACAAGTTGTATCAAGCTCTGCTGGCCCCTATATAATGAGCTCAGTCTCTGCATCATTGCCACTTAGATCTACTCCTCATTTTGCTCGCATCTCTGTCCTCCCCTGTACAGTTATTATTATTGTGAGTTTCTCAGGAAGTCTCCAACCATCTAGCAGCTGTGTAATTTGAGTATGAGTGTTGTTGCATTTTGTTCTTGTACTGTGTAGCATAAGTTTAATTTGTAGGCCTAGTGAAGTTTTTAATTTATGTAAAGGTTCTTTACGTCAGTCATCATTAATAATATTTTGTATCTGTAATAATTTATCTTGCATTAACTGAGCATTACCCGGTGTATTTTTTATTTTATCAGGGCTGACTTAGATAAATTTACTCTTGCTAATTTCGTGTTAATAGAGGCTATTGCAGTTAATCATATATTTAACCTGTTTTTTGCCATTACATTATCCTTATGAGTCCTGAATGTTTTGTTGTTAGTTTGAGCATTAAACTTTAACTTGTAATTTTACCTAACTCTTTTGTTTTGAACCTGGAACTTTACGGGACAGTAGTGATTTTTAGTATTCTCACTTAAAGTGTACATTATCTTTCTCTGTTCCGTAACAATATATATATATATATATATATATATATATATATATATATATATATATATATATATATATATATATATATATATATACTGTATATGTAAAACAGTGATATTGTGTAACCAGTGATTATATCAAATCCCAAGTCAATTTGCAAAATGAGTGTGAATAGGGATGGATTATTTCAGTGTAGGTATATTTAGGCTGCGGTTAGGTTAGGCTAGGACAATAATAGGCTTAAATTAAGTTAAGCTAGGTTAGCTTAAGTTATGAATAAAAGCTAAGAAAAGTTATCCGTTCATCTAAATTAACTTATTCTAACTAACCTATGGTCTGTCTCTTATGAAGTGCGTTTAGGCGTTGTCCCTCTTGGGAATTTCCTCGGCCGCCTCTCTGCGAAACGTGTACACGTTACTGTCTCATGTCAGCTATTTACTACTTCTAAATGAAGTTTATTTACAGTATATATATATATATATATATATATATATATATATATATATATATATATATATATTTCATTCTTTAATAAGGTTATATAATGTTATAAAGGTCTCTTTTTTTCTAATAATAACAATGGCTTTTTATAAATACCACTACACTTGACAACGTTGCTTTCCAACTTTGCCACGCTTGTAAGGGTAGGGTAGAGTGACCGTGTTAATCCAGGTCATTTCCACTCTGGCCGCCACCTGAGATGGATGCTCTTACTCCTGCTACTCGCTCTCGTGTGCTCCACAGTAGAGAAAAAGAACTTATTTACAATGTAAATATGTGTTTTTTAGAAGAGAAGGCAAACAGAGGACCTATAATTGTTCCATCAAAAGCTGTTGGTTAGGGCTCCTGGGGAAAACCTCTATTAGAAAAAAAAAAATGCACATCAAAGGTGGTGTGGAAAAAAAAAGTTGAAATTATAGAGAACAAATAAAACATCGTACTTTATGGAAAGTATCACATTCATAAAAAAACAAAATGTTGACAAAAAGACAATAACAGAGAGGGACAGAGAGAGGAGGGAAAGGGAATGGGGATAAGGGGGATAGGCAGACTGCGAGGCAGGGAGGTTGAAGAGGCAGGAGATTAGGGAGAAAAGGCAAGACGGAGGGAGAGGGAGGGAATGTGGTGGAAATTGATTAGGAGCGCAACAGGACAGTCAGGATGCTTCTCCTCAACGTCAGAGGTGGTGTGGAAAATAAATCGAAATTATAAATCACAAATAAAACATCATCCTTTAAGGAGAAAATCAGTCATAATAAAAAATAATGTTAGAGAGAGAGAGACAGTCAGTCAGGAGGCTTTCTTCAAATTCTAATAATTCATAAAACCGTATAGACTTTTTATAGAAATAAATCTACAAAAAATGCAATTTCTATATGCAGAGAGAGAGAGAGAGAGAGAGAGAGACAGAAACAGGGAGACAGAGACTATCAGAGAGACAGACTATCAGAGACAGAGACAGAGGAGAGAGAGTGGTGTGTGGGAGGGAGAGTTGTCATTTACGCCTTGTTTCTAATCCGATTAAGTTGCCCAGTACAAAGTATGGCAACACTGTGGGACGGGGACTCCTCAAGAGGGACAACGTCCAAACCACAGTGTAGAGACTCAAACAGTGTGCTCATATGCTGCTTACTCCGCCCCCAGAATATGGCTCCTCCCACTTTCCTTCGTGTCCACGTCACTTGGAAACTGATTCTCTCTCTCTCTCTCTCTCTCTCTCTCTCTCTCTCTCTCTCTCTGTATATATATATATATATATATATATATATATATATATATATATATATATATATAGATGTGTGTGTGTGTGTGTGTGTGTGAGTGTGTGTGTGTGTGTATCTATATATATCTATCTTTCTATCTATCTGTATGTGTGTGTGTGTGTGTGTGTGTGTGTGTGTGTAAAGCTATGTTTGCATGCATGAGAGAGAGAGAGAGAGATGCCGTACCTATTTCACCTGCGGGTATTTGCCAAGCTCAAGTATCAGGGGAATACCTCTCTATCTCTCTCTCTCTCTCTCTCTCTCTCTCTCTAATTTCCTCACACTTCTGTTTTTTCCGTCGGGATTTTCAGGGGTTTGAATTAATGTAAAGTTTTTACAAGAATTACTGTCACATATATAGGTCGGTAACATTAATATTTTGTTGCATTCACCAATTATTTCGTTATACCTAACCTCTTCACTCGTATTACAATGAATCTATCACAATTTCGTTATGGAAATTGTATAAATAATTGTATGTTACATGAAAATATAGTTATGGTGCATTGATAATGCCCTAGAGGTACGTTAGACATGACTGGGTCCACATTCATCTATTTAGCCTGTTACACACACCCCTTGGGTTCTCCGTGATAATGCATTGCATAGGGACAAGAAAATCCTTTAAGCATCGTACATGAACATTTGATGCTCATACTTGAACATAAATCCCCTAATAATTACTAATCTTACTGCAGTCAGTTATTTTTCACAATAAAACTATTTACTCACTGCATACCTTGTTGTTTATTAGGCAGATTTTGATCAGGGACTGATCCTGACTTTAGCAGTCTTCTGACTGGTGGTGGTGTCCCCAGCAACTCGCTTTGCATATCTCTTGCATACTGTTGCCAGCTGAAATGCCTTTCGCAGACACGGCCAGTGGGAGAAACCTTGTCCTTCCGTCCACACAAATGTATCCACTTTTGCCTGTTGATTTTATCATTTGGCATGCGAAAGCGTCTCAGAAACTTGCCATCAGATGTCTTCCCTGAACACCCAAACACACTGCACATTGTGAAAAGTATTTTAACTTGATGAAACGTATAAAATAAAGCAGGCTATGCGTCACAAATGGCTGGTAAAAACACACTGTTGTCCTGCTCCTGTGAGCGAGACAGCCATCCAAGTGACGTCACCCGTCAAGGCCACCAATCATAGATGACCTGCGCAAAACCGACCTTATTTGGGTCCAGAGATGAGCACACTGTTTGAGTCTCTACACTGTGGTCCAAACGCTCTTCATAAAACAGACAGACCATAGCTTAACCTGACCTAACTACATTATCCCAGCCTAACCTAACTGCAGCCTAAATTAACCTGTTCTAAATTAATCCATCCCAATTCACACTCATTCCACTAAGTGATTTCATGAAATCACTGGTTACACAAACTTAGTTTACCAGATGTATATATACTGTATATGTGTGTGTGTTTGTGTGTGTGTGTGTGTATATATATATATATATATATATATATATATATATATATAGTATGTAAAATAAAGTAGGGCTAAAGAAGAACAGGAATAAAACTAATATTTAATCCAAACACGACAGTGACATCAAAATAAAAGAAGAAATTCTCGAAGTCGAGGAGTATAATTACTTGGGGCTAATACTAAAACCAACATAGGACCATGACAGCGAAAATCAAAAGATGCATTACAATTGGATATAAAACTTTCTGGAAACATGGAGACATCACGAAAATTAGCTTGCCAGTATGGATGAAACGAGAAGTATAAAGAATGTTTTATCCCTACTATGATGCACGGTTGTGAGACCTGGAAGCTGACAAAATCAATGGAAAACCAACTAACCCGTTCACAAAAAGCAATGGAAATGTCAGTGTTGGGAATATCTTCAAGAGTCAAGAAAAGATGACTTTCTGTGAGAGAGCAGATTAAGTAATAAACATTACAGAAGTTGTGAAAGGGCAGCAATGGAGGTGGGCAGGTTATGTAGCAAGGATAAGGGATGACCAATAAAGCAAGAGGCTGACTGACTGGTCTCCAAGAGATAAGAAACGTGTTTGAAAAAGGCCCGATAGAAGGTGGAGAGATGAGATAGAGAAGTTTGCAGGCAAAACGTGGCAGAGATTGCTCAGTCAAGGAATTCATGGAGAAGGATGGGGGAGACCCTTGTTCAGCAGTGGACTTGCAATGACTGATGATGGTGATGATGATGATGGTTTTATATATATAAATATCTATATCTATATCTTTCTATCTATCTATCTATCGATAGATAGATATTAACTTTATTTATCCATTCATTCATTATTACATTTATTATTGCTCTAATGTCCTTCATTTCTAAGTGCCACAAGTGTTCTCGATTTTGATCCACTGGTTCGTTGGTCAGTCATTCCCAGCCTAGTCCGGTATATTTACCGATTTTAGTCTTCTGTCTCTTCCTTCACCCACCGCGTCCTCCCTCTCAGTCTCTGGGTGCCATTTGGTATACCACAGTTATCAATCTTTTGTCTCGTCTGTGAAAAATGTGACCAATAATGTCCACAGCCGCTGTTTTTTATCAACCCTCTCATCCGTCCTCCTAAGTGTTCGCCTCTTTCCTGCACCAAGGCCTACGCGGCCGTTTCCCCTTCTCCCTTCCCCTGTCCCAAACTCCCTGCGTCCCCCCCCCCTCATTCTCTCTCCCCCTACTCTTGCTATCGTCTATAAGCACGCAAATTTACATGTTCGTTTATACCTGGAAATGGTCCACCTCGGTTCGAAATTGAGGTAATATTCACAATAACACAACTTCATACAGAGGCAGTTTCCTGTGTCAGCTCACTCTTGCCTCGTCTGCACTTAGCCATTTTCCTTTACAGCGTTTTACAGCTTAGTGTTGACTAAATCAGTGTATTTGTGCTCGTGTATTTTGTCCCATACCAGAGGCTGTGTACTCGTACTTCACAGTGATTCTTTTGCTTTCCTTTGTAGCTATATTCCACGAGATCGTTAAGTGGATAGGTGGGAGGCGGTGAGAGGGCCCTTAATATTCTATCTTCATCTGCAACTCAGAATTAAGCATTTTAATGAGATATAATTTGTATTATGCTTTTGTTATTTTCCGTCATTTTTATTCAGCACAAGAGAGACTGTTCGAAATGGAAGCGTTATACAAAAATTTTGATAAACTCGTACATCTCTCTCTCTCACACTCTCTCTCTCTCTCTCTCTCTCTCTCTCTCTCTCTCTCTCTCTCTCTCTCTCTCTCTCTCTCTCGATGTCTAGAAATAAGCAGATCAGACAAGGTTAAGTGGGAGGGAGGGAAGTGGGAAGTGAGGGAGAGACGGAGGAGAGGGGGGAGGAGAGAGAGGAAGGACCGGGAGGAAAGAGGGAAGGGAGATAACACGTCAGTGAAAGAAATACAGGGAAGTGGGGAGGGAAGCTGAATAAAAAAAAAATGAAAGAGAAAGACAGAGAAAGGAAGGAAGGAAGGAAGGGAGGGAGGGAGAGAATAAATGAAGGGAAAGAGGAGAGCTGTGAAAGGGAGTAAGTAAAAGAGAATCAAACGAGAAAGGGGAGATTAAAGGTGGACGACTGAGGAAGGAAGGAAGGAGTAAAGGAAGAAAGGAAGAACTGGATGAGAGAGGTGAGGGAATAAAGAAAAAAGTAAGAAAATAAGGAAGGGCAAGAAAAAAGGAAGAGAAGAAAGGCAGGAAGATTGTACAAGAAAAAGGGATGGGGAAGAAGGAGAGAAAGAAGTATGAAAGGAATGAAAAGTAGAAACGAGGTAACTATTGAAAGCAGCAAAGAAGGAAATATTGAGGAAAGGCAATGAACTAGCAACGCTTGAAGGAAGGAGAGAGGAAAGAAGGGAAAAGGAAAGTGATGAAACGAATTAATGAATGAAGGAAGGAAGGAAGAATGAAGGAAGGAAAGTATCGAGGGAAGACAAATGAGGGAAGAAAAATGAGGGAAGGAAAATACCGAAGGAAGACAAATGAAGGCTGGAAGGATAAAAAATGAAAATGATCCTAAGTAAAAAAAAAAAAAAAAAAAGGGGAAGAAATGAAGAAAAGAAACAAGTAAAACAAAGAGATGGCAGGATGAAAGAAAAAGAAAACTGAAAGAGGAAAGCCAAAATGACAGGTTGGAGAAAGCAAAAGATGGAAGATAAGAATGGAAAAATGAAGGAACGAAAGATGGAAGTGAAGGACGGATGAAAGGAAGATAAGTGAAAGAAACAAAGAAGACAAAAGAAGGAATTACAAGGATATGAAGGCAGTATGAGAGAAGAAATAAAGATAGAAATAGAGAAGGGAATGAAGCAGAATATGTAAAAATTACGGAAGGGAGTAATGAAGAGGAGATTAGGAACGAAGGATGAATCAATGAAATACTCAAGAAAGAAATGAAGTAAGAAAAACTAACGAGTAATGGGTGGTGAAGGCAGGAGGAAAGGTGAGAAGAAAGACATGAAAAAGGCAGACAAAAAATTTAGAGAGATAAATAGAAAAGAATACCATGAAGGAAGGAAGAGGAAAAAGACTGTGAAATATGAAGGAAAATGTAAATGGAAAGAACTAAATTGGAAGAAATTGAAGACAGGACGATAACAACAGAGAGAAAGAAAGAAAAAAAAAACTAGAAAGAAACAAAGTGAGGGAAAGAAGAAAGTAAAGTATTAATTAAATCAAGAAATTGAAGAAAAGGAAGGATGAGAGGAAAAAAGAAAATTAAGATGTAAAGAAGAAAGTGAAGAAGAAGAAAGACGGATTGAAGGCAGGAAGGTAACATACAGTAGCTACATACTCGACATTCTTGTAACTCGACTCTCAAACAACTCACCCCCGCCCTCCTTCCTTCCTTCTCCCCTTCCTCCTTCCTTTCATCTCTCTCTCTCTCTCTCTCTCTCTCTTTCTCCACTAGCGTCAGCTTAGTGAATTCCGGTTGCGTGTGTGTGTGTGTGTGTGTGTGTGTGTGTGTAAACAAATCTCAGTGATAATTTATCTGGTTTTAACCAAAGATGGTGAAACGGCTAAGGGTTGATTTTTTTTTTTTTTTTTTTAATAGAACAATAGACCAAAGGTAAGTGTCATGGGTCTGGGTAAAAGCTTAACCTAGCAAAGTAAACTTAGACTAAACTTGGTGGAAGTGTTGAGGGTACGGCAAGAAAGTGTATTTGAAAACAGTCAATGGCAAAGGTCACATGGCAAAGTCAAAGTTCATCCCATTTGTCTCCGTGTGAAAAAAACTAAAACAGTTTTGATAAAAAATGAATGAAACTTATTGGAAGGGTTAAGAGTCAGCCATGGGGTTAACCTTATGTTCATATTTACAGTGAGGCAAAGGTAAAGGTCACACTGCAAGATCAACTTAGAGTTTTTCTTCAATTCAGACTAAACTTTGTGGTACGGAGCAGAGTAAAGCAAACATAAGGTGACTCGATATTTAGAGGAGTCCGTTTAATGTCAGGGTCACAGGGAAAGACCAAATGTTCTATCCTGTAACTCAAACAATTCTGAGTTGATTTGGGCCAGACCTGAAGTAAAAACTGAAGGGCAGCTAAGGATGATGGAATTCGATTTTGAGAACAGTAGGTCACAGATCAATGCCACATAAGAAGGTCGACTTTTTTTTCACCAAAGGAACCAAAATTAGATGAAGGGTTAACGATCAGGCAAGAATTAGTAATTCGATTTTAAAATAATCGGATGAAGATCAAAGTCATAGGTGAGTGTGGAATGTTCGGCCCTTAAACCTCTTACTGGGTGCGGGTTGTTGTGCTGTCTAAGTGCTCCTTCATTTCCGGTAATTTATTACCCAATTGGAAAGGATCATTAAACAAAGAAAAAGCCAATTATTGCTGAGAGATAATAATGGCTTTGTCTAACTCCTTCAATATGAAGTCCTCCTGCCTTGAGACGATTTTATTTGTCTTGGAAAAGCCTCGTACTGAAGCAATTAAAATTTCCAATCAAATGTCGCTTTTAAAATCCTTATTACTTCCAGACAGCTTCATTCGAGTTCGGGAAGACCTCTCGTACTGACGGAAGTGAAACATGTTATGGGTAACACTTTGATCTCTAAAACTTTCTGTCAGGGTGAATAAAATAGGCTAGAAAAATCAAGAAAACATCAAATATATGTAACTGGACTAAAGTGTTAAGAAAAGATTTATCAAACCTTTCCACTTGGAAATGTCTCTCTTAAGCTGACTATATTAGTTCGTTTAGATATATGAAGAAAAAGATAGAAATAAGACGTCCTCATTGTGCTTAGCTTAACTGTGCTCAGGTCCCAACACCTGGAAGGGAGTTGTGTGGGATTGGCTGCTGCACTTTATGACATCAGTTATTGGAGTTTCTTTTGATGAATAAAATCTTCTGTAATAACAAGATTGTATGATAGCACACTTTATTACATTGAAGGAGTTAAATTTAACCAACAGCATTTATTTGAAAAATGCATGGAATTATGAAAAGAGAGGCAAGGAGGAAGGAAGGAGAGAGGGAGGAAATGAGGAGATGGAAGGAAGAACAGCGAAGGAGAGAAGAGAAGAGAAGAATGTGAAGAAAGAAGGATGGAGGGAAAGAATGACAGGAGGGAAGGAGAGAAGGATGGAAGGATGGAATGAAGGAAAGAATGCTGAGATTGGTGACAGATGGAGGAAGCAGTGGGAGTGAGGAGAGAAGGAAAGAAAGAAGGGGAGCAGGAAGGAAAGGAAAGAAAGGAAGAGAGACGACGAGAATAGTGAAGGTGGGAGCAAGGAATGGGGGAAAGGAGGAAGAAATGAAAGAATGAAAAAGAGACTCAGAGGATGTAACTCTTGCTGTATTTTACTACCTGCGGACAATTTTATTCTGCCAAGGATTGATTTTTCGAACTGGATGGGCTAGATATTATTGATTTTTCGATTTGGATGGATTAGATGCAACCTTTATAACACACTAACATAAGTCAAAAGCAAGCTCAATAAAATAGTCTGTCAGCAGCAACAGTACGCAACCAAAAGATGTCATCGTACTGAAAGTGACCAAAAACATTTCCCAGTATATTTATATGGCCTTGTATGTTCCACCAGACACGTCAGTTCAGTTTCTCCTTTCTTCCCAGTGCGATTGACGGAAGGAAGATGGGGATCCTTCTTCTTCGTTAACACTGTCTTGTACTCTTGTGACTAAACAGTTATTACTCTTTCATTTTCAATTAGGTCTTATTAAACTATTTCATTTTTGTTATCTCCTGGTGATTTTATTCGAATCTGGATAGAATTTCCAAAAGGACATAACACAGTCTTTATTAACCCATCCAGTATAGACTATCTCAGGCTATATAAAATCCACTGTACTAGTAAGAATTAATTTTAAAAAAATAATCTCTCATTGAAAGGCTTCATTACCATGCTAGTGCCTTCATTGCGATGGTGAATAGTTTAATTTTCTTACTCTCATCAGACGATTTGAAAGGCCTCTTGTGCTGAAGGGGTTAATAAAGGCCATATGTAACCCTTCCAGTGCAAAGGCTTTCCAAGGCTGAATGAAATCGTCTGGAGGTAGCAGGCAGGAGTCAAAGCATTAGGTTTTATCAGTTTCATTCAGAATTTGCTGCTCATCTTCCATTTATATATATATATATATATATATATATATATATATATATATATATATATATATATATATATATATATATATATATATATATATATATATATATATATATATATATATATATATATATATATATATATATATATATATACAGAGAGAGAGAGAGAGAGAGAGAGAGAGAGACAGACAGACAGACAGACAGACAGAGAGATTCAACTTGCATTCTATCGAAGATCCAGTGTGTGATAGAAAGGCATGGGGGAAAGGCTAACAGTAGTAGGATCACCTAACTTTTCCACCATGCCATTCTGTCTCACACTGAATCTTCATTAGAATCTCTCTCTCTCTCTCTCTCTCTCTCTCTCTCTCTCTCTCTCTCTCTCTCTCTCTCTCTCTCTCTTTCTCTCTCACGTAGCTGGCTCATCAAATCCCATGCCACATTGCAACATCAAAGTCCTAAAGCAAGGAGAATGAAATGGACGGAGAATCCACTCGTCTGAGGTTGAGACAAAGAGAAAGAAAGGAGAGGTAGATAAAGAGAGGAAGGAAAGTAGGTAGGTAGGTAGTGAGGGAGGGAGGGAAGTAGGCAGGGAGGGAGGGAGGGACGCATGGCGCTGTTCAACTGTCACTTGGAGGGCGGGGGTGACGCTGGCCAGACTCGCGCCAAATAACATTATCACCTCCCTCCCCCTCCCCCTCCCCAGCTTACTCCCTCTGCTCTCCCTCCCTATCCCTTACCTCCGCTCTCTATTTTCGTCCCCCCTCCTTCCGCTCTCAGATTTAAGCTTATAATTTCATCCCAGGGAGAAACAGAGGGAAAAATATCGGGTTGAAAGTTAAATAAGACAGCTAGCCAACGAGCCTCACATCCTGTCTGGAAGCGGGAAAATTACGATTGTGGCGCAAAAAATGTCCTCCCCTGTTTTTGCTCCCTTTCCCCTGCCTCTTATCGCTGTAATGAAGTTATGAGTGGGAAGGGGGAAAAAACAGAATTTGTATCTAAATATTTACTCTCTCCTTTTTTGTTTGCGCATTAGGTTGATTCTGTCATTACGTCAACCGCGTGACGCAAAGTGATGCTCCTTTGTTTTGCTTCCTTTGTTACTGTTGTGTAACTTGTAGTTGACGCAAGGAAGAAAATACGCAGGGAAAGTCAGTTTGTGGATGATGTGACGCTTCTGGCCTTTGATTCCTTTTTCCCTAAGTAAAAAAAAAAAATAATTAAAAAAAACAATTATACAGCCTCTCATTATAAGATGAGTTTGCAGAAGAGCTGATGCGGCCAGAAACTTAAAATTAAGATCAAAACTCGAGGTACAGAAACTACTGTAGGATTATTATTCTCTCTCCTCTTTCTCCTACCCACAGTTGGGACGAGGCAGGGTTCAGAAATCGTTTGGAAACGAGGAAAAAATAATGGAAGTGGAAGGACTAATGAACAACATACCCTGTGACATGGATGATACACTGATGTACTCACCATTCAAGCCCGCGAAATCCTGACTCGACACCTCACAGGATTATCAACCTTTGCACATAGAAAGGGAATGCTAAAATAACACTGTACGATACTCACAACACTAAATAGCGGTTCTCTCTCTCTCTCTCTCTCTATCAATTTTCTTTTCTGTCGTGTTCATACGCCGTTACGCTAAATGTGCTACAACTTGTAGAAATTCATATCTTTTGTCGCATGTCATCTCGCATGTCATTACCATAACGTATGCCCACGTTAATAGGTACAGTATATGCGAGAAGTGCTTATGAAGGAATCGACAAGCAGAGGCGTGCATACGTGGGCTTCCATTAACTGAGGTTCGTGAGTGAAGTTTGCAGAGGACAGGACGCAGCCTGAGACCCTTACGATTACATCAGATCCCGTTAACAGATACATGTGAGCAGAGTCTACAGAGGATTTGATGTAGTCAGAAATGAACATACAGGTTCTCATTCGCCTCGGTATGACGTATTGCATGTCATTTTTTTTTTTTTTTCCAACAGTTAATTGTACTAAGATTAAGAGAGACTTTTCGAAATAGAAGTGTTAGATACAGCATACATTAACCCCTTCAGTACAAGAGATCTTCCTTAACTAGAATGATGTGGACGGATCACAGTGAAGGAGGCCATCTAACTGAGAGGATAAAATATAGCCATGGTGAGAATCTCTGAGCTGTATAAAATTCTCTATGGTTAAAGAATATATAAAATGAGTCTCAGCTCACCGTTTTGTTGCTGCAGTTTTATTATTTCAGTTTGACGTTTTGTATTTTATACTGGCTACAGCGTAACATTATTCAAATTGCTACCATGGACACTTCAATGATTTCCAAACACATTCAACAAAGTTTGTCATTCAGGGAATACTTTTCTTCGAGATACAAACAAATCAACTGTGGAAACGACCTTTGGTGCACAGTACAGCTTACTAAAAGTGGGAGCGTGACGGCTTAGATAAGGGCGTAACCGGAGGGGGGTAGGGAAGGGGACACTGAGGCCATGGACTGCTTCCCAGTTCAAAATATCTATCTATCTATATACTGTACCTAGGCTGCTTCCCCCAAGGAAAGAGTGGTAGCCGAGGCAGGACGACACACTCCCAGTTTACTCATCCACTCAAACACATTCATTCTCATCTTAGCACCAAAGGGGGCTAATAATACAGGAATCATAACAAACGAAGGATCAGGTAAAACGCATTACTTTGTACTGAACTGCCACTTTTAATTATGTTAATGATTTAGTTCATCCATCCGTCCATCCATCATCCAATCCTGCATTGCCCCATGAGCGTAGGAGCCCGGGGCTAGGCAGTTGGTTCCGACATTTAAGATGAGCGACCAGCCTAACTCATCCCTGAGTGGCAAAATCAACAATCAATCCCAACCATCCCTTGGATATAAACCTTCACCGGCTTAATCCGATTGGAGCGCAATATCAATCATTTCCTGTGGCACCCTCGGGGATGCATAGGGCCTCAATGAACTCACACCACCACATCCTATCTTGTGCTAACTCCTCAAGATCTCCCCAACACTCATCTCCAGCTTCCCGTCTCATTGTCCTAACCCACGTCTCTTTTGGCCTTCCTCTACCTCTCCTACCAAGTGCCACCCACCCTGGTGTACCTCGTACTATTCCCTGTCTCCTATACACATGTCCTAGCCACTTCCATCGTGAGAACCTAACATATTCATCGACCGGCTGCACTCCCGTTATTTCTCTAATTCTACTATTTGGTATCCTTTCCCACCACTTAACTCCTAATATTCTTCTAAGTGCTTTGTTTTCAAACACCAAGAATTTATTTTCCATAGTCACTGTGCTGTACCAAGACTCGTGTCCATAAATTAAGATACTCCTAACCATTAACTTATAAAGTTTGATTTTTGTATGCACAGAGAAATTGTTATTATTCCAAATATTTTTAAGCATTCCCATTGCCTGATTAGCCTTCTTTAACCTTTCCTCGAATTCAAAGTTCAAAGAACCATCCTTGGCTAAATAAGTACCTAAATATTTAAACCTATCAACTTGCTTTACAACCATACCTCCAATTACACATTCCTGCGCATTTTCCATATTCATATTGATTATTTCAGTTTTTCCACAATTAATAACCAAACCCACCTTGCGACCTTCACTCACCAAACAGTCCAACACTCTCTGCATCTCTTCTGGCCCATCACAAATCAAAACTATATCATCTGCATAATCTAAATCCAAAAGTTTCCTGTTCTCTCCCCAAAGTATACCTGCATCAGTTTCTGTTCCAACGCGTTTCATAATGTAATCAATGACCAATATAAATAGTAAAGGCGATAGAACACCACCTTGAATTACTCCGGACTTGACTTCAAACGAATCACTCAGACAACCATCAACCATCACTTTACAAAATGTGTCCTCATGCATGTTCATAATGACCCTCACAAACTCCTCTGGTATTCCATAATGTCTCATGATCTTCCCCATAGTCTCTCTCGAAACACTATCAAAAGCCTTTTCAAAATCAACAAAACAAAGACTTAACGGTACTCTCATTTCATTAACTTGCTGCATCAAATGCCTAACTATAAAGATCTGATCATTGCAACCACGTCCCTTTCTAAAACCAGCCTGTTCATCCCTCAGAGCGCAATAATTACCCACTAAACCACCAGGCGCCAAAATTTGGTTATATGGTTACCACCCTGCGTAGTAAAAGGTTTCCTGGTGCACAGGAAACCATTTGACTTGTCACTCAGAGTAGAGTCACCCACAGGCTGAAGGAAGTGGATAGAATGAAGGAAAAAAAGACAGAAGAGGGAGTGTAAAGTCACCCGTAGGCGGAAGGACAAGGAAAGAATGAAGGAAAGAAAGACAGAAGAGAATGGAAGGAAAGAAGGATGGAGAGGAAAGGCCAGACACCCGAGAGCAGCACTACATCGAGTGAGTGGATGATGAGCGCCTCCACCTACCACAGTTCATTAATAATACTAATAATTTTACTCGGTTTGTCATATACAGAGTGGCACATTGAACACTGAACAAGTATTTAAAAGTACCAGCCATGCTTGAAACCAACCAAGAATAAGTCAATAAGGCCTATGCGGCGTATTTCCATTGGGGTTCTTCTTTGGGGATCAGGATTAGCTTGAGACAAGGGGGAGTAGTTAGTCTTATTCTAATTGTAATCTTAGACTCAGTTATATTACTTTGCAAACGCAAGAATATAATAAATAAAGAATATTAGTTTCTTGGTAACATACTAAAACAAGTGGTGCCAGGTACAACAAACCTTGCCCGACAGCAGTTGTTTTGCTGTTAAAAACTGGAACGGAACTGCCATTTAATGTCAGTACGGTACCTAATGAAAGTCTAAGGTAATGGTGCAAATTTTTTCAAGTTATGCCCTCTGAAAAGCTGTGATCTTGCATTTGACCTTTCAAGGTCATTCAAGGTTAAAGGTCATGGTGCCAGATAAAAAACCCATATGAGACTTCCTATATCTTGAATATAGTAAATATCTATCTTCAACGAGTTTCTAGTTATAGCCCTGAATATCCATGACCCTAAGTTTTACCTTTCAAGATCAATTATGGTCAAAGGTCATAGTACCAATTAAAAACCTATATGGGGCTTCCTAAATATCTCTATCTTCAATCAGTTTCGATAGCCCTTTAAATATCCGTGACCTTGAGTTTGACCTTTCAAGGTCAGTCAGGGTCAAAGGTCTTGGTGTCAAATAAAAGCCCATATAAAGTTCCTATATGTTAATAATACTAAATATCTCTGTATTCAACCAGTTTCAAGTTATTGCCCTCTGAAATTCCGTGACCTTGATTTTGATCTTTTAAGGTCATTCAGTTACCTCCAAAGTTTCATCACTTTTTGGGGGGACCTGAAAGTTTCATGTAATTTCATTCTGCCGTTCTTCCGTAACTTTGCTAGCAAACAAACAAACGACCAAAAAAAAAAAAAAAAAAAAAAAAAAAAACTCGCCGGACTTCGTCCGGGCGAGGTATATAATAACATTGAAGTGTCTAGTAGTACAAAAATACGTCAGCATCTCTGACAAAGGCTGCCCGTTGAAGGTATCTTTTCAGATTTTTCTTGAAAGAATAAAGGCTTCTGCTTGCCTTTATACATTGAGGCAAACTGTTCTCGTCTTTGGTTGTTGCATAGAACAATGAACACACTTCCCGTCCTTTAATGCTTGGTAGGTCATAATTTAACATTCTGCCTCTCGTACTATGGCGAGCACAAACCATGGATTTTACATACTTTTCCTTCAGATCTTTACGTGCAACACTGTAATAGATTTTATAGGCAATGGTAGTTTCAGTTGTTTAGCCCTGTCTGCTACCCATAACATTCCAAGTTCGTTTACTTAATGACAGCCAACATGACCTAGGTTCTAAATTCAGTACAGTATATACGTCATTACTTTGTATTGAAGAACTAGGAGGTTCTGTTTTGATTTTTTTGCTGAGGGCAGAGTACCATATTGATACCGCATACTCTGTGTGACATTGTACGAGCGCCTGACACAGGTCCTCTTTGTTCACTGTACTAAAAACAGCGCTAAGAACTACTCATGTAGACTGTTTTTTTTTTTTTTTTTCCAACTCTGGGCATAGGCTTCACAGCCTGCTATCAAGGCCCAGCAGTCCTCCTACATACCATACACCTCCACATGGCACCACTTCGGCGCTAACACCCACCGTCCATATTGAATACATGCTAGGGCTGTTTCATACAGGACTGCTGTATTGGTATTAGCGGGGGTATTTTTACGACATGTCGGCAGGGCTTCTGGTAGAACAGTAAAGCCTGATTTAATGAAATTCAAATCCTTAAAGTTCCCTGCCCCAGCGGGGATTTGAACCTGGGTCCATTAGGACTGCAGGCCGCCTCTCTACCGATTGAGCCACCGCCTCCCCCATGTATTTATTATGCCTTAAAATTATAAACTTGTAATGCCTGTCTTTTCAATACTTTAGACATTTTGCTGTTGCCTCTTAACTGTCTCTAGCACAAATGCCTTAAGCACCCCAGATAGCTGTGGCTTAAATAATAAACGTACGTATATACCAGCAAGGCTACTACAAAATATGGGTGTTCCCACCTTCCACAATTAATAATCCTGGCTAGGTCAAGGAGTCTAGATTGATACAGGTAATTAAACCTTCCACTGCTGTTGGCGTCCATTGACACTCGATTCTGCCAAAGCTGTTGAAGTCTGTCTATAGCGGGCCTGATCAAAGAAAACAGTGTAATTATCGGGTATGTCATTTATCTATGGGCACCCTCTGCTCGCAACCCACGCTGTCGCTACATGTTCATTTATATTCATATTGCATATAATGCAACGTATATATTCATATATATTAATACGATATTTTTTTCTGGTGTGCATACTGCTAAGATATCTGTGAGCAATACTTCACATTTTCATTACAACATGTTGTCACTGCACGTAAAACAAAGCTCATAAATAAACTCATTTGGGGAACTGAGGGAAAAAGCATCTCACATGGAAATTTATACATTTGCCATACCGGTGCAAGGAAGTTAAATAATCGCTGCATGATTGCATTGTGATACCAACTCTAACGTATGGATGTGAAGCTTGGGTCTTAATAGAAGGAGACAACTCAAGAGCGAAAGCAGTGTAAATGAGTTATCTGAGAGCATGTGGAGTTACATGGAGAAACAGACTGGCAAATGAGGAAGTGAAGGAGCGTTGTGGTGTGGATGTGGATGTGATAGAAAGCGTTAGGAGAAATACGCTGAGGTGGTTTGGCCGGGTGGAGAGGATGGAGAGCGAGAGACTAACGAGGAGAGTGTATGTAAGTGAAGTAGAGGGAGGGAGGGGGAGGCCGAGGATGAGATGGAGGGATGGAATGGCTAGGTATATGAGAGGGGGTGTGAGCTGGGGGAAGGGCAGTGAAATGGCGGGGGATAGGGTGGCATGGAGGCGATTTGTTTGTGGCCACCCCTGACGGGATTAAGGCGTCTGGTAGCAGTGAAATAGATAGACCAATCCAGTGACACTCAATACATTTGTTTATATAGTTCATTGCCCATATACTGGCAGACAGATAATAAATCTGAATTATGGGGATGATTTTTTATGGTCATCCAGTGTGAGGGAAAAATTAATAAATCAGGCTTCGATAGTGAAAAATTTAATCTGGCTTGCCTGTGGTGATTTTACTTAACCTAGTAATCCAGTGGTTACAGTTCGTTGTCATCTGAGTGACTCAAATAGTATGGCACAGTTTCTACATGAACGTCACGGTACACTCAACAGCCTTCCACACATACCTATGCTTGAAACATTGGGTGGGCACGGGTTACTACTCCAGTATTACTACACAGAGGTGCTCTTCAGCCTTACGGAGTAGTTATTCTCAGGACTCGAGCCGTGGTCTGAAAGTGAATAATAGAGCATCCCGCACAGTCAGGCTAGGGCAAGCCGACTGTTGCACTGAAGGTAATGTTGCTGTACAACTCTACGAGCACATGCCGGTACCAGTACTGGTGTTAGTGTAGTATTGGTGTTATATTAAAAAATAAACGGTAGTATTATATTGTCTAATCAGTAAAATGTTAGTTTAGGGCATCACCAAAATAAGCTTATCAATCATTCCGATTTCTTTGCAGATTTCTTTTAGTGTCTTTGAGTACTTTGTAGTTGCGACAGTGTCTTTTGTTTGTGACATTATATCCGATAATATCGGTACCTGAATTCTTACCATGTTGTTCACGCGGGCTTTGTGACATAGGCGAAAGAATCTTTGTTGTCATTACGTTTTTGTAAACAAAAGAGCATAGTCCAAATTTACCGAATCCATATGTTGCATTTGTATTCTTTTCTTTGGTGATAGGACAGGTTAGATTAGATTAAGTATGGGTAAGTCAAGTTAAGCTAAGTTTGGTTAGGATAGGATCAATTAGGCTGGGTTAGGCTGGGGTAGGTTAGGGAAGGTTGGGTTAGGATGGGACAGTTTTGGCTAAATTAGATTAGGTTAGGAAGAATTATGTTAGGTTGTGCTGGATTTTGTAATTGTTAAGACTGGTATTTGAAACGGCAGTAAGCTGGAAAGACTGGAGGAGAGTAAACAAACATCTCTGGTGCAGAGATACCTTTTTGCTTATATGGCGTAACAAATTCATTCGTCTATAGCAGTGATCCTCAAGGTATGCCGCGGCACTAGCTTACATGCCTCAGTTATTTACTTAACTCTAGTGCTCCGCAAAAATTTACTAAAGATATAGATCTGTGTAATTAAAATGTTGTAAAATGTCATTTTTCCTCATCTAGGGTGACTAATTATGACTGATGCCCGCTCTCGTTAATGTAAGCAACCTTACTCGTATATAGACTGCTTGTGGACTGCAGAAAAATGAGGCTCTGGAATGTTAAACTGAAAGAAGGCAACTTGGATATGTTTCAAGGACTACTGAAACAAATAACAAAGACATTGCCCCATTGATATATGAGCATCTTGGCAGCCAGGATAAGAGCATTGAGTGCTATTTCCCAAATATAATGTGCTGAAAGTTACAATTGACTGTGAAATCCAATCACTCATGATCCATCAAACAACCAGCAACTTAGTTTCAATGAGGAAAAGGAGCTAAAAGGCATCTGTAATGACCATACTCTAAGACTCAGGTACGTGGAAGTGTCACTTGAAACTTTTTGAATTCACACTGGGGACGAACACGAACACCCGTACATAGCAGAAAAATGTCTCTGAAAATTCTTATGCAGCTTTCTATGTCCCTCTTATTTGTGTGAACCCGGGTTCTCATCGATTACTAACATAAAATGTAAGAAAAGGTCTGAGGAGTAAATGTTACAGAAGAAATTAGCGTGCTTGTCTAGTAGTCCTCCCAATACAATGGATATGCAAACCCTTGTTTTACCCAGAGTGCCAACACAAAGTCTGGCATAAACGAAGAACAACTAGGTTGACCGTACCATGTGACCTTGACCTTGGCTTCGATGTTCTCCAGAACAGTCACTGGTTGACTCACAGTCCTTCCACCCAGTTTGGTCCACATAAAATAAAAACTGTTTTAGCTATACTGTTCATACACAGACACACGAATCAAACTCTGACTTTCCCTCTGCACTTGTCCTTTGAGTGATTGCTTGCGAAGTCGAACCCCTTCGTTAGTGCACTTCTCTGAACCCTCCTGCCAAGTTTGTCTAAACTAGATAAAAACTATTTTAGGTGAAATATCAAGGATAAAATTTGACACTTCATTATGACCTTGACCGTTGATGTATCGTCCTCAAAAGCATACGGTCAGCCCCATGACTGTCTCTCCCTTTCCCACCAGATTTGGTTAATATCAGATAAAAACTGTTTGAATTATTTCACACACACACATACACACACACACACACACACACACACACACACACACACACACACACACACACACACACACACACACACACACACACACACACACACACACACACACACACACACACACACACGGCGAACAAAACACCCGTTCTCTCTTTGGGAGCACGAGTGTGAAAAACGAGATAAGATTCATAATCTTCTGGTGATTCAGAACACGTCATGAATAGTTTATCCTTGCTGGCACCAATATTATTCAGTTTAGGAAAGGCGTGTAGTAGTGAAAAGAATAAAAACAAAGCCGAGTAACATTTTCTTTTCGAAAAAAAAACTAACATAATCAGAATAGAGTTATATGACAACAGCAATAATGAATATGAGTGAACATACAAAGGTCCATCTCCTGCATCTTTATACAGCCAAACGTCTTTGTCCCGAAGGGAGCGGACACAAACAAATCACTTTCATGTTACACAAAAATAAACTTACAGAAGTAAACACAAACATAAACACAGAGGTGAGCATAAATATAATAATATAAATAGAATTGAAAGAAAAAAAAACGCACTTTAAAGAGTACTATACCCTCTACCACCAAATGGTGTAAGGCCCGAATATCTGACTTAACCTTTTAACCTTGTCCTTGGACAAATTACCCTTAACGATAACTTACTTCATCCTTGCTCAACCCTGAACCCATCCTCCAACTATGGTGGCGTGACCTTTGAATGATTTTTAACAAAATCATATCTCTTTTTCGTTGTCTTAATTAGAACCCTCCAATAAAGATTAGTCTCCATCAGGTAATGACTAATTAAGTCAACCTTGATGTGTGTACATAACCTTTGACTATTTTCTCAAAACAATGGATTACATTTCGAGTGATTCTCATCTCATCCACCAAAGTTGATCCAGGCCAGATCTAAACCATTTTAGTATTTTATTCACACACAGACAGAAGGGTCGAAGTTTGACCTTGTCCTGTGACCTACATCCTTGGCTGACTGTTCTCAAAGCGAAGCACTTCATTCTTGGACAATATCAGCCTTTCCCCCAGTTTGGTCTAAATGATATTTTTAAAAATTCGAAGTGATTTTGTTAGCCCAAACTTCGACCTAGCCCTGTGACTTTGACCTTTGACTCATTGTTCTAAAAAGCAAGAGACTCATTCTTTGGCTGATCCCTAACCCTTTTGCCAAATTTGATTATAATCGGATAAAAACTATTAGCACTATTTTGTTCTCTCTCTCTCTCTCTCTCTCTCTCTCTCTCTCTCTCTCTCTCTCTCTCTCACACACACACACACACACACACACACACACACACACACACACACACCAAAACAACACCCGCCCTTGCTTTGCTAGTCGCGTGTGTAACAGACGAGTATGTAACAAGGGTAAGCGTAATTACGAACACACATGAAAACACACAACAGTCAGCTATAAACACAAAGGCACACATACAATAGGGCAAACAGTTATATAAGTACAAACCTAAGCAAAAAAAAAAAAAAAATGCAGACACAAGCAAATAACAAGTCCAAAGCAAACGCAAACAACAACAACAACAACAACAATAATGCTACTAACAGCAACATAGCAACAACAACGGCAGTAGCGGCAGCAACAGCATTATCACCATCACTACCAACAACAAGAATAATATCACAACCACCACAGAAGACAACAACACACAACAACACACGTCACCACAACCACCACCACCACCAACAAAATACCACAAGCACAACTACCACCACCAACAGTAGCAGCAGCAACGACAAAAACAACTATACCCCACACCACCACTACCACCAAAAAAACAACAACAGCAACAACAACAGTATACCAAATCCCACACCCCCTTCCCTCCTGCCTTGCCCGCCATTGGTCGGAGTGGCAGGTAATCTGGCCTGCCATTGGCCCGGCTCCCACCCTCAGCCCGTCCCGCCCACTCTGTTCCGCCCACCCTCAGCCCGTCCCGCCCACTCTGTTCCGCCCACCAGGTTCTGAAACGCAGGTGAGCACGCAGAGAGAGAGAGAGAGAGAGAGACCACCAGACTTCATGGTCTCAAAGAGGTGGCCCGGTCTTAGCACTAATAATAATGTACACACTTAGGTCACACGAATACAAGGAGAGAGAGAGAGAGAGAGAGAGAGGGGGGGGATGGGGGAATGTGAGGCGTAAGTGATGGAAATACAAGGTTAGGGTGAGAGGATGGGAGATGGGGAGAGAAAATGATGGGGTAGAGAGGGAGGGAGGCGGAGAGGTGAAGGGTCATGGTGATGGGAGGGGGGAGGAGAGGAAAGGGGAGGGAAATCACCAAGGTTGTGAACCTAAGAGAGGGGGGGGAGGAGGTATGGGGAAAGAGGTAGGAAAGAAGGAAGAAAAGGAAGGAGAGATGGAAGGGGAGAAGGAAAATGGGAAGGACTAAGGGAAAAGAAAGGAATGAAACTGGAGAGAGGGAAAAATAGAAGAAAGGAGAGGAGGGCAGGAATTGGGAGGGTAAAATTAGACGGGGAAAAGAAAAAGGAAATAAGCAGACAGCAAGTAAGGAAAGCTAAGGGAATGGAGTGGGGAGGGATGGAGAGGAAGTGAAGGTAAAATGGAGAAAGAATAAACACAGATAAAAGGGGATGAGCAGGGAAGATGGATGAGAAGGGAGGAAATGAGACAATAGGAAAGCATTAGAGGAGAGGAAGAGGAAGAGAAGGAAAGGAGAGAAGTAGGGGAAAGGAAGAAAGAAGGAAAACAAGGGAAGGAGAGAAAGAGAGAAGTAAGGGAAGGGAAGGAGGGAAGGAAAAAAAAAAGGGAGAGAACGGAAGGAGAGAATAAGAGGAGAAGAATGAGATAAGGAGAGAAGGAGGGGTAGGGAAGGAGAGAAGAGAGGAAGGCAAGATTGAGGAGAGGTAGTAATGAAAGTAACAGAGCAATCCCGGTCAGTCTGGCCAAGCAGACCCAACAACTGCAGGCAAGCAATCGCCCTTGCAGGGCTGTCCCATGCAGTGAACCAATGTTCTTTGCAGCAGACAGCGCCTCACTACAGCGTGGCGCGGGGAGGAGTGTGAATGCTTGGTTCCTGGATGGGCACCGCTTTTGTTTCTCTCCACTCACTTAATACGAGCGCCATGGTAGGCTGCACATCGCCCTGTTATATGATTATATGATTACCACCCAGAGTAATAAATGAGTTGTAAATAATTTCCTGGGTTGTAATAAACTATTAGGATTGCCACTCAGTGTAGTGACACCTTAAGGCAGCGCTGCTTCGAATGAGTAGAAGTTTGAATAAGATATCCTGTTCCGTTCCTGGAAGCCAGAATTGTATGGTGAACACATGATGTGCAGTATTGTAGATATTTTTTTAGCCTTCATTTGTTATTGCCTAAAGGTGACCATGTGCAAGGATGATGGTACCAGAGTGAATGGGGGGTTTCAGTCTTCCACTGCAAGATCCTGGAACTAAATCCTAAAGTAGTGGGAGAAAGAATATTACCCACATGCTCCTTGTAAGACATGAATGCAATTAAAAATAAGGGAGTTGGGGATGCAGCCCCTAAATTCTGTACCAGAGTAAGGATGTGGCAACCCAACCACCAAGCACTCATGCTGTACCTGGAGCTGCCCTTTTCCTTCTCTGATCTGTGTGCCAAGTGAGATTCGTAATGTACCACGCATTTCCCCATCCTATGTCACTATACGAAATTAGGTGATGATGATGATGGTAATACAAGAAGAAATCTAAATCGCAAGACACTCTTAGTTAATATGTGCTTCTGTTATAATGAATCACTTTACTATGTAAACAGTAATCCGCAGTGTGTTGCGTGAGGAACTCTGAACACACTCAGATATGAAATGCTACCCTAAGTGCTTGATACATTGTACCCTATAATAAAACAGTAATCATTATTACCATGTACATAAAGAAGTATAATGTTGTTATAAAAAGTCTGCTGTTTGAGGGAAGCCATTATCAAGGAGCAACTTCATTTTTTAGCAAACCAATCTCTCTCAATTAAGGTTCATCATCGACCAGGTGTTCTTATAAAAATGTCATCTGCTTTTCATATTCAGTTGCAATAGTACAAAACTACATTAGTGAAGGATTCTTACTGTACAGTACAGTAGCCTATCCTCCAGACATTTGTTAAAAAGTATACCGAATCAATGAGAATGTATCAGTAGGTTACTCTAGTTTACTGTTTATAAAGCTTGGTATATCAAAGTGCAGTTCACCCAGAGAGTTCATTAGCATCCACGACCAGTGAATACCAGAATGTGAATAAAATAAATCCATTACAAAGGCAGTTCTGTGTAAATTATGCATAGAAGCTGAGCCATCAACAGAGAGGTACACCGAGAAAGACATGGGATGAGATGGTGTGCAGTGACTTTTGATCCAACGGTATTACTGAGGAGATGGTGCAGAACAGATGAAGTGGGGGAGTACTATCAGATGAACCCATCTGACCCATCTTACATGAAAACATGTAAAACCAAAAATGATGATAATCTCACAGTCAAGAACTGATGCATATACAGTAGTGCATCGGTGTCCACATGGCTGTTGTATAAGCCCACAATTATACCAGAGCACATTAATGATCAAAGAAAACGCCTGCACATAATTTAAAACAGTAGCAGTTTTATTAGGTTGTGCATTTTCACTGGCTCAGTATTTTCACTAAAATTTTACATCCTTAGTTAAAATGATTACAGTACTTTTGCTGTATTCTACTCAACACATAGTTGTTAAAAATTATTATTTTTTCATTAACATTAACATTAAAATAAAGCGCCTCGGACTAGGACAGACCATACGTTGACGGCTAAGGAACGGACAAAGGACATTCTGAGGGTGGGGACATGGAATGTGAGAGGAGTGAATGATGAAGTGAAAGAGAGAGAGATTGTTCAGGTGCTTGAGGATGCAAGAGTGGATATATGTGGATTGACTGAAACTAAATGGAAAGGTGAAAGGGTGAGAGAATGGGAGTATGGTTTAGGAACATGTGCGGGAGTTAATAAGAATGAGAGGGCAAGAGAGGGAGTATGTCTGATGATAAGCAATAAGTGAAAGGAGAATATAAAAGTATGGAACAGTGGGTGTAAGGATTGTATGGGTGAGGATGTATACAAGCGTGGGCGATTGTACGTGTGCATGCGCCGGCAGAGGACCAAGTGGCAAGAGTAAAAGATGAGTTTTGGGCAAGTGTAGAAGCATGTATGAACAAGTTTGAGAGAAGCGAGAGAGTTCTTGATTGGAGACATGAATGGCGAAGTTGGGAATGTACGAGTGGAGGGAATGGTTGGTCAGTGGGGTGTGCCAGCTGAAGTAGATGGGAATGGTAGTGTTTTGGTGGACATCTGTGCTGGTAAGGGGTTGGCAACAGCCAACACCTTCTTTCGGCATAAGATGATCCACAGGTATACATGGAGAGTCATGAGGAGGATGGATGGTGAACTTGTTGAACGAAAGGCATTGATAGACTACGTGTGTGTGTGGATGAGCGAATGAGAAGACAAGTGTTGGATGCAAGAATGTGGAGAGGGTGGAGGAATGGAATCTCGGACCATCACTTGTGATGGCCAAGGTAAGACTGCAAAGAAAATGGGTGAAGAGACGAAGGGCAAGACAGGAGGAAACAGATCCTGTGAGAAGAGTGGAGTAGTTGCAAGATAATGAGAAAATGGTTGGGTATAAGAGCATAGTGGAAGAAAGACTGGGAAGGTATGAGTTAGAGGAGATGGAAGGGGTGGAAGACGTATGTAAGATATTCACGGAAGAGATAGGCACAGCGTGTGAGGTGGTTTGTGGAGAGAGGAGGAGATGCAGGGGTGTGCAAGGGACAGCATGGTGGAATGATGAGGTGAAACGAGCTGTGGAACAAAAGAAGAAGGCATATAGTGAATGGCTAGTGAGAAGTGGTAGGGGAGAAGATGAGAGAGAGAAGAGAGAGGTATATGTGAGCAGGAGAAGGGAGGTGAAGAGATTGGTGAAGGAGAGTAAGACGAAAGTGGATGAAAAGTTTGGGAGGAATCTGAGTGTGAATTGGAGGGAGAGTAAGAAACTGTTTTGGAAGGAGGTAAAGAAAGTAAGGGAATGTGAAAGGGGAGATAGTAGGGGAGTGAAAGACAGGAATAATAGATTGTTGGTGGAGAAGAAAGAGATATTGAGGAGATGGAAGGAGCACTTTGAGGATTTGCTGAATGTACAGAGTGATAGCAGTGCGAGTATAAGCGGTTGGGGAATGACTGGGAGAAGAAGAGATGAGAGGAGGGAGCAAGAGATCAGTAGGGCGGAAGTAGTGGACGCAATGAAGCAGATCAAGAGGGGAAAGGCCCAAGGAATTGATGGAGTGTGTGGTGAAATGCTGAGGTATGGGGGTGATATTGTTGTGGAGTGGATATGGAAGTTGTGTAGATTGGCTTGGGAAGAGGGAAGGGTTCCGGAGGACTGGAAATCAGGTAGAATTGTTCCTTTATACAAAGGAAAAGGGGAGCGAGAAGTATGTGGTAACCACAGGGGTATTTGCCTTCTTAGTGTGACTGGAAAAATATATGGTAGAATACTCATTGATAGGGTTAAGCATATAACAGAGGAGCTAGATGGAGAAGAACAAGGGGGATTTAGGAAGGGAAAAGGGCGTGTAGATCAGATATTTTTTCGAAGATGTTTAGTGGAGAAGTATCTTGAGAAGGGAAAGAAAGTGTATGCTGTCTTCATGGACTTGGAGAAAGCTTATGACTGAATAGATAGGCGAGGTATGTGGAAGGTATTAAGAATACATGGAGTTGAGTGCTGTGAAGAGTATGTACGAGGGAGCTAGGGCTACGGTGCGAGTGGATGGTGAGCTGAATGAGTTCTTTGATCTCAGTGTGGGACTGAAACAAGATTGTGTGATGTCTCCATGGCTGTTCAATATATACATGGATGGGGTTGTAAAGGAGGTGCAAGGTAGGGCAGTGGATGTGGGGGTGACTCTAATAAAAGACGGTGAAACGTGGAAGATTCCGGTGTTGTTGTTTGCTGATGATACAGTATTGTTGAGTGAAGACGAATGGGAGTTGCAAGGTTTGGTGAATGAATTTGGGACAGTGTGTAGGAAGAGGAATCTGAAAGTAAATATAAACAAGAGTAAAGTTATGGTGTTTGAGAGGAATGAAGTCACAGAATGCACAGTGAGATTGGATGGTGAGGATATGGGGAATGTGAGTGCATTCAAGTACTTGGGTAGTGTGATGAGTAAGGATGGAACTTTGGGCGATGAAGTGCTTGAAAAGGTACAGCAGGGAAGGAAGGTTGTTGGTCCACTGAAAGCGGTGATGAGAAATAGGGAGGTGAGTATGGAAGTAAAGAAGTCACTGCATGATAGTACTGTGATCCCTACCCTGACATATGGAAGCGAGGCATGGACCTTGCCAGAGGGGAACAAGTCAAGAGTGAGTGCAGTGGAAATGAGTTAATTGAGAGGAGCATGTAGAGTGACATGGAGGGACAGGTTGACGAATGAAGAAGTGAAGGAACGTTGTGGGGTGGATGTGGATGTGGTTGAGAAGATTAGGAGAAATACACCGACGTGATTTGGACATGTGGAGAGAATGGAGAATGAAAGACTGACTAAGAGGGTGTATGTGAGGTGGAGGGAGGGAGAGGGAGGGGAAGACCAAGGATGAGGTGGAGGGATGGAGTTGAGAGGTATATGAGGGAGGGGGGAGTGAGCTGAGGGGAGGGTAATCAAATGGTGGGTGACAGAGCCTCTTGGAGGCGTTTTGTCTGCGGCCACCCTTTGCGGGATTAGGGTGTCGGGCTATAGATAGATGGATAGAACATTAAAATTCAGTCACCACCAAACTAACTATTTTCACAGTCTTAAACAAGTATCATACAACTGCATCATACCCTCCTGCTGCCCTGCTCATATTATGTGCTTTACCCCTTTTGAAGCCACTCCAAAAGTATGATATGATATACTGTTGTCATGATGTGTCATGTGTTAAATGTAGCTTCAGAAAGTAAAGCTTAGCTACTTTCACAACCTTAAACAAGTACCACACAGCTACACCACACTGTTCTGTTTCCCTGGTCTTACATGTGTTTTACCTCCTTTGGAGTCATCCCCAAAGTAACTTCTATGCTGTGTCATGTGTTAAACATGGCCTCAGAGAGTAAAGTCAAACGTCTTCAATCTAATCATTTCTTTTCCTCTGCACCTTCAAAAAGGAAGTGTCATATATACAACAAAAGCAGGTAGATGCATTTAAAACTATCTATCCACTATCGCAAGATGCCTCAATCCTGAAAGGGGATTACATTAATTAATTACAAGACCAAATACATACTATCTCCACAAAACAGGATGTTATACACGTAGAACCACACCTGGAATGGCCACATCCAACATTTATTGATAAAACCAAATATACAGTACGAAAAATACAATATATACATACATACATACATATATATGTTATACCGGTATATAGATAGATAAACAGATAGATAGATAGATAGATATAGATATGTAATGAATTACCGGTACACTCAACATTACATCTACGTGTCTAGTGTTTCAGATTCTAAGTTAAGAAACATTCAGATCCCTTTATCACAGTGTCGTACATATTACTCTACTACAGTACTGTATATACTGTATACAACGGAGTACACGGCAACCTCTGAGGCTTAACTTTCCACCCTTATCTTGCAATCAATATACAAAATGTATACCTAAATTCCTGTGACATGATGTCACCATGGCTGATGGCAAAGTAGAGATCAGTGCTGACATGAAACAGTACCACAGTATCACCTAATACTTTTCAAAATCTTTTTCAACTGACTCATGTTTGTTGATACTGTTTTTACTTACTGACTGTTGTAAGGAAATATAAAACAGATTAGTGAAACAAGAATACCCTAAACATGCTTTGCATAAGTAACTTCGTCAGATCTATCACAGACAAGAATTATGGTTGTGTCTGGCTTCAGTATAGTGCTATATATAACACTTTGTATGACTAACAGATTCTATGTTCATATACTATTACACTGTAGTCTCATGTTAAGAAAATGAAGTATAAAGAAATCCAGCTAAACTTCAAGTAATTACATGTAATAAATGTACAGTTCTTGAAAACAGACTGTGAACTGGAAGCCAGTGTTAGAAAGCCCCGTCATCAATTATCCAGAATTGATCCCTATAATGATGTAATCAGATAAGCGCCTGACGATGTAACAAATTAACTGTTATGCCAAAGGCTTATGATAACATGTTCTGAAGGATTTTAATAAGAAACGAAGGGCAAAAAATGCACCTATACTGCAAACAAAACAAACTTTTTAAATCCTTCAGCTAAAAAGAGTTTATCAGAAGTTTCATAAAACGCACAGTATAGTGTACTTTGTGAGTTTTTTTTTTCTGTCAACCGACATTTAATGATATTACAATAACTCACTGTAATATACGGAGTAAATTATAATTACCCAGGCCACTAATGATTGTGTAAATTAGCAGCTCATTTTCGTGCAATACAATCAGATTGCATTTGTAGAACTGTGAGTCAGGACTGTATTACTTTTGTTGCTGTTGGGGCAGGTAACGTCTTCATCCTCTTGTTTAAACCCATCTTACACTTCCTTAATTTCTTTTTTCTTTTAGCAGTGTATGTCCCTATATGTTTTTGAGTACATGTGACAAATTTAGGCTGCCATTAAAATTTAAACTTTTCCAAACCTTGAATAAAAATACACTACCAAAATGCAATTATATCTTTCCTGACAGTTATAACTGTATACAGGTTCTGATCACTCATGGTGAAAATCTGCAATGTATAGACATTTCATATGGCAAAAAATTATAATCCTGAAACTTCATTTTTATAAGGAACAATAGAGGTTATCCAATACGTCCAACTACGTTATATTCCATTATCTACAGTAAATGATAATTCTTTAACTTCCTTCAGCAGTTACAACTGCAGTACTAAATGCATCTAATTATAGGGGGTGGGGTGGGGGGGAATTTGTGTCTCTTTCAGCAAGAACAATTGTGACCTGTGCAGATGGACGACGTGTTTCATTTCATCCTAAGCACCAATACATCAAAGCTGCCGTGATTTTTTACATGCTGAAAATTCAGCTAGGCTACCTGTACAGCAAGTATATTAAATAATTTGATGAAAATACATTAGCCTAAGTTATAAAAAATTAAGAAACTATTTCCTGCCAAATCTGCCCTTGTAAATAGCAATAATTTGAAAAAAAAAAAAAAACCTATTGCAAAATCTAATACTCTGAGACCATTTCCTTTCCTGTTATTCTGCACAATACAGTATCCACAATAAGTTATTTTACTTAAGCTTCACAACCAAAGACATGCGATGAAAGAAAGGAGGGAGCAGTGACTAAAATCATTCCACATTTAATTTTCAGTGAAGTAAAGTATAGTTATGCATTCTATTGACAGATTCTAAAGACCATCAAAAAAAGTCAAAGTATAGAGTTTTAACACTGTTAAAAACATTATTCCTTAACTCACTGATTAGGGATGTCTTTCCTTTTACTCTTGCCATCTCCTAGTGATTTCATTCAGTTTTATGATCGACTTTTCAAACTGGTGGGATTAGACACCCAGTAGAGCATCAATAAACTTCTCTTAAACAAAAAGGTATTCTTAGGCAATATAAAGAATAAACTAAAAAATAAATCACCTGGATTCAAAGGGTTAATACTGGACCATTTATGGGAATCATCCACTTACTGACAGCTCTGGGGAAAGCTGGCAGAGCCACAGACAATACTCATTCCTTTCCAGTCTACTGTAAGAAACCCGGTGCTGTGACATGAGCACATGCCTACCAGAGCAGAAATACCTGTAATGAGAAAAATTGAGCAAGAAGAAGACGGTTTGCATAAAAATGCGAGTCATTCACAAGATGGGCATTGACATGCTGCTGTCATTATTATTATTAAAAACTACACATTCTGTGAAGTTGTTATTATCCCGGCCATTATTCCATATGATGGGGATATATGAATAGTCCCGTCCGTCCGTCTGTCTGTTATCCATCTGTTCGTCTTTCCGTCCAGGCCTGTAACTCGGAAACTACTAGGTGGATTGGCGTCACATCACACACGAAGATAGTGTATGTGTCGTAGCTGATGCCCGTATATGTAAAATTGCCTGTACTTTACGAGCTATGTCAATATAAGGAAAAATCTGTCCTGCGTTATATTTTAGAAACTTCTTGCTGGATTCTCTTCATATCATACAGAAAGATAGAATATGAGTCCTAGGTCATGTCCTTATAAAATTACCACATTGTATCTTAGAAGCTATTTCCATATAAGGAAACTAATCTGTAAAACAGTATCTTGGAAACTACTTGCTGGATCATCACTTCTAAGAGAATGATTGTGTATGAGTCCAGGTTTATGCCCCTATATAAGAAATTGCCATACTTATTAGTGCATATCTTTATAGTTTTATCAAATGATGGGGATACGTCATTGCTAAAGGCTTGTTCATATTGCAGATATTATTTCTTTTTTTTTTTGGGGGGGGAGGGAAGATCTAGAAGGCTGGGCATTCCAAGACCTTTCGAGATAAAGGCTTGAAATTTTCAAGAGCGATGTATCTTGGTTGCAAGCTTCTTTTGGCACAAAACTTTTTTTCTTAGCACTAGCGCCCTCTACTGTATATTATTATTATTATTTTTTTCAATTTTTGCTCTCCTGCACAGCAAAAACTACTGAATCGATTGCTTTGCAAATGTTCCAGCATGTAGTCAACATATATTAGTGCACCTGAGTACTGATATTGAGATCCATCAAATAATTTTTTAGATACTGAGGAAAATCAAAATGGCAGCTTCATGCCTGAAAGTGCTAAATAGGAAAATATTTGGCCGATTTTGACCAAACTCGGTGGAAATGTTGTGGGTCATGAGTGAACGTGATTTGCAAAGTATGCATGACCATGACTTGATCTCATGGTCACAGGTCAAACTCCTTTGAAAATATTGTCATACCAAAAGTCCCTTAATATTAGGTCTACAGTGATAACATTATTTTCATCTGGAATGTGGAGTTCTTTGAATATTGCTTCAGCAATTTCAGAATTATTCTATTTATTATTATTATTATTATTATTATTATTATTATTATTATTATCATCCAAACTTCCTCTCTCCACCCTAAGATGATGTGAGATAGGCAGAGAGAGCCAGAAAAAATTAATGGAATGAGAAACTAACCAAAGATTGTAGAGTTGAAGAAGCCACAATCCCATTCATTCAACATTCAAGCCCCGGAATCCTGGCACCACCTGATAAGTCAAAAACATACGGCACGCAGTCACACTCACTTATCTGACAGCGTCAATCCGACGACCATCAAGCTAAAAAGGGGGCCAAACCCTGGTCATACACTCCTTGGCACAAAATTCATTCAGCCAGCTTGTCGGTTCTCTAGCCTCGTTCGATCTTTCACACACGAATTTATCAAATCTATCTAAATGCTCTCAACTCTCTAACTCGAATTCTTCCTGCTCCTTCTGGCACGTTGAAAACCTTTCTAAAATCTTTACCTCATCATCCTTCCCTCCTCCTTTCTACTCTGATGGCTCTGTAGCTATTCCTGCTACTGATAAAGCAGATCTCTTCGTTCAGACTTTCTCCTCGAATTCCACCTTAGACGATTCCGGTGCTGTTCCTCCATCACTTCCCCCCTCTAACTTCCTCATGGCTGACATTAAAATTTCTTCAGATGATGTATTTTCTGCCATCACAGTCCTCAATACTAATAAGGCATATGGGCCTGATGGAGTCCCTCCTCTTGTTCTCAAGAACTGTGCTTCTGTGCTTACACCCTGCCTAGGCAAACTCTTTCGCCTTTGTCTGTCAACTTGTACCTTTCCTTCTTGCTGGAAGTTTGCTCTCATTCAGCCAGTCCCAAAGACGGGTTTGTCTGTCAACTTGTACCTTTCCTTCTTGCTGGAAGTTTGCTCTCATTCAGCCAGTCCCAAAGACGGGTTTGTCTGTCAACTTGTACCTTTCCTTCTTGCTGGAAGTTTGCTCTCATTCAGCCAGTCCCAAAGACGGGTGACCATTCCCAACCCCCTAATTATCGTCCAATTGCTTTAACATCCTGTACCTCAAAAGTTTTCGAGTCTGTTCTTAATAGAAAAATTTTAAAGCATCTTTCCTATCACAATCTTCTTTCTGATCGTCAGTATGGGATCCATCAGCGACGCTCCACAGGCGATCTTCTCACCTACCTTTCAGACTCCTGGTCATCCTCCTTTCGGGACTTTGGCGAAAGCTTTGCCATCGCACTTGGCATCTCAAAGGCTTTCGATCGAGTTTGGCATAAATCTTTAATTTCCCAACTGCCCTCTTACGGTTTCTATCCTTCTATCTGTGCCTTCATCTCTAGCTTCCTTTCTGATCGTTCTATAGGCGCTGTTGTAGACGGCCATCGTTCTTCTCCTAGATCTCTTAACAGTGGTGTTCCTCAGGGCTCTGTCCTATCACCAAATCTCTTCGTTTTATTCATCAATGACCTTCTAAGCTGTACATCTAACCCTATCCACACATACACTGATGACTCCACCCTTCACCTTTCCATTCGATTCCCGCAACGTCCATCTCAGCAGTTACTTCAACAAACAAGGGATGAGGCTATGCCACACCTAATGTCTGACTTGGTTCGTATCTCTAACTGGGGTAAAAATAATCTGTTTTTTTTAATGCATCAAGGACTCAGTTTTTGCACCTATCAACTCGACAAAATCTTCCACAGTTATACCCACTAATGTTTAATAATATTCAGCTTAATCCTGCATCATCCTTGAACATGCTTGGGGTTTCATTTACTCGGGACTTATCTTGGAAAGATCATATTACATCTCTTGTAAAATCTGCTTCCAAGAGATTGGGTGTGCTAAGCCGACTCCGTTCCTTCTTTACCCCTGCACAAATGTTGACTGTATACAGGGGTTTTATCTGCCCCTGTGTGGAGTACAACTCTTATATGTGCGGAGGCTCCCCACATACAGCTCTTCTCTTACTGACTCTATTCAACCTCTGTCTCTTCGCCGCACTGTTGCATCTTTATCTCTTTCTGTCGCTACTTCAATGGTCACTGCTCCTCTGAACTGTCTGCACGCATTCCTCCACTTCTACGACAGGCGCATAGCACCTGTCTAGCAGCAAACTCTCATCCCTTTTCTGTCCAACTCTCTAATGCAAGAGTTAACCGTTACTCCCAGTCCTTCATTTATGCAACAGGTCAACTCTGGAACTGTCTCCCTCTGTCTGTATTTCCTACTTCCTATGATCTCCAGTCTTTCAAATGCACCGTGTCCAGGCATCTTGAAATGATCGGATCTTGAATTTGGCTCTCTCTTGTATTTTGTTTTTCTTTTGGAAGGAACAGTTTTGGGGGCTCGTTGCCTTTGATTCCTTCTTCCTCACATAAAAAAAAAAAGCCTCCCGCTTCTCCTGCCACCTTCAAATTCGCCCATATATACCATTTTCACAAGTCTATTCATCCCTATTCTCCCCACATAATTATCCATACCAACTAAACACAGTCTCTTCAACACTAGTGTCCACAGACCTCCTTGCTCCGCAGCTTTCACGAATCGCGTTATTCTTAATCCTATCCACTCTCCGCACTATACACACATTCATCAACACTCCCCTCTCCACTTCTCTTACTCTTGATTTTTCATTTTCATGCCACACCATAGTCTTACATCCGTATGTTAGACAGCGCACTAAAACTTCTTCATGCAAGTCTCTCACAGACGCAACATCTAGGACTTCATAGCACCAGCCATTTTCCTTCCCTGCGTCATTCTACCCTCCATTTCTGCATATTTACCTCTCACACAACTCAGGTACTTATACTTTCACCAATTCACATCTTTCTTCAATCACCATAACTTCACACTGGGAATCGCCTTCTCTTTAAACAATCATCACACTACGCCATCAACAGTTACCTTAAAGGCACAGCGGTCACAGACATCTACAAAACTCTGCACCAGTCTACCAAGCTCTTGTCCTCTATTTGCAAACAGCATTGACTCATCTGCATGTATCAGACACATCCTGCGCTATTCATTACCAAGGCCATTCCTCTCTCCAGTTCTCGTGTTTCCATCCGTATAAATACTTGAAAAACCATGGGGACATCTTACGACTTTGTCTCATCCCAGGACTGACCTTGACCCATTATTAATGCCCACCTACCACACTCACTACCTCCATAAAAGTTCTTAACGGCATTCAGCAATTTATCATCTATATTCCTACGCAAAATCTTCCCCAGTCCTTCTTTGCCCACCCTTTCAAGCTCTTTTTCCAGATCCATAAATGCCATAAAAATATTATAGTCCCTCTCACAAACCTTTATTTGTCTTATTACAGATATCTGATCCACTCCAAAAGTCACTTCTTCGTCACTTACCAGGCATTCTGATATACCCCTTCCTTCCTCTATGGTAATTCTTCCATATACCTTTCCTACAATAATTAAGAGACTTATGCCATGATAATTTTTGTACTTCTCTCACCTTTTTTTTTTTTTTTTTTTTTTTTTTTGTACAGGGGTACAATCACAGCATTTATTTATTTATTTTTTTTTTCAATGTTGGTACATTTTCACTCAACCACGACTTCTTTCCGATTTCAGACAAACACTTCATTCCACACCCTCCACTACACGTAATCATCTTTGCGTACACCTCATCAACCCCTGTTGTTTGCCCATTTTTCAGCCGCTTCCCAGCATTCTACATTTCTGTCAGTGATACATTGCTGGCGCAACATTCCTTCTCTGCACACCACCCACACCAAGCATTTTTTACAGTCACTCTGCTATCATCATTCTCATTCATCAGCATTTCGAAATGTTGTTTTCATCTACTCCTTACTTCATTTCCACTGGTTACGAGCGAGCGTAGCGAAGATGTTTATACTACGCTCGGCTGAGAAATGAGCTGCCCGACACGGCCCGGGCCGGACTGACATGACACTGCTCGACCGCGACCGCGATGGTTCTCAGAGACTAATAACTTTTTTACTGTGTGAGATAGAGAAGAGATTCTTTCAGCAGGTAGTACATACATTCAATTAGTTTTGCTGTTAGCTATATATTTACTCATGAAACCAAAGAAGACCCCTTGGAATCACAGCTTTCCGCGGGAATGCATCGAGGGCTTCAGTTGACATGCTTCACTATGAAATCGATTTAAAGCACTATGAAAGCGACACATGCGAGGTATGGGTTGTTTTTCACTTTCATATGTTGATTGCACGCGCGCGTGCGTAGGTGTGTGTGTGTGTGTGTGTGTGTGTGTGTGTGTGTGTGTGTGTGTGTGTGTGTGTGTGTGAGAAAACGTGAGAGAGTAAATATTTTACCTCTCTTCTGTTATTTTTTATCTACCTCACCAGAAATGTTGAAAGTTTACACCATTATGATGATAGGCATATGTACAAACGCTCGCTCGCTCGTCACGCGCTCACAAAGCACACTTTACTGCTTAGTATTCTTCCACTTTCATCTCTCACACTTTCACACTAATTATAACGTTCATTTCTACATTTTCACACCTTTTTCTAGAACAACTTCGTACTTCCAGAATAATATGAAATCATGCCTACTTCCTAAGCTTTTATCATTCTTTTTCTGTGCCTGCCCTCCTCTCTTCCTATTTCTCCTATCTTTCCTGTCACTTCTCATTCCTTTTCTTTCCTTTACAGGTGGCTTTACATTGAGTGACAAGCCAAATGGTTTCCTGTAAGCCAAGAAACCATTTACAACGCTGGGCGGTAACCATATAACCAAACCATGCGTGCTCCCTACGTGTAACAAGTGGGTTGGTGGAGGGTTGGTGCCCCTCCCTGTAAAACAACTAACTCAGTGTCAAATGGCCACCCTTTGCGGGATTATGGTGTCTGGCAATAGATAGATAGATAGATTTTTTTTTCCAAGATCATTTAACTCATGTCTCTTTACTATTCTCTTCACGTGGTTTTTACTCTCGGTGCACTCTTTTCTTTAATCTGAGACTCTTCCCTGTGCCCAGTAAACAGACTTTACTCATCAACCAGAAGTCCCTCCGACATGTAGAAATACTCCCGCCAATACCAGTACACTGCACTCGATTTCACGGAGCCTGACGCGCTGATTTTACTAGATGAGGACACGTGGATTAGGTAACACTGCGAGATGCTCTCGTGCGCTGATTGGTCAACTTCCGTTGTGTTTGAACGTGCACCAAATTGACTTTGTATTCCAACCAAGGCCCTCATTTATTTGTAAAATGCAGGATTATACAGGTACAAATTAAAGCAATAATATCTTTAATGATAAATATGTGCCTTTTAAATTACTGGAGATAAACCTGAACGACATTGATAACAAAACTGTAAAGTCGCAACTGGACGCATACGGACACAGATAGCGACTGATTTATTTGTTTAAATTCATTTCATTATGTTTGATTTCGTTCACACTGCACGAGGTTTTCTTATAGCAGCATAGTTCAGCTACTGTTTTCTCATTGGGTTTGCTTTTATCTTACTTTCCTTTTTTCGACCCTTAACAAAAATTCGGTTCATTGTACACAGATGTAATCCGTTACTTTCCCGGCTCCTCTCAGTCGAGGGGACAGAGATATCCTTGAGGAGAGGGTGCATGGTGGCCAGGGATGGGTGTCCGTCTGTCTGTGGAAGGGCCTGGCCACAGGCGAAAATCATCTAAACTGCGCATGAGCCGGAGTCTCGTCGCTGACCCTTCCCAGCCTGAGGGCTGATTACACAAGTTAATATCATATTACAAAACAAACAAAAATGTTCATATTTCCACTAATAACGAAATTTCTAAATGATGCCCATTTCTTATGCCTTTACCCCTGCATCAAGGCTTGCCCACTTAGCCTGCTGCAAAGGCAAGTCGTTATTATAGGTGTGAATATATCAGTACGTAGGGTAAAACCTCATATTCCGCAGATTAGACACTAAAACCGGAATAACAAAAACAAGTCCCAGCTCCTGTAGATTAGGCTGAGAAACTGAAGTCCAAACCTGTCGTTTGCAACACGATTATCAAATTCGTTCATAAATCATCGAATACTAAAAGAATAAATTTCCAGAACTACATCCAACTCACTTTGAAGCTTTTCTTTATCTTTTTTTTAATCTTTTATAATGTGATTAGTTCAAAGCTGACATTCATTTCTGTCAGTAATGAAAAAATATTACTCTTATACTAACCTAACCTAAGCTTTTGTAACCTATTGTAGGAAACATCCAAATACACAAGAAAATATCATAGAATGACTTAAAAACATATATCAGTATAGGCCTATAGGGTAAAACCTCATATTCCGCAGATTAGAGACTAAAACCAGAATAGCAAAAACAAGCCCCAGCTCCTGTAGAATAAGCTATATAGGCTAAGAGAAACACACATAAGGTATTTAGCCTAAGACAATTTTTGTCGCCAAGAAAAAATATATATTTACTTCTAAGCCATTCTGACAACTCAAGTCCAAACCTATCATTTGCAACATGATTATCAAATTCGTTCATAAATCGTCGATTACTAAAGGATATATATTTTCAAGCTTCCAAAGCTGTGTGTGAGTGACAGGCAGTACAATAATATTATAATAGACTACCCATCTCAAGCTGTGACAAGCAAAAGGTGCAAAATTTTGTTAGTTTGTACTATTGTATTTGCTGAAACTTCTGTTGTTTACATCTGCCAGCGGAGAGAAAACATGGGCCAATCAGCGAGGAGACTCTGGCGCATGCGCAGTTTAGATGATATTCGCCTGTGGCCAGGCCCTTCCCTGTCTCTGTCTCTTATGATACTTATGAAAATGTTCAGGAAACTCAAGCACCAAATTTATTAACGTAAGAAATAACTTCACTGAATCTGACTATGAATACAAACAAATGCAGATTTTTAAAGCTACTTTACCTATGGAGGTAATGAAAAGGTATATGTACACTATACTGTACAGTATATATATATTGGGAATAGCATGTATTGGGCCTATTGGCCCCATGAGGTGTGTGTGTGTGTGTGTGTGTGTGTGTGTGTGTGTGTGTGTGTGTGTGTGTGTGTGTGTACTTACACAAATCATAATTATTGGAAACTCAGCTAAGTGTATCTAGGATAAGGTATTAGTTGATGAGGTAATGAAGGGCATGGTGTAGACCGCGACACTGTGTAGTAGCGGTGGGAAAAACATTCGAGCCTTCATAGGACCTCGGGACCATCTTGCTATGAACGTCTGAATTCCCGCCACTGTCGCTGAGTTCGTATGCGTTTGGCTACGACTTTACTTAGTTTTATCAATTTCGTTCAGGTTTATCTCTAGTAATTTAAAAGGCACATATTTATCATTAAAGATATCATTGCTTTAATTTATGGCTGTATAATCCGGTATCTTAAAAATAAATGAGGGCCTTGGTTGGAATACAAAGTCAATTCGGTGCACTTTCAGACACAACGGATATTGACCAATCAGCGCACGAGAGCATCTCGCAGTGTTACCAAATCCACCACCACCTGTCCTCAGCTGTCAAAATCAGTGCGTCAGACTACGTGAAACTGACTGCAGTTCTGTAAGACAGCCCTAGCATATTATTCAGTATGGACTTTGGGTGTTAATGCCGAAGTTCTGTTACGTGAAAGTGTATTGTATGTATGAGGACTACTGGGCCTTGGAAACTGGCAGTGAAGCCTATGCCCAGGGTAGGACAAAAAAAAAAAAAAATCCCACCATGCCGTACTTTTCTCTATTTGCTTACCTCGGAACACCACACAGCTGTGGCACATCATAAGGCGTGTTTTTGTCGTCCAAGCTGAAGCTTGGGAATCGAAGCGCATCTTGGGGCGCTTGGTTTTTGTCCACAAAAACAGTCCAGGATACGTAGAACAGAAAAATTGCTTGCCAATTGCCAAGTAAACAGAGGGGTTCGCCGAAGAAGCCGTTTTGTGCTGAACTGGGTCTATATGTTGTTAATATTAGCCACCTGCACCCTACTTTTATGTACATAATGCTGATTTCATTATATTTATCATTTATGTGTCCTTGCTGGCCAATCTCACTCTCCCTAAGCTACACCAAGACTGCTCCCAACCACGCTTGGGTGAGATACCAAGACGGTCTTGGTTTCGATGACAGACGCTTGGGCCGGCTTCGTATCACTTTGGCCGACAAAAACGGGGCAGCTTGGTTTCACCAAAGATGGCTTCGAATCCGATCCCTCAGCTTGGACGACAAAAACGCGGCTTAACTAAAATTCCCCATATTATTTCCACAAGTTGTCCATTTTTTTTTTTTCTTTTACGTGTCCGACTCTGAGCAAAGGCTTCAAGGCCAATTTCTTGGGGGCAGTGACCTATCCCAAGGCCCAGTAGTCCTCCTACACCTCCACATGTCACCACTTCGGCGCTAACACCCACTATCCATATTGAATACATGCTAGGGCTGTCTCATACAGGACTGGTGTACAGGTATTAGCGGGGGTATTTTTACGACATGTTGGCGGGTCATCTGGTAGGTCAGGAAAGTCTGCTTTTAGGAAATTCAAATCCTTAAACTGTTCCCTACCCCAGTCGGGATTCGATCCTGGGCCCCATTCATTGATTCCAACTCCTCCATTACTTTAGCCTGGTTTTCATTTGCCACTTCTTTGTTTCTCAGCTCTTCCATTTTCAGTCTTTCATCCTAACTGCTCCTACTTTTATTCATCCATCTCATTCCTCTCAGCTTAACCTTGCATACCATTATCATACGATCAGATACACCTCCGCATCGTCCTCGCACCACCCTCGTATACATTACTACCAGCGTGATAGCGAAGCTGTTTTTTTTTTTGTTTTTTTTTAATCAGTTAGGCTGTCTGTGTATCTATTAGCTTGATAATTTCGCAACTGCTCAAGATGTCATCACATAAGTTTGCAGGTGTGTAGTAGGGATGAAAGTCTCCTACGAGTTCGCAATAGGTGAAAGTAGGTCAAGGTCTGTGTGTGTGTTAGCACGATAACTTCGCAACCGCTCAACATATCATTACAATATTTTGCAGGTGTGTATTGGGATGAAAATCTACTATAGGTCAAGGTCAAGGTCATATTCTGAGCCGCGCTAGATATGTATCGGCTCGCAGCTGGTGTGACCCCTTCCCCTTGGAGGGCCTGTCGTTATTATTATTGCTATTATCATTATTATCATTTTTTTTTACATTTTTATTATTATTATTATTATTATTATTATTATTATTATTATTGTTACTACTACTACTACTACTATCATTATTATTTTTTAATTTTTATTGTGTTATTATTACTATTATTATTATTATCATCATCATCATAATCACCGAATCCTGTGTTGCCCCAAGTGGAGAGTAGGAACCCGGGGGTAGGCAAGTTGGTCCTGACATTTAGATGAGAGTGACCAGGCTCATTCATCCCTAAATGGCATTACGTGAGCAGTAAACCTCAACCATCCCTTGGATATGAACCGACACAGGCTCAATCCGGTTGGAGTGCCTTAAGTACCCACTAAACCACCAGACACCATAGTTTAACGCTCGAAAACAGAAGGAAGAGGAAAGAAAGAAGGAAAGAAGGACATAAGAGGACGGAAGGAAAGTAGGAAGAGAGGAAATGGCAGCCACCCAACAGCAGCACTATGTCGAGTGAGTGGATGGTGAGCACCCCCACCTACAACTTCCTATTGCCTGCTTTTAGAAAGGGGAGCGATAATGTTTTTGCCCGCCTCTGTGTATCTGCCTGTGTGTGTGTGTGTGTGTGTGTGTGTGTGTGTGTGTGTGTGTGTGTATCTGTTCCCATGAACGGCTTGAGCTATCAGTATGAAACCTTCAGGATACCAATATATTGTCAAAATCAAGGACGAGTTCAAAAATGGGCACTTGGGGTCAAGGTCAAGGTCACCAAAATGGCTGCCAAAGGTCAACTAGTTTTTATCGGCCACCTTTGGCACCATTATATCTTCTGAACGGCTTGAGCTATCAGTATGAAACCCTCAGGGTATCAAGATATGGCCTGAACCTTGGACATGGCTAAGAGCATGGCATTCAGCTCCCGAATGCTTTCCTTTATTATTATGATTATTATCATTATGATTATGATTATGATTATTATTATTATTATTATTATTATTATTATTATTATCATTATTGTTATTGTTGTTGTTATTATTATTATTAATGTTATTATTATTTTTATTATTACACAACGACTTTTGAAATGAGTAGTGTGTGTGTGTGTGTGTGTGTGTGTGTGTGTGTGTGTGTGTGTGTGTGTGTGTGTGTGTGTGTGTGTGTGTAGGCATTAATATGTTATGTAATATGTAACTAGGTAATTATATAGCTATAGGTAACACTATATAAAACAGGTAGTTATGTCTCAGTTCTTCAGGAAAGGTTATATGCACGTCTCCGTAGTCAGACTCTAAAGTATTCCAAACACAGGATGACCTGAACATTGATGTTATGTAATATGTAATTAGGAAAGTATATAGCTATAATTATATATAGTTACGTAATTAAATATTACAAAATATTTTAATGCCTACATGTGTGTGTGTGTGTGTGTGTGTGTGTGTGTGTGTTCTTACCTACCTAACTGTTCTTACTTAATTGTATCTTTACAGGAATGAGTCAAGCTCGTACTGTCCCGTGTCTTAAACCATATTTATCGTACATATCCTTAAATTTGTGAATTGTTTTGGCACACACTATTTCATTCGGTAGTGCATTCCATTGATCAATTGCTCTGTTTGGGAAACTGAATTTCCTTACGTCTTTATCACCTCTCTTCTTATGCAGTTTTTTGCAGTGTCCTCTTGCTGATGCTTCTCCATATGTTAAGTAATCATTTATGTCTATTTTCTCCTTTCCTGATATGCATTTATATAGCATTATCATGTCACCTCTTTTCCTTCTCTCCTGTAGTGTTGGTAGATTCAGTTTATTTAGTCTTTCTTCGTAGCTTAGGTCCCTTAAGCTTGGTATCCATCTTGTAGCGGCCCTTTGAACTTTTTCAATCTTGTCTATGTGCTTTTTGAGATGAGGACTCCAGACTACTGATGCATATTCCAGGGTTGGTCTAATGAATGATGTTATTATCCTTCTTAGCATGTCTTCATTTATGTATGTGAATGCTATTCTCATATTTGCAAGCAGTGTATACATGTTCCGTACCTTCTTGCTGATGTGGTCAGCCGGAGATAGTCTGTTATTGATAATCACACCTAGGTCTTTCTCTCTTTCTGATGTATATAGGGTTTTATTTCCTAACTTATAATCCCAATCAGGTCTTTTTCCACTTTTACCAAACTTGATTACATGACACTTGTCCACATTGAATTCCATTTGCCATGTACAACTCCATTCATGAAGTTTATTTAATTCTTCTTGTAGCTCCCTACAAGAGTCTGTGCTAGTAATTCTCCTTTGTATTTTTGCATCATCTGCAAACATATTCAGATAGCTCTCATTTCCAGTGTTACTGTTTATATCATTTATATACACTAAAAACATGATTGGTGCCAGCACTGAACCCTGTGGTACTCCACTAGTCACTTCTTTCCATGATGAGTAGTTTCCTCTTAGTACTGTCCTCATTTCTCTTTTTATGAAAAAGTCTTGCATCCAACAAAACAGTTTGCCTCGAATTCCTCCTTGATGGTACAGTTTCCTTAAAAGTCTTTGGTGTGGTACTGTGTCAAAAGCTTTCTTGAAATCTAAATAGATACTGTCCACCCATCCTTCCCTTTCCTGTATTGTGTTTGTTACTCTGTCATAGTAGCTCAACAGATTAGTAACACATGATTTTCCTTTTCTGAAACCAAACTGTCTTTCTGTTATCATACTGTGTTCTTCTAGATGATTTACCCAAGCTTTTCTTATAAGTTTTTCTAATACCTTGCTTACAACACTGGTCAGTGATACTGGTCGGTAGTTGAGTGGATTTTGTCTATTTCCTTTCTTGAATAAGGGGACAATATTTGCTTTTTTCCAAATATCAGGTAGTTTACCTTGACTCAAGGATCTCCTGAAAATTAAAAATAATGGTTTACATAACTCCTTTGCACATTCTCGTAATACCCAACATGAAATTTCATCAGGACCACTTGCTTTTCCTCTGTCTAATCTACTTAACTCCTCCTGTATTACTTTTTCTGCTATTTGTATATCTGGTAGTATGTGTGGACATGCGTGTTCCACATAGTCCCTCTCAAAATCTTTTTCTTCTGTAAAAACTAATTGGAAATTCTTATTTAGTGCTTCACAAATATCTTTCTCTTGTGTATAAGTGATTCCCTCGTCCGTAATGGATTGTATTATATCTTTTACTTTAGTTTTGCTTCTGATGTAGCTGTAAAACAGCTTTGGTTGATCACTACTTTTATTTATTATATCCTCCTCAAACTGTTTTTGGGCTTCCCTCCTTATTCTTGTATAGTCGTTTCTTGCCTGTTTGTAATTATTGTACGCCCTTTCACTATAGTGTCTTCTGTATCTATTCCACAACAAATCTCTTCTTTCTTTTGATTTTTTACATTCTGTATTGAACCATTTCTGTATTTTCTTATCTGCTTCTTTGTGCTGTGGGATGTACTTCTGGACTCCTATTTCATAAAATTCACAAAATTTTTTATATACAGCATTTAAATCTTGTCCTCTAAGCTCATTTTCCCAATCAACTTCTAAGAAATACTTCTTTAGGTCTTGATAATTTCCCTTTTTATAGTTTAGGCTCTTTTTGTAACTATCATTGCTGTTTACTATGTCATATGCTATCCTGAAGTTATAGTTTAGTACTGCATGATCGCTTTTGCCGAGTGGAGGGTGATATATTAAACTGTCAATATCATTTTCTTGCCTTGCAAATATCTGATCTAGCACTGAAGGTACATCAAGTCCTCTTTTTCTGGTGGTTTCCCTCACATGTTGCGTTAAGAAAAACTCTTGTACGAGATCCAGGAGCTTTTGGTCCCAACAGCTTTCTTGGCTATTTATATCTAGAGTATTCCAATTTATATTTATATTGTAGTCCCCAGTTAGTATAATTCTTTCCGATTTCTCTTCCATTTTATGTAGCAATGATCTTACACTCTGAATTGTACTCTCTGCCAGGTCCTCATATTCGTCTCTTTCCCATGTGTTTGATCTGGGTGGCATGTACAAATTGGCTACAATTACTTTACCTTCAGATGTGTCGATCTCTACTGTAATCAGTTCTACTTGTGATGGTATATCTAGTTTTATTTCCTTAACTTTTAGATTTTTCTTAGTTAATATTATGTGTGTGTGTGTGTGTGTGTGTGTGTGTGTGTGTGTGTGTGTGTGTGTGTGTGTGAACACCAATTTTAACCAAACTGGGTAAATGGGTTAATGGGCAGCCCATAAGACTATCTGTTCTTTTTTTAGCTAAACAAGGTAAAGGTCAGTGTCGCAGGGGTAGGTCAAACATTGGTCCAGCAAAATCGACTCGAAAACCTTGTATCCAGTTTTGACCAAATTCTGGGGAAAGAATGAGGGTATTATAAGAATGATGTGATTCAGTTTTGAAAATAATGCAGTCAAAGGTCAAAGTCACAGAGGAGGGTTAAATTGTAACAGTATGTATGACTTTAAAAAATAACTCAAACATATTTAGTCCGAGTTTAAACAAACATGGCTTTGCTGAACACCTGCCAGGAATAAATAATGCCTTTGAAAACAATCGGTCAAAGGTTAGGTCACAGGACAAGGCCAAATTCAAAAGTTTTTATCCGATTTAGACCAAACTTTGTGGAGGAGCTGATGGCAGGACAGGATTATAAGAATTCGATTTCGAGCATGGTAAGTCAAGGTCAAGGTCACAGAGGAAGAACAAAGACCAATGTTACAAGGAAAGTTCAACTTAGATAGTTTTGATCTGCTTTGAAGCAGACTTAGTGAGAGTGTTAAGGGTCAGGAAAGAACACAGGTATCTAATGTTGTGAAGAAATAGTCGAAAACCAAGGTCACAAGGCAAGGTCAATGTTAGAACCATATCTGTGTGTGTGTGTGTGTGTGTGTGTGTGTGTGTGTGTGTGTGTGTGTGTGTGTGTGTGTGTGTAGAACTCTATATCTACAGTAAAACAGTTTTGATCTGATTTGGCTCAGACTTTGTAGGTGAATTGAGGATCATCCAAGAAGGTGACCTATATTGCTCTTGAGAAAATTAAGTCAAAGGTCAAAGTCAACATAAACAATTTTATCCGAAATAGACTTGACTTTGTAGAATGGTTAGATTGATGGCAAAGATAAATAACTCGATTATAATAAAAATCAGTCAAAGATCAAAGTTGTGGTCACTGGGAAAGACCAAAGGTTGGCACAGTGAAGTAGAAGACATTAGATATTATTTAAACCAAGTTTGGTGGAAGGGTCAAGGCTTGGGCGAGAAGGAAGTAATTCAATTTCGAGAATTATTTCTTGGAGGTCAAGGTCACAGGAAAAGTCATGTATTCGACCCCTTAAACCAGTTGATGGCCACCCTTGTTGCACTTTTTGACCGACCCCGTTTGTTATTATCAACATTATTATTTTTATTGTTA
>NC_136992.1:21849633-21912133 GCF_032717465.1 Coenobita brevimanus
CTCATTTACCTTATTACGTCCAGCCATCCATGCCGCGACATCAAACTCATCGTGTTAGCCAAGTGCCTGCACGTTGTTATTACTGCAGCTGTGCATGTGGCGCGAGGGGTTGTATGTGAGTGTTTTTTTTTTTTTTCCTCTATGTGAATTTCTCTGTCTGTTATCAACTTTAAGAAAATAATATTGGATTGAAATAACAAAATATGATATAATGATCTATACCCGTCAAAGGAACAGGTGATCAAATTTTGGCTGGAAAAAAGTTGAAGGTCCGAGTCACACGGCAAGGTCGTCAGCGTTTTTAAAATATGATTTTAATCAAACCTGGTGGAATGAGTGACGAACAGAACAGGACGAAGTATTTTTAAATTTGAAAACAATATGTCAAAGGTCAATGTCACATGGCCATAGCAAATATTCGGCCGTCTAATTCAAGTAGTTTCTGTTTGAATTAGATTTTTTAGTAGAACGTTTTAAGGTCAACCAAGGATGAAGGTAGTCTGATTAGAAAGCAATACAGGTGGGTATAAGGAAAGGGTCACAGCCATAGGTCAAAATACAAACAGATCTGATCCACATCTGGCCAATCTAGGTGTCAGGGTTGAGGATCAAGCAAGGATGAAGTCGACAGACACTGAGAGCAATCAGTCAAGGTCTCTGTACAACGTCAGGCTTTCGGCTGTAGACAGAAAGTTGGACATGGGTATTACATTCTCTGAGTACACCTTCTTGTTTTATATGTTTTCGTCATGACATCATGACTGCCTACTCTGCGGTTATAACTTGTGCTGTAGCAAAGGTTTATCACAGAACTGTCAGATATTTGAAAACTTAGAATGAATAACAGCACCATTAATGCTAATGATTGGGAGAAAAAGCATCTAAAGTTGAATGATACACCCACAAGGCCTAGGGGTCATCTCCCCATCGACCTTTCTCACCACCATGGACCTATTTGCATCTGACCCATGCGTTATTGTACAAGCATTTCCTCCGCCTCCTCCTACTCCACCTCTGTCCTGGAAAAATACTATGCCTCATCTCTGTGGAAAAAAAAAAAAAAACAATAATGCTTGACAGATTTACAGTGGAGTAGGAGGGCATATGTCGAAGACAACATTAATTATATCCCGGATATCAAACGACTTTTGTTCGGTGCTTTCTAGAGGCACAGAGGCATAAACAGTATTTCAAAAAGGTGGCTGGGGCGCCCATCATCCACTCATTCGATGTAGGGATACCATTAGGTGACTATACAGTGAGCGACAAACCAAATTATTTCCTATTAGCCAGAAAATAATTTACTATGTAGGGTAATAACCATTTATACAATATAAACGTGTCCCTGACGCGTCAACAAAGTGAAGTCGGTGGAGGGCTTATGTCCCGTCTCGTAAGATTACAAACTAATAATACAACAAAGAAGCATTAGACTCAAACCGACCTACAGTTGACGACCAAGGACCAACAAGGGACACGCTAGCGATGGCTACTGGGAATGTGAGAGGTGTGAATGACGGGATGGAAAAAAAGGAGATTGTTCGCGTGCTTGAGGATGCAAATTGACATATGCAGTCTGACCGAGACCAAATGGTCAGGTTAATTTGTGAGAGAGGGGTAAGAACTGGGTATATGTGCTGAGGTGGAGGAGAATGACAGGGCAAAGGAGGGTGTATGTATTTTATGCAAGGGATGGAATGAGAGTATATGGAAGTATCAATCGGTTGCATCTTTGATCTATGGTTAAGCATGAAAGTGGGAATGCGATCACTACATAGCAGTGTCCAGGGTAGAGGTTCAAAAGTGTTGGGTGAATAGAAGCTGAGAAAGACAGGAGGAAGGACTTCCTGTAAAGAAAATAGAAAGGTTTCAAGAGGATGGAAAAAGGCGAAATACAAGAGAAAAGTAGAGGAGCGCTTGGGTAGATGATTTAGATCAGGTGGAGGAGGTGGAAAGCATGTGTAATATATTCACAAAAATTTGTGCAGCATGTGAGACAGTGTGTGGGGGTGATGAGAAGAGGTACGGGGACGCAAGAAACGGCGTGGTGGAATGAAGAAGTGAAACAACTTATGGCAGAGAAGATGGCATATGGTGAATAGATGGGAAGCCGAGGAATGGACGATGTAGGGAGACGGAAAGGAGTGTCATACAGAGGTAAGTGAAGAGAGGTGAAAAGGTTGGTATGCGAGATTAAGAAAAGAGTGGATGAGGAGTTTGGAAGAAATTTGAGTGTAAAGTGGGGGAATGTAAGAAACTGCTTTGGAAGGAGCTCAGGAAAGTATGACAAAGAAATAAGAGAAGCAGCAGAGGAGTGAATGTTAAAAATAGCAGAGTGCTAAAGGAGAAGCGAGAACAAGTGAGGATGTGGACAGAACACTAAAAGGATTCTGTTATCAAAGAGAAAGAAAATACCGCAAGCATACGCGAATGGGGAATGACTGGGAGAAGAAGAGAGAAGTAGGAAGGAGGAGATTAGTAGGATGGAAGTTTCTGAAGCAGTAGTTTCAAAATAGAGAAAGCCCCAGGAACTGATAAGTGTGTGGCAAAATGAATTCAGGGAAGACAGTGATGAAATGGATATGGAAGATGTACAAATTGGCATGGGAGAAGGTAGACTGCTGGAGGACTGGAAGTCAGGTATGACTGTTTCCCTATACAAAAGAAACGGAGAAAGACACGTGTGTAGCGATCATAGGGGTATTATTGTCTCAGTGTAAAAGGAGAAATATATGAGAGGATTCTGAATGACGGAATAACTTAAATAACTGACGAATTAGGAGGAGAATAACAAGGGTGCTTTAATTAACAGTCATACATGTATACATATAAAGGTAACAGTGCATATATATCGGTCTTATGCTTACAGTACATTCATATACCCATTCAAACTTACACTAGGCTACGTAAATACACACACACACACACATATATAGAGAGAGAGAGAGAGAGAGAGAGAGAGAGAGAGAGAGCATCTGTGGTGCAGTGCTAGAGTGTGCATCTCGCACGCTGCTGGACGCGGGTTCGCCTCCCGCCAGAGTTGTAAAAACTTTGGGAACCGTTCACCGAGCCACTTGCTGCTTTGGCGGACATAAGAGGTGCTGTGGTTGAACCAGTGTCGCATACTAGTATGCTTGCACCCAGTCGGCTTAAGGCGGGCCGATTACACTTGGTTCACAGACTACACACACATCCAAAGCCACTCCAACAGTACAGTCACACTCACAAGCACTTCTCACCCTACATACAGTCTCTACCAGACAGCCTATGCCACTTGGTTGAGATACAGAGGCTGTATTGTCCCTGCTTCGGTATGGATAGGCCGGTCCTGCAGTGGACCTCAACGGCTGATTATATATATATATATATATATATATATATATATATATATATATATATATATATATATATATATATATATATATATATATATATGTGTGTGTGTGTATGTGTGTAAACAAGAGAGAGAGAGAGAGATACATATGCATGTACTCACATACATCCCTTCTTAAAGCTGTAAATTATTCTGTGTGTGAAGGAAATCGTGTCCAAGGAGGAAGGAAAAATAAAATAGTACGGTAATTTTCACTCTCATCTTAAATGTCAGGACCAACGTGCCTAGCCCTGGGCTCTTACGCTCCTCATGGGGCAACGTAGGATTGGATGATGGATGGATGAACGGTATATTGAGCGAAGATCCCAGTGTGACAGTCATGCCGATACCGGTAGATATATTAATCCTTTGCATACATGCATACAAACAGACTGACAGACAGGTCATATAAAGACAAGGCAAAACAGCTACAATAATATCTGTATTCACCATTTAGTTACGATACTAACATATATATGCACCAGTGCATGTAACACTAACAGCTAGTGTGCATGCCAGAGTATGTTATCTCTCTCTCTCTCTCTCTCTCTCACCGGATGTTTGATATGATAATCGTCTGTCAGCGAGGTAACCTGGGTCTGGCGAGGGGGTAGGAAGGAAGGAAGGGAGGCAGGAGGGCAGGGACCTAGCCAGGGAGGGCGGCAGGGAGGGAGGGAGGAAGACAAGCAAGCAGTCGAGGAGTAAGGGAGACAGGCAGGAAGGGAGGAAATGAGGTAGGCAGGCGGAGGAAAGGAAGCAAGCAGGGAGGGAGGACGGGAAGCAGGCAGGGGGAGGGGAGGGGAGGAAGGGAAACAGGCAGGGAGGGGGGGCAAGGGAAGCAGGCAGGGAGGGGGGGAGAAGGGAAGCAGGCAGGGAGGAGGGGCAAGGGAAGCAGGCAGGGAGGGAGGAAGGGAAGCAGGCAGGGAGGGGGAGGAAGTGAAGCAGGCAGGGAGGGGGAGGAAGGGAAGCAGGGAGGGAGGGGGAGGAAGGGAAGCAGGCAGGGAGGGGGAGGAAGTGAAGCAGGCAGGGAGGGGGAGGAAGGGAAGCAGGGAGGGAGGGGGAGGAAGGGAAGCAGGCATGGAGGGGGAGGAAGGGAAGCAGGCAGGGAGGGGGAGGAAGGGAAGCAGGGAGGGAGGGGGAGGAAGGGAAGCAGGCATGGAGGGGGAGGAAGGGAAGCAGGCATGGAGGGGGAGGAAGGGAAGCAGGCATGGAGGGGGAGGAAGGGAAGCAGGCATGGAGGGGGAGGAAGGGAAGCAGGCATGGAGGGGGAGGAAGGGAAGCAGGCATGGAGGGGGAGGAAGGGAAGCAGGGAGGGAGGGGGAGGAAGGGAAGCAGGCATGGAGGGGGAGGAAGGGAAGCAGGCAGGGAGGGGGAGGAAGGGAAGCAGGCATGGAGGGGGAGGAAGGGAAGCAGGCAGGGAGGGGGAGGAAGGGAAGCAGGCAGGGAGGGGGAGGAAGGGAAGCAGGCATGGAGGGGGAGGAAGGGAAGCAGGCAGGGCCCGGAAGGGAAGCAAGCATGGAGGGAAGAAGACAGGTAGGCGGCCAGAGAGGAGGAGAGGGAGGCAGCAGGGAGGATGGCAGAGAAGCATGTATGGAAGCAAGGAGGCATTCAGAGAAAAGGGCAGCTGGGGGTTGTGAGACAGACAGGTGACCAGGAAATGTGAGAGGGAGGGAAATACGTAGGAAGAAAGGCAAGCAATAAGGCAGCCAGTGATGGAGGAAGGTCGGGAGGAAGGGACAGAAAGAGAGGAAGTCAGGAAGGGAAGAAGGGAGGCAGACAGACAGGGAGACACTAGGTCAGGGAGGCGGTAAGGAAGGCAGACAGCCAGGACAGGATGCAGGTAGACTGGGAGGTGTGGAGACAGAAAGGTAGAAAAGCAGAAAGGGAGGCCTGAAGGTAGGGAGAGAGAGAGACATGCAGGTAGTGAGGCAGGCAAGGGAAAAGGGAAGCAGAGTGGGAGGGAGGAGAGGATGCAAGCAAACAGAAAAGGAGTCTTGCAGGGAGGAAAGGAGGCAGGAAGTGAAAACGACAAGCATTCAGAGAGGCAGGTAGATTGGCAGGCCGACTGAGAGTGGAGGAGGGAGGGAGGGAGCGAGTAAGAAGGAAGTGGAAGGGAGAGAAGATTAAGGAAGGAAAAATGGTGGAAAGCAGGAATGAATGAAGGATGCAAAAGTGTAAGGAAGAATCGGAAACATGAAGGAAGGAATGAAAAAGAAAACTGTCTCATATTCTTTATGTGCCAAACTCTTGCTGTAAGCCCAGCAATCCCACGAGCACAAGATGGAGTCATACATTCACTTATCAACACTGGGGCACTAAGACCGCACCTCATGCTGATTACAGGCTGTGTCTACCTTATTTAGAACTGACGTGATGGTGCGATGGTGTTTGTACAAGCTGTGCTACTAAAGGTTTATTTATTTATTTTTTTTTTCATGCTAGCACCAGACGATTTCTTTCAGTTAAAGTGAGGTCTCATGTAGGAAAAAAGTTAATATAAACCAAACCTATCACCTGCAGTTTAATAAGTTTCTCCAAACCTGAATGAAACCGTCTGCAAGCAGTAAGAACTCTAATAAAACTTGTCATTACAGTGAAAAGGAAAAGGAGATTCATATTTTTATACTGTATACTAATACAGATGGATTGGAGGAGGAGAACAACAACAACAATATTAACAACAACAATAATAACAACAATTACCATAACAACAAAAACAGCAAAACAACAACTAGGCGGAGGAGGAATAGGAGAAGGAGAAGAAGAAGAAGAAGAAAGAAGAAGAAGAAGAAGAAGGGAAAGATGAAGAAGAAGAAAAAGAATGACATTTAACCGATATTATCTGTGGTAGGCTATATTTATCTTCATTCTTCCCTTCAGTTCCCGTCTTTCATCACTCCTCCTCCTTTTCCTCTTCCTTATTTATTCTCTTCATCTACATCCCTCCTTCCTACCTCCTTCCCCTCTCCTCTCTCCTTCCTTCCTATTTTTTTCCTCAGCCCTCCATCTTTCACTAAGTCTTCCTCCACCCCCCCCTTCCTGTCTCCCTCCGTTTCCCCTCATCTGCTTCTTCCCTTTCCCTTTCTCTCTTCTCTTCCTTTCCACCCTTTCTCTTTCCCCTGCCTTCCTTCTTCCTTTATCCTTCATCATTCACCCCCCCTCCTCCCACCGTCCATCCCACCTCATTCCCCCTCCCCTCTTTCCTTTCACATTCCCTCTTGTCCCTTCCTTCTCACCTCCTCTCTCCTTCCATCCATCCTTTTTCCCCTTTCCGTTTTTCATCTTCATCTTAACTCCATTCCATTATTTATCCTTTTTCTTCTCCTGTCTTCCCTCCTACCTCACTTGACCGGCTTCACTTTCCCTCTCATTTCTTCATCCTACTCCCCCCCCCCCTTCAAACTTCTTTTCCTCCCTCTATCTCCTTTTTTCCTTCCTTCTTCCTCCATCATTCTCTCCCCTTTAGCTTTCCTTCCTCCTCTCTTGAAGGAGAGAGAGAGAGAGAGAGAGAGAGAGAGAAAGAGAGAGAGAGAGAGAGAGACAGAGACAGACAGACAGACAGAGAGACAGTTTACACTGTTGCCCAGACTACACAGTGAACGGTTCCTTATTCGTGGTTCGGCTTCGATATCAACAGACACATACACTTTCTTTATACAGATTTTTATAAAGGTTTTCAGAGAGAAGAAAACATAAATACAAAGACAGAGAGAGAGAGAGAGAGAGAGAGAGAGAGAAAGAGAGAGAGGGGGGGGGAAGAGAGGAGCCACGTGCGCTCTGCTAGCCCCTCTTGTTTACCGCCTCTTGTAAGGGATCGCTAAACAGTCTTTCATCTCTTCCTTCCTTCCTCGTCCTCGTCTTCTATCTTTTCTTTCAAATCTTTCTTCCGTCTCTTCTTTTCCTCTTCCTCCTGTTATATCGTTTCTTTCTTTTCTTTCTTCCACCCTTTGTCTCCTGTTTCCTCCTTACACCCTAAATCTTCTCCCTTCTCCACTCCTATTTTATCTTCTCTTCTTCCACCCACCTCCTCTGCTATGTTTGTACCCACGTGCGGTAGCTCGGAGGTGTATCGTTTTCAGTCCTGTGTGTGTGTGTGTGTGTGTGTGTGTGTGTGTGTGTGTGTGTGTGTGTGTGTGTGTGTGTGTGTAAACAGTATGACAGTTTTTATCCAACTTTAATCAGGTTTCAGGCTTGGTGTAGGTAGGACGATCGGACAAGGAGAAATTTACTTATGTCACCGAATAGATCAAAGCTGAAGGTCACAGAGCAGTGCCAACTCAGACATTTTTCACCCTACTCGGACCAACTTTGGAGGAAGAGCTGAGAGGCAGACAAGATGATGAGCTTCGATTTTCAGAACAGTTCTTTAAAATTCAGGGCTTCAGGATAAGGTAAAAATTTCGTCCTTTTCACTGACTATAATGCACGTGAGTTGCAGTCTCTAAGTCCCCCACACCATCGTCTGTTTCCCTTCAGTACTTTCTCCATTCTCCTTTCGTCTCTTCTTCGTTCACTACTTTTCATTGTTTTTCACATTCTCTCTCTCTCTCTCTCTCTCTCTCTCTCTCTCTCTCTCTCTCTCTCTCTTCATCTTGTGTCTTTTTCGTCTGTCCCTCTTCCTCCTGTATCATTCCTTCCTTCTCTTCCCTCCATCCTTTCTCTCCTCCTTCCTTCATCCTCCTCCTGACACCCATTATCTTCTGTCAATTATTTCATCCCTTTCTTCCCTTACTTTTCTGCTTCCTTCAACTCTGTCTCTTCTTTCATAAGTTCTTTCCACCCTTCCTCCTCTTCTATCTTTCCTTTCATTCTTTCTTTTTATTCTCCAGTATATATTCCTCAGCTTTCTTTACCTCACTGCACTCTTCACCCCACTCCACTCTTCCTCCCCTCCTCCTTCTCCTTCTCCCCCCCCCCTATCTTTCTTACATCGTTTTCTTTATTTTTTCGCATTCCATTTCCTCCTTTATCTCTTCTTTCTCCTTTCTGTAACTCTCTTTCATGTGTCTTATGACGCCTTTAAAATTTTCTTCTTTATTTCCGTTATTTCATCCTTCCATTCTCATTCTTTTTTGTCATATCGTCTTCTCCTCCTTCCTTCTCTTTTCTTTTCTTCTTTCGTCCCTCTCTTCACCGTAACGATGAACCATGACGTATATTTGTATGTACTATACTTGTAGCTGATGGTGCTGCTGCCAGACTGCTATATTCATTTTAGGAAAGCCCTCTGGCAAAGAAAAGGTTACAGATGGCGATAATCTAACCTCTCCGATTCTATAAGCTATTTCCCATAAGTCAGCAACAGTATAAAGGAAATGACATACTCAGCCTAAAATCTGCAATATACGAGGTATTTTACTGTGACAGACATAACCTGGCGTTTTTTTATATAACTTAGTACAATGTGGTGTAACTAACCATTTCTTTGGAGACTTTCTATGCTACTTGGTTCAGGCCAACAGCAGGTGATTTTGTTTAGCAGAGGGAAATCCTAACCGACAATAGTGTAAGAACCTAACGCCTAGGGTCCTACCCTTTCTACCAACTTCGGTACAAATCAGACCAAACTATTTGAATTGACTTTCCCAGTGATCTTGATCTTTGACCTTGCACTGTGACCTTGACCTTTAACTGATCTTTCGTACAAACGATTTTCTTTGTCCTTGATTTAACCTGAACCCCACAGAGTTTAGTCTATATCGGATTAAAACTACTCAAGTTTACTCTGCCATGTGACCGTGGCCTTTGACCTATTGGTTTAAAATGCAATGGGTGATCCTCAGCCATTCCACCAAGGTGAGTCCACATCAGATCAAAATTGCGTTAGTTATTATGATCACGCCCAGACATAATGAGCTGAACTTTGACATTGCCATGTGACCTTCACATTTGACTGAATGTTCTCACAAATAAATCTGCACATGCATGACAAACGTTTCATAAAAACTGGTTAAAATCAGATGAAAACTATTTGAGCTGATCTTGGCCGGTGACCTTGGCATTTGACCTTTCCTTGTGACCGTGACCTTGGACAGATAGGTCTCAAAATTGAATCCTTTTAGTCTTGCCTCATCCTCAACTCTTCTACAAAGTGTGATGTAAATCGTATAAAAACTACTGAATTTGACCTTTATCTGTGACCTCGAGCTTTGGTCTATTGTTTTCAAAAACAAAAAGTTTACTCCTTGGCTGACCCTCAAGCATTCCTTCAAGTTTGGTTAAAATCGGGTCAAAGCTATTTGTGTTATTTTGTTAACAGTTACAAACTCGGACCGAATTTTGACTTTGCTTTGTGACCGTGACTTTTCATTGATTGTTTTCAAAATCATATAATTTTATTCTTACCTCACTGTCAAACTTTCGTGCAAGTTTGGTCAAAATTGGATAAAACAGTTTCTTAAAGTTGATTTTGCTACGTCAGCGTTTGACACAGCCCTTTGACGTTGACCTTGGCTTTGTTGTCCTTAAAAAATATATATTTTTCTCTATCGGCTGTCCCTCCATCCATAAACTGATTTTAGTTAAAATAAGATGAAAACTGTTAGAGTTATTAACACACACACACACACACATACACACACACACACACACACACACACATACACACACACACACACACACACACACACACACACACACGTTGATAAAAACATCTCTGTCTGTCTGTCTGTCTCTCTCTCTCTCTCTCTGCGGGCACGGGTGTATCAACAACAGCAACAACAACAAGCACATAAAGAGAGCAAACGACCATCAGTTGTTATATGGGCCGAACATTTGACTTTGCGACCTTGACTTTCAACCAATAGTCTCAACACTGACTTACTGTCTGACCCTTAACATTTCCACAACTTTGGTCTAAATCGAATCAAGACTGTTTGGATTCACCTTCTGCCGACAGGCTCAAACTGGATTAAAAAATGATCTGTCTTTGCTGTGTGGCCCTGGACTTAAACTCTTTCCTGTGACTTTGATCTTTGGTTGTTCTTGAATAGAATCCTTGTATTTTTGCCTCCTCCTCAGCCCTTCCACAAAGATTAGTCTAATTCAGATATACACTATTTACGTTGACCTTACCTGTGACCTTGACCTGCGATGTACAGTTTTCAAGAGCTGAATCATCTTCCCATCCACCAGGTTTAATTAAAATCGGATCAAAACTGTCTGTTTTGCAAGCAAACATATGAGTCGACCTTTGATCTTTTCCTGTGACTTGGACTTTTGGTGTTTCTCACAAAATTGATTCACTTCGTTCTTGCCATAACCTCAACCCTGTAACTAAGTCTGGGCTAAACACACACGAACAAAGCTTCCTTGCAACCTTGACGTTTCACCTGTTGTTCTAAAAAACAACTGCATTACACCTTGGCTTGACCACCAGTTCTTATACCAAGTTTTGATTAAACCGGATCAAAATTGTATGTTTTGTTACCAAGCACACACACCGGGCGAACTTTGATCTTGCCCTGTGACCTTACTTTTGGTCGATTTTTGTTAAAAATGTCACTTCATTCACGTCTCACCCTCAACCTTTGCTAACAAACTTGGTTTTAGATAAATAAACACTAAAGTTGATTTAGATAAGACAACGTTTGGCTTACGCCTGTGACCTTGCCCTCTGACCTGTTATTCTGAAAAACAAGACTTACTCAGCTGTTTACCCTTAACTGTTTCCTCAGGTTTGGATACCGTTGAGAGAGAGAGAGAGAGAGAGAGAGAGAGAGAGAGAGAGAGAGAGAAGCAAGGAATGGCGAAGAATAGGGGATGGGTGGAGAAAGGGGAGGGAAGTCTGGGGAGGCAAGGAGAGAGGAGAGAGAAGGTGAAGTGCAAGAGGGAATGGAGGGAAGGAGAAGAAAAGCAAGAAATAAAAACCAGATGAAGGGGAGGTGAGGGAGGGGGAGGGAATACGGTAGCGATGCGGTGTTGACTATCAGAGGAGACCGGTGGAGAGGAATGTGTGTGTGTGTGTGTGTGTGTGTGTGTGTGTGTGTGTGTGTGTGTGTGTGTGTGTGTGTGTGTGTGTGTGTGTGTGTGTTTAGGCTATGTGTCCGACTCTGGGCAAAGGCTTCACAGCCTGCTCCCAAGGCCCAGTAGTCCTCCTACATACCATGCACCTCTACATGTCACCACTTCGGCGCTAACACCCACCGTCCATATTGAATACATGCTAGGGCTGTCTCATACAGGACTGGTGTATTAGTATTAGCGGGGATATTTTTACGGCGGGTCTTCTGGTAGATCAGTAAAGTCTGATTTGATGAAATTCAAATCCTTAAACTGTTCCCTGCCCCAGCTAGAATTTGCACCTGGGTCCATTAGGACTGCAGGCCGCCTCTCTACCGACTGAGCCACCGTGTGTGTGTGTGTGTGTGTGTGTGTGTGTGTGTGTGTGAGAGAGAGAGAGAGAGAGAGAGAGAGAGAGAGAGAGAGAGAGAGAGAGAGAGAGAGAGAAGAAATAATACATAAGTAAATGGAGTGAGAAGAAGGGAACGATAGGTAAAGGAATAGAGGGGAAGGGATAGGATGGAAATGAAGATAGGGGAAGGGAAAGGAAAGAAGTAAAGGGAAGGGAAGGATAAGGAAGAGGGAGGAAAGGAAGGAAAGGATATGGAAGATGGAGGAAAGGAAGGGAAGAACATAAGAACGTAAGAGAAGACAACTGCAATAGGCCAGTTGACCCACGCTAGGCAGCTCTCAAAAGATTAACTGAACTACTAGAATGAGATAAGGATAACAAAGAAGAAGGCTCTCCCTCTCCCTCCAAACCCTCCAGCTGAAGACGGCAGGAAAAATTAGAAAGAACATCACGCAGTATAGAAAAACTGTCGTGGAAATTTTATAGCAAAGTGTGAAAGGATAAAAAGAGACTATCATAGTGTAACCTGAAAGGAAAAAGAATGAATTAGTATTGATTATTAGATTTTTTTCCTATACCCACCCCTTATTTGTCGTATGTTTATCTAGCCTATGCTTGAAACTCTCAGTGGATGAGGCAGCAACTATTTTACTAGGTAGCATATTCATTCGTCTATTACTCTATTGACAAACCAATTTCTACCTATTTCCTTACCGAAATGGAATTTTTCTAGTTTGAACTATTACTTCTAGTTCTATCCTGTATGCTCACTTTAAGTATCTTGCTAATATCTTTCTTATTTATACCATTCGTCAACTTAAACACCTCAATTAAGTCTCCTCATACTCTACGCCTCTCTAGTGAGTGCAGACTTAGTCTTTTTAGTCTTACGTCATATGACAGGTTCCGAACAACATGTATCATTTTTGTCATTCAGGAAGGGAAGAGATGGAAAGGAAAGGATGGAGAGAGAAGGGAAGAGAAGGAGAGGGTGGAAGGGAAGGGAAGAGACCAGGAGGGAAGGGAAAGGGAAGACGGGAAAAGGGAGGCAGGAAAACGAGAGGAACATAAGGGAAGGAAAAGAGAATAAGAGAGAAAGGGAATTGAAAAGAAACGAACAGAAGTGATAAAAAGAGGGGAGAGGGGAATGGTAGGGAAGAAAGGAAAGGGAAAAGACAGGAAGGGATATAAAATGAAATGAAGGAAATGACAGCGAAAAAGTAAGAAAAATTACCAAAAACTCGTGTGAACAGAGTAACATGAATGTGATAGCAGCACCACCATAACCACAGGCACCATAAACTCCACAGTACCTATCAGGACAACCACTTTCACTATCAGCACAATAAGCACAAGTATCACCACAATCGCAACCATCACGTCTACCACCAGCATCACCACTACCATCACAGCTACCATCATCACCACAGTCACAGCTACCATCATAACCACCACAGTTACAGCCTCCATCACCACCACCAAGAACAGAACAGCAAAGTAAACGTCACAGTTACAACCACCACCACCACTACAAGAACCACCTTCACACCCACCACCACCACCACCACCACCACCGCAACAGCAGTCACTACACCCATCAAAGTCGCACCATTTTACCACTACAGCTACTACCACCACCACACCACTTCCACCACCATAACTAAAGTTCTTTCACCTTAACTTGACCCAGATTATTTCTTTTTACACCTGATTCTACGTACCTCAGTGGCACGATAAGACCATACGACTACTCCGCATCCTTTCCATAGCACCTCTTCGTGATGAATTTATTCTAGTGTTTTTCTAATGTTATAACTCAGCGTTCAAGTTGGAGAAATGGAAAGTTTTGGCCAAGTTTAAGTAAATGGAGTATATTCACAAGTACTACCACCACAACTACTACCACGGCACCACAACTAGCCACCATAAAAACTATCTTCAGCACAACTACCACTGGTACTACTGACATCTTCCAGTACTACTGCCAACACCTTTAATACTACCAGCACCACAACTATTTCCACAACTACTGGCACAACTACTGTCACCACCACTATATCACCACCACTACTACAGTAACTACTATCACCACTATTACAAGCACCGCAACCACCACAACTAATACTATCCCTATTCCTACCACAACCACTACGACCCCTACCACTACAACCACCATGCACAGTAGGGGTCAGATTCCCAAAGGCATTTACGATCAGCTCCCACTTATACTTTGCCTTGTTTTGCAGGAAGAAGAAAAGGAGACTCCAAAGTCTTCCCATATCTCCTGTTCCTCCTAAAAAAAAATCTTAGTTACGAGAACAAACCAGTCGTAAGTTACATATGTTTTCCGTCGTAAGGTTAGGGAAGGTGACTCCAGCTTTCCTCTGTCTCTAACTCTCTATTATTCATTTACTTTAACAAAGTGGGAACATTTCGACCCTTTGCACCTTATTTCCCGTCGCTCAGAGGCAGAAGACATTATTACGACTCAGCATGCCTTTCATGGAACTTCCTCGTGGCTAATACCATACAGTACACTTTTTTTTTTTCTTTTTTTTTTCCGCATTTTGGCCCAGATCTTCGTCCTTTTGCAGCTTATTTCCCGTAACTGAATGGCAGAAAAAACACAGTATTATGCCTCTACATCCATTCTATAGCATTTCTTCTTGACAAGCATTATATTCTAGTACTGATATATTCTTACACTCCGACATTCATGACGGAAAGATATGACAATCTATGCTAAGTTAATGTAAAAAGAGTAGTGTCAATTTCTTCTTACTGATTTTCAGTCAAGATGAACGGAGGACAATTTTTCCCCTGATTAAACGTAATTCTTTCTGCAAACACGTTCCTAAGCTATGATGATAAGTCTGACAGAACGCATCCCAAGACCAACATCATTGCCACAGCAAGTCTTAGGGTCGTATAGATAGCAAAGGATGTTTCGCTGAACCTGTTCCTTTACGACTTAATTTGCATCTAGCACTTTGTGTGTCGCGTATATCGCCTAAGTATCGATATAATTTGCAACAGTATAATGAAAGAGGACGTTTGTCTGTAATATGCAGAATAAATCGATTAAGATGAGACGTTGCAATATCTTCAGCGTCACTTACAAACGATCTTCAGACAGCGTTTTGGAGAGACCCTGCTGGCACGGTAAAGAACCATGTGTCATGTGATATCACATAATACAAGGGTGTCGGGGAGGGACGCCTGTAAGTGGTGCTACTAGACTGGCGAGTGGTGGAGATGTGGAGCTGCCTGATTATACAAACATTCGTCAGCTCCTTCCCTGTCACCAAAAAGCAGGATGGTGGACTGCAGGAGAGAGGCAGTTGCAGCCTGTAGTCCACCAGGTTCACGTTTTCAGATGACCCTGGGGCTAAAGTTACTGCTACTACTACTACTACTACTGCCACCACTACTAGTCCTTACACTCAGGCTATACCACTACCATCACATCATATCGGTCGTAATGTTGTTAGGACTCCATATTATAATTACAAATCATAATAGATAAATAGATAAATAGATAGATAGAGAGACAGATAGAACCAGGAAGTCAGATGATGAGAAGGTATTGTGTCTGCGAGAATCGAGCAATGCTAAACATGCTTACACACTCTTAACTCAAGGAATGCTTTACTGTATAGGCACACGATAGCGCCTCGTGACCATACACACACATACACACATACTCACACACAGGCTTCTAGAACTTTCCAGCCACAGTGAACACACGTGACACGACCCCTGCTACACCAGAATTTAGGAAAGAGAGCTCAGATGGAGGCTAGCCATAGAACAGGCAGGTCGTAGGGAGAAGGGCTTAGCAACATGGAAGAGAGAGAGAGAGAGAGAGAGAGAGAGAGAGAGAGAGACAGGGAGGTAGCTCGCGGGACTCTACTTAACTTCACTCGTGTGTGAGAGACTTTGTTAATATTCCAAGACAAATAAAAATAGTCCCATACTATTCTTTACCTCTCCTGTCATTGCATGACAAAAAGGGAACCAAGATTATCTACTTACAAACAACTCAAGTATAACAACCGCTCGTCCACAAGTCTAATATATATAACTTCTCTACAAGTAACTACAAAGTCTTTTTTATGACATTTGGTAGCAGCGAACGTATACGAACCTCGTCTACGAATCAACAGTGAATTCCTACAAAATATCAAGATTGAAAACAAAAAATACCTCTCACAACCAACAACTCACAACCAGCTCCTGAAAGTATTCTCTCCAACCAGCCCCCTCCGTCTCCCCGATCATCATGCTGATTTAGAAGTGATCACAGGACGCCTTGCAAGTAGTTTAACAAAGTACTGATACAAGCAATCTTGCAATTTCTATGACGAACCAACGAACTACAACCATCTACAATCAACTACAAGTAACAACGCCACGAGTCGTCTGTATAATCTTCTACACGCACCTACAAGTAGCGGCAGTCTTCATCCCACAACGAGTAAATCACAAGAAAGAAGGACCAAGAATACATCAAGTAAGAAAAAACAAAACAAACAAATGAAGAGTGAGATACGATTCACAACTCATAACCACCAGACCTCACCCTCCTCTCTCTGCTACGTCCACCCAACCTCCACCACTGACGCAGGAGTGAAGAGGTCAAGACAACGAAGCAAATACCAAGCCCATATTCACAACTCATGTTACTCACTCATCTTCACTCAAGTTACTCATCGCTACTCATTTACTCCCACAGCTACCAGTGTGGGAAGTCGACGTCACCATACGTGTGCTGAGACGACGACAAGCCGTGTGTCTGACACCGCACAACACGTCAATCAACCAGTGAAGAACAACGCTATCGCCACGTGCAACACTACTCACACCATTTCCACCATGGTAAAAATGAGTGAGTTACACAGTTACTTGATTTATACGATACACAGTGATAGACAACACATTTTGCACAAACATATAAAACCTGCTGTATAGTTACAACTTAAATTCATATACCTACTTCAATTATCATCATAATTCAATCATTAAATACTTGCACCAACAATAAATATTCTACACTGTATATATTCATTCATTTATTATAACATTTATTTACTACCAACGAGTGTTACCATTTATACCTACATAAAATACGTGTTTCATACATACAGCTATACATTATTACATCTACAAAGTGATAAAGAAAATATACCATCACAGTTACTCAGTGAGAGATTAAAAGAACTGTATTAAACATTTATTAATTAAAGCTACCTAGTGGAAACATATAAATTAAGTTACAAGGAAAACCAAAAAGGAAAAAAAATGGCCAACAAAAAAGACGTTAGCAAGAATGAACATCTTCCACACAGTCGTCAAGACAAAGATTTCCACACAGTGCTGACACATATATTGTCCACGATAGGTACAAGTGAAGAACAAGTCAGTGTATATAGTTAATACTGTATATAGTGTATATATATTTTTTATGTAAAATAACAAAATATGTGACTATATCATATCATTTTCAGTAATATCTGTGCGATATAAACTAAACCTTAAAAAAGGGTCCCAAGGGATTTAACCAGCAATTATGCAACCATGAACAACACAGAAAAAGCGTAGACAAACGAAGACAAACAAACTATAGAAACAAAAAAAAAAAAGAAAGAAAAAGAAATAGAGTAAGATCACATAACAAACAAATGAAAATAAGTGTAAGTGTTGCTACAAATGCCAAAATACCACATAAACTACAAACAAAAAAGCAAATTGTTGTCTCCACAAGCTAGTGGCATGGCACATCTTATCATCGACCGCAGCATGACCAGATTCAATGTCAGGACTGCAATTATTACAATTATGTAACTACAGACAATATGTAACAATTATGGAACAGTTGCATTAACAAGATGTAACTTTTATGTAACATTAACTACAATTATGTAACTACAAACAATATGCAACAATTATGTAACAGTTGCATTAACAAGATGTAACTTTTATGTAACTTTAACTACAATTATGTAACTACAAACATTATGTAACAATTATGTAACAGTTGCATTAACAAGAAGTAACTTTTATGTAACTTTAACTACAATTATAAGGCCAACACAATTATGTAACAGTTGCATTAACAAAATGTAACTACAATTATAAGGCCAACACAATTATGCATTACCACAATATTATGTAACAATTCATAAAATATTACAATTATGTATTACCACAATATTACCACAATATTATGTAAAGTCATACCATTATACCTCAATTCTGTATTAACAGAATCATCTTACAAGTTAGGTGAAATATTAGACATTACGAAAGAGATAACTCAATATGTAATGTATAACCTAGCAGTATTACCATTGCACAATTATAATACAATCAAGTAACAATTCACAATGTTACAATTATGTATTACCACAATTCTGTATTACCAGAATCATCTTACAAGTTAGGTGAAATATTATACATACACATCATACAAAATGTCATACAACAACCATTGCATTTATTCAAATATGTATACAACTTGTTTAAAATGTAATATTACTGGATAATTGCTATTTACTATGAATGTTATATGTATACAATATTATAATCAATATTATGTACTAACAGATTAGCATATGTCAATGATAATTGCTGTCGGAGGACCTCCAGAGGCGTGTGCCGAGCATATGTTAGGACTCCATATTATAATTACAAATCATAATAGATAAATAGATAATTAGATAGACAGAGAGACAGATAGAAGCAGGAAGTTAGATGATGAGAAGGTATTGTGCCTGCGAGAATCGAACAATGCTAAACATGCTTACACACTCTTAACTCAAGGAATGCTTTACTGTATAGGCACACGACAGCGCCTCGTGACCATACACACACATACACACATACTCACACACAGGCTTCTAGAACTTTCCAACCACAGTGAACACATGTGACACGACCCCTGCTACACCAGAATTTAGGAAAGAGAGCTCAGATGGAGGCTAGCCATAGAACAGGCAGGTCGTAGGGAGAAGGGCTTAGCAACATGGAAGAGAGAGAGAGAGCGAGACAGGGAGGTAGCTCGCGGGACCCTACTTAACTTCACTCGTGTGTGAGAGGCTTTGTTAATATTCCAAGACAAATAAAAATAGTCCCATACTATTCTTTACCTCTCCTGTCATTGCATGACAAAAAGGGAACCAAGATTATCTACTTACAAACAACTCAAGTATAACAACTGCTCGTTCACAAGTCTAATATATATAACTTCTCTACAAGTAACTACAAAGTCTTTTTTATGACAATGTGACTTCTTGTTATTGCTATTCATATCATTCCTAGTTACACCATTCATATTGCCATGAATCATACCAGTTTCTCTGATAACACTGTCGCTTAAACCACAATCACTTACAATACTGTTATGTCCCCACCCCACACTGCCACAGGATCCAACAGCAATAGTTCATTATAGGAAGGACGTTGCCCAGAGAGTTGTTCCGAATATGTTCAGCCCTTTGGTGTGCAACAAGACCAGCTGAGGCATTGTAAATAAACACTGGCTTCTTAAGTTCGTTGTCTTTATTTTCCAAATAATTACACTGAATGCTTTCCAACTTCTCTTCACTATTTTCACAAGCACCAAAGATACACTAACTGCAATAACACTTCACTGTTTGCTAACAACACTTCACTATTTTCACAAATACCTAAAATATACAAATTGCACTGACACTGAACTACACTCAAACTGAATTAAAACTGACTGAACCTCCTCTTGTCTCTTCCCTATCCTTATATAAGCTCCCTATATTCTAGAGTGATCCACACACACCACAAAGCCAGCCAGGAGACAGGACGTGTGTGCTAGGCAATCCCTAGGTCCTGTCCTCCCCACTTACTAATTTTTTGATTAGCCCATACCCCACTGACCGGGCTAATGTATGGCCCGGCCTGCAATAAAGTTGCAGGAAATCTTTGAACGAACGAACTAGAGTGATCTATTACATCTACAAAATTCTCATGCATTCGCCAGGGAGCAACGGTTACCACAGTTACCAACTTGGAGACACCCAAAACATGCTAGAGTTTTCCTACACTACTTAACACTCTAAATTATTTAGCAAACAAACTGAAATTAAATTATATAATTTAACCAGCAATCACAAGAATAAAACATGATTGAGAAAAAGAGCACAAAAATTAATATTCAACTTACAAAATAACTACACATAATAGCAGGCTAACTGGCGTCTCTGATGCATAGCGGAACTACGAGAAAAAAAAAAAAAATAGGGAATTCTCCAGCACAATCTAACTAGAAATCCAACTTCTTATCACTGACCCCTCCCTACTTCTTTGTCATCCCAACAAAACTAGACGGTGTATACAAATCCAATTAATCCTAATGAAAGATCTAACTACACAAAATAATCCTTCAACTTATCATGTCTTCTCCTATGCTGCTTCCTACGATGTTCCTCCTCCTCCACGCAGTTCACTCCTCCTGGAATGATGCACTTCTTCCATTGGGAAACTGCCAACATCCTCTTGTACTTCACCTCCTTGGTCCTTTTCAACATCTTTGGCTGAGGGTGAGCACGATTCCCCAGAGACGTCCTAGCTGTACTCCCCTGGCCCATGGTACTGCCACAGACTATTCACATGTACCACCTTTGGGCGACTCTTCCTGCCTTCCCGAATCCGACACGTTACATCTGATAAGCAGTCCAACACAGTGTAAGGCCAATCCCACGGGCTCTGCAGCTTCGGTGACTGGCCCTTCTTCCGTTGAGGATTGTATAGCCAGACTTTGTCACCATCCTTGAAGCTCACCTCACTTGCTTTGGCATCATACATGCACATTGTCACCTCTCCTGAAAACTTAAGGGTTCCTAGCACTTGGTGATGTACCTTAGCCAGCCTTCCTGAAGATACTTTGCATAGGTGGAGGTGTCAGTAAACAGCTTTTCACCAGGTGGTCTTCCCACTAACAAGTCAGTGGGTAAACGTAACTCGTGGCCCATCGGTTTTGCAGGGGTTTAGCCGGTAGACTCATGGCATGCAGACAGATATGCTATCAGCAATGCAGGTAATTTCTGGTCCATTCCATCCGTTCATCTACGCAGTACTTGGCCAGTTCTTGCCCCAGGGTCCAGTTGAATTTCTCCACCATCCCATCTGACTGTGGCCTTAGTGGGGCTGTCCTGGTCTTCTTGATCCCTAACAACGTGCAGCACTCACAGAACACAGCAGACTCGAAGTTTCTACCCTGGTCTGAAGGTAGCTCCTGTGGCATCCCAAAACGACAGAAAAACTGGTCAACTAACACCTGAGCAACAGTCACAGCCTCTTGATCGGGGATGGCATAGGCTTCTGGCCACTTTGTGAAGCAGTCCATGGCAACACATATATACCTGTTTCCTCTTTCAGTGGGTGGCAGAGGTCCAGCAATGTCAACTGTGACTCTTCCCATTGGTGCACCCACTTGTTACAGCTGGAGAGGGGTACAGTCACGTTTCTTGGGTCGCTTCTTGGCACAACACACATCACAGACCCAACACCACTCTTCAACATCCTGACACATGACAACCCAGTAGAACCTCTGTCGTAGCTGGCTTAGAGTTACTCGTATCTTCACTCCCAGGTGCCCACTGGTGATCTGGTTATGAGACTCATCCGAGATCCCAGACCTCATTTTCTGCAGAACCACCAGTTGGCAATACTTGCTGAGGCCATCGAGTGTCTCCCACTGACACTCCAGTAGTTCGTTGTTCAAATGAAGAAGGTTCCACTGATTCCAGTAGCTCTTGGCTGCAGGGCTTCACCTGGAAACATCTTCCCAAGATGGTCATGCTGTACTCCACTGCAGCCACTCTAGCAGTGGTTGTAAATCTGCATCCTCCATCTGCATCCTCTTCTCGTCTTCTTCATCTGATACTGGCCCTGTCACTGCAATACAGCTGCATTTCTTGCTATGATCTTCTTTTTTACTACACTGCCGGTACTCTGGGTCACAAGGCCGATGATTCAGGCTGTCAGCATTGCCATGTACCCGCCCAGGACGGTGTTGCACCCCATAGTTGTGCTGGTCCAGCTTCCTGAGCCAGCATGCCAGTTGTCCTTCCAGATAATTTAATGTCTTCAGCCTCTTCAGTGCCTCATGGTCTGTCCTGATGATGAAGTAGGACCAATACAAGTAGGGATGGAAGAAATCAAGGTTCTTCATCACTGCCGAAAACTCCTTCCAGGTCACACAGTAGTTCCGCTCCAGTGGGCTGAACCTCTTGCTGTAATACACCTCCTCATACTCCTTATCATCTTTCTTCTGTGACAGGACTCCACCAGTACCATGGTCACTAGCGTCCCAGTCCAAGATAAATGGCTGACTCTGGTTAGGGTACGGCAATACTGGTGAGCTTGTCAACACATGCTTGAGTTCATCAAAGTCCTTCTGAGCCTCTGCTGTCCACACAAACTTCTGCCTCTTTCCCAATAACTTATACAGAGGTGCAGCTATCGTTGCAAAGTCCTTGGCAAAACGCCTGTAGTAGGTACACAAGCACAGGAAACTCTGTAGCTCCTTCACACAAGTTGGAACTGGCCAGTTTTCCACAGCTGCCACCTTCTCTGGATCAGTACAGAAGTTGCCCTCACCTACAATGTGCCCCAGGTACTTCACTTCCTTCTGAAACAAGTAGCACATCTTGGGGTTCAGCTTGAGTTGTGTAACTCAGATCCTGTTGAACACATCTGACAGCCACTCCAATTCCTGGCTGAAAGTCCGTCTATTCTTTCATCTATTCATACACTGTCGACTGCAGGTCTCTTGCATTTTCTTGATGGTGGGGCTACTTGGGAAAAACCGGCTGCTGGTTGCCCCTTGACACCAGCCACCACTGGTTTTCTGTCTCTTTCTGGTCTTCTGCAGCCTTCTTCTTATCCTCTTTTTTCTTCTTTGGACACTCAGAACTGAAGTGTACCCCCTCACTACATGTCCAACATGCTTTTGTTACATTTAAAGATTTCCATGCACTGCTCTGTTCTTGCTCCTTCTATTTGTAACAATCCTCCCTCTTGTGTCCCAGCTTCCCACAGAACCAGCAACCTCCTCCGGTCTTCTCCTGTTCCCTCTTCCACTTGTAGCAGTCCTCCATTCTATATCCCGGCTTTTCACAGTATCAGCAACTTCCTTCAAATTTTTCCGTTTCACTTACTTGCCCTTTCTTGCCTTGAATCCTGCACTATGATCGGCCTGAAAAGTGGATATACTGGTCCTGATGTAGGACTCAAATTATAGAGCCCTGGCTAGTGCTTCTTGCATGTCAGGGTGCCTTCTGCCTATCATTCCAACCATTCTGATCTGCAGGCAAATCAAACTGCACACGATAAGCTTCCCAAGATACTTTACCATCAAATTCCTGAGGCTTCTTTTTAACTGGACCCCCATTATAGCCATGCACTTCACTGGTTTGGGCCTAAAAACCGGAGCATCATAATTAAAACCAGGACTTAAAATTTCTGCATTCTGATTATTTAACCCTGTAATGCTACCTTTAGATGCCTGGAATCTGTTAAGGTTCACCATACACTGTCCATTCTTTTCATATGCTCCCTGTACACCATCCTGAGGCTCAGCAGTGCAATATTTGCACTCCATCACGTTGTTGCTTACGTCATACTTCTCTGCTGCCGTAGCTCAGCATACACTTTCTCCTTTAATTGTTCCTGTTCTTCCTTCATTTTCTCCATGAAAGCATCTAGCTGTCCTTGCATCTTCAATTGTAATTCCCTCTGTAGCTCCTGCAATGCCTCTTGAAGCTGTTCCCTCTGTGCTTGCAATTGTTCCTTGATTTTTTTCATTTTGTGCCAGTAATTGTCCTTTGAGTTCTTTCTGTCCTTCATTCTGTGCCTATAGTCCTTCATTTTGTGCCTGTGGTTGTACGCTTTGTGCTTATAATTGTACACTTTGTGCCTGTAGTCCCTCGTTCTGAGCTTGTAGTTGTACACTTTGTGCTTGCAATAGCTTCATGATTGCCGCCAGGGACACTTCCTCCTCCTGCCCAGCTCGGGACATTGTCTGTACACCCCCTTGCTCCATGTCGAGGGTTTGACACAGTGCAGCACTTTCTAATGATCCACACCCCTGACACCACTGTTACGTCCCCACACCACACTGCCACAGGCTTCAACAGCAGCAGTTCAGTATAGGAAGGACATTGCCCAGTAAGTTGTTCTGAATATGTTCAGCCCTTTGGTGTGCAACAAGACCAGCTGAGGCATTGTAAATAAACACTGGCTTCTTAAGTTCACTGTCTATATTTTCCAAACAGTTGCACTTAAAACAGGGATGTGTCATATCTCCAAGATTGTTCAATCTGTACATGGATGGGGTAATAAAAGAGGTACAAGGTAGGGTAGTGGATGTTGGAGTGGCCCTTGTGAGAGAGGGTAGTGTTTGGAAACTCCCTGTAGTGTTGTTTGCAGATGATACTGTGTTGTTGAGTGAAGACGAAGGGGAGCTGCAAGGCTTGGTGGATGAGTCTGGGAGAGTGTGTAAGAAACGGAATCTAAAGGTGAATGTAGGGAAGAGTAAAGTGATGGTCTTTGAGAGAGGTGAAGTAAGTGAATGTACAGTGAGGTTGGATGGTGAGGAAATGGAAAATGTGAGTACGTTTAAGTACTTGGGTAGTGTGATGAGTAAGGATGGAAGTTTGGAGGGTGAAGTACTTGAAAGGGTGCAACAAGGAAGAAAGGTTGCTGGTTCCTTGAAAGCAGTGATAAGAAACAGGGAAGTGAGCACGGAAGTGAAAAAGTTACTACATGACAGTATTGTGATACCAACTCTAACGTATGGAAGTGAAGCTTGGACGTCGTTGGAAGGACACAAGTCAGGAGTGAGAGCAGTGGAAATGAGTTATTTAAGAGGAGCCTGTGGAGTCACATGGAGAGACAGGCTGACTAATGAGGATATAAAGGAGCGTTGTGGTGTGGATGTGGATGTGGTAGGAAGCGTTATGAGGAACACACTGAGGTGGTTTGGCCATGTGGAGAGGATGGAGGGAAAGACACTGACGAAGAGAGTGTATGTGAGTGAGGTGGAGGGGGGGAGAGGAAGGGGGAGACCGAGGATGAGATGGAGGGATGGGGTGGAGAGGTATATGAGAGGGGTGTGAGTTGGGAGCAGGGCAGTGAAATGGCGGGGGACAGGGCGACGTGGAGGCGATTTGTTTGTGGTCACCCCGTACGGGATTGAGGCGTCTGGCAATAGATAGATAGATAGATAGATACACTTAAAATTTCCAAATTTGCTTCACTATTTTCACAAGCACCAAAGATACACTAACTACAATAACACTTCACTGTTTGCCAACAAAACTTCACTATTTTCACAAATACCTAAAATATACAAACTGCACTGACACTGAACTACACTTAGACTGAACTGAAACTGACTGAACCTCCTCTTGTCTCTTCCCCATCCTTATATAAGCATCCTATATTCCAGACTAGTGTGATCTGTTACTTCTATAAAGTTCTCATGCATTCACGAGGGAGCAACGGTTACTACAGTTACTAACTAGGAAACATCCAAAACATGCCAGAGTTATCTTACAATACTTAACACTCTAATTATTTAGCATATTATGGAGCAAAAACTATTGCAAACAGATCCATAGGTTTTGAGCTGGTCCTGTGCAACTGAAGTAACTTCTGGAGGGCAGGAGAAAATTATGAATTGCTGAAAATTGGTCATCTTCATCACACAATTACGACACGAAATTCAAGTATAAGAATGTAGTTAAGCACCACTGGCACTGGTGCTATGCTGTGCATTTGGCTGTTTAAACAGATTCCCCATACACTCAGCGGGTCTGTTGCAATTGCTAGATGATTGAAACCGAACCCGTGTAGCTGCATGAATGAGATTCGAAGGCTAAGCCAGAGAGCTCTCTGCAGGAGCAAGTGCACAACAAAGCAATAGGGCCGCGAAGTTCTTGTCGGAACTATTTAAACTTTGTGGCCAAATCATTTACCTTGCCATGAGACCTTTACATTTGACCAATTGCTTTTAAAGCTGAACCATTTCACATTTTCTTCTTCATCATCTCTTCCACCGAAATTGAAAAATGGATGAAAACTGTTTAAGTTGACCTTGCCCTTGACCAATGACCTATGACCTTTTTTCAGCCAAAAATTTGATACTGATTTCTCTGTTGGTCTTCAGTCTTTGCGCCAGAATTGCTGCAAGTCTATTTGGTAGCTTTCCCACAATCTTGCTAAGTGACAATGGTGTTAGTATACTCGCGCATTCGCACGCGGGTGTAATTACACCACAAGATATCACACACGACACTGCACCGTGAAACATACATCATATCACACCACACACCATACAACACAAAACCTTATTGCACACACCACACACCATACCACACCACGCCACACCACATACCACATATCACATTTCACGCATCATATCATACACCATACCATACCATATCACACACACACACACACACACACACACACACACACACACACACACACACACACACACACACACACACACACGCAAACATACCACGTAGTACATAGCATACCACACAACACCATACCACAAACACACCATTCACATACAACACCGTATCACATACCACACCGTACCACATACCACACCATACCATATCATACCACAATGCACTGCATACTACAGACATGCCACACCACATCACACCACACCACCCTTCACTACACACAACGCTAAGCACCAAGGATAACACGCCTCAACACAATACACCAAGCCACACACCACACACCAAACCACTCAGGAAACAACAGCAATTAACACCACACCATACTGTACCACAACACACAACACACAACGAACCGCACCTCCTCGTAAGCCACATCATATCACACTTCAAAACACCACACCCAAACAGCACACCACGACACATCACACAACACTAAGCCACGTCACCACAAACACCACACCACACAACCATATCACACCACAGACAGTACACCTCACATATCACTCCACACCACACCACACAACACCACACACTTCACGCGCACCACACCTCACCACATCACACCACACAACACCACACACTTCACGCGCACCACACCTCACCACACACTTCACCACACCACAGCGCAACACACATCACCATGCACATCACACCACACCACACCACACACACCACATCACACACACACACACACACACACACACACACACACACACACACACACACACACACACTTCACATCACACATATCACACCACGCCACACACACACACACACACACACTTCACATCACACATATCACACCACGCCACACACATACACCACACTACACCACACCAAACTACACGGCACCACACCACATCATTCCACACTACACTGCACCGCACTCACCACACACTCACCGCTACACGACATACACTGCATCACACACACACAACACACACACCACATCTCAGCGTTGACAACTTAGTCCGACTTCCGCATTAAGACTTATTTTTTACAGCTTTCAATTAACCTTCAGCCCACATCTCCCTCTTTCCCCTCTCTTCGCTCTCTCTCCTTCTCTGTCTGTCTGTAAATTTTTTTTTCATGAGTCCGACTCAGGGCATAGGCTTCAAAACCTTTTCCCAAGACCCGCAGTTTTCCCACACACCATACACCTCCACATGTCTGTCTTTGTGTGTCTGTCTCTGTCAGTCAGTCAGTCAGTCTCTCTCTCTCTCTCTCTCTCTCTCTCAACAAACAGAAGGGACGGTTCGTACACAAAAATAAACAGCGTTGAATAACCCCACCAGAGGCGGAAAATTAAATGGCAAAAACAAGGAGCACCAAAGTGTGCACTACCCGCGCCCACCAAGTGTTGTCAGAGCCACACATTTGACTCTGCACGATGACTTTGACCTTGTACTAATTGCTTTGAAAACCAAATACCAGTAGCTTTTTTCTTGCATGATCCATAACCGTTTCACCAAGCTTGATCGAAATTGGATTAAAGATACCTGAGTCTACTTTGCCCTGTGCCCTTGATGTTTGTATTGTCTAGTGATTTTGACAACTGGCTGACTGTTCTCACACTCGAATTACTTTTCTCAGATTCAAATCAGTTCTACCCTTTCCTTACCCTGAACCTGCTACAGAGTTTAATATAATCGGAAAAACTGGAGTAGATCTGGTTAAGATGACCTTGCCATGTGACCTTGACTTGTGGTTCACTGTTCCCCAAAACAACAGGTAAACCCCCAGGCTCATCCTCAACCATTTCATCACCTTTTATTCAGATAAGATTAAAACCATTATACACTCATGAGGCCTGTGCTCATGTTTTACTCAACGTGTGTGTGTGTGTGTGTGTGTGTGTGTGTGTGTGTGTGTGTGTGTGTGTGTGTTTAGACAATATAACCACACATTTTTATTCTGATGTTAACTAAACTTAGGGGAAGGGTTAAGGTTAACTACGGGGTTGACCTACTGTTTATGAGAGCATTAGATCAAAAGTCAATGTCGCAGGTCAACCTTTGACCTAATAAATGCAATGGAGAAAGTTTTTATCCAGTTTAGGCCAAACTTCATGGAATGCTTCAAGTTAATGCAAGAGCGACAAGAATCTGTTATAACATTGATCCATCAAGAGCCATGGACAAAGGGCAGAGTCAAAGTTCGATCCGTGTGTTTGTGTGTGAACATAGTATAGAAAATGCATTGACCTGTTTTGAACGGAACTTGGTGTAAGGGTTGAGGGTTACAAGTGGGGCCGACTTTTAGTTTTTGAGAACAAGAGGTCAAAGGTCTGTGTCGCATGACAAGGTCTTCTTAAGCAGAATTTATCAAATTTTGACCAAATCTCGTGGACAGTTTTAAGGTAAGAAGAGAATACAGCATTTACATTAAAGAAGTCAGTTCAGTGTCAAGGTCAGACTGAAAAGTCAGAGGTCAAGGCCATGGAGAAAGATCAGCTTATACACTTTCGATCTGATCTAAACTCAGCTCTGAGAACATTTCAGATTAAAGTCAGGGTGAAGAGATTCGGTTAAGAGAGGCATCGAAGATCACAGGGCAAATTTTAATATTGGACTCAACCAGTTGGTGGGGACGCAGGTACTGCAATCTCTAACTGCTGTTTCTTGTTTAGTTCAAGTCGAATTTTGTCCTTGCCCTACGACTTTGACCTTTTATTTCAAACAACAGAACAGAGGAAGGAAAAACAAATGAATAAAAAAAAATAATCCATACACCAGATTACTGGCGTCCTCCAGTCATAAAAAATCTGTAACAGTTGAACTTGAACAGCTGTAGGTTGAAGTTTGGGGGGAAACAACTCTAGGGAAGCGAGTTCCAGGGAAATGCACTTCGGGGAATGAAAGAATTTTGATAGGCAGAAGTTCTGCAATATGGCTGAGTGACATTCCAGTCATGAGCGATACCAGATGCCCGTGTAGTACGAGGGAAGGCATGGAGAGGTGGCACCATGGGCGCAACGTCGTTGGAACATTTGCCATAAAAGTATCTGTAAAATAATGCAAGGGAGGCAACATTCCTTCTTATCTGTAGGGGAGGTAGTTTATTTTTAATAGCAGGGTTATTAATAGTTCCAACAGCTTTGTTCTGAATATTGTTTAGTTGTTTTAGTGCAACCTCTCCACATCCATTCCGTATGAGTGAGCAATATTCTAGCTGAGACAGCACATGACTCTTATTCATTATAGCTAACTTAAACTGTCCTCAAAATTGACCCCTTTTGTTCTTTCCTTACCCTCAAGCCTTCAGGTAAGTTTGGTGTAAACTGGACAAATGTAATTTGACCTTGCTAGGTTAGACTGACGTATCTGTAAGAATATAATCTTTGACCCGATTTTCTTAAAACTGTATGTTCACTCCCCAGCTGAGCGTCGTCCCTCCGGTCAAGGATGGTTAAGAATGGATTAAAGCTCTTTGAGTTACTTTGTACACACACACACACACACACACACACACACACACACACACACACACACACACACACACACACACACACGTTGAGTAAATCGTAATACCAGTTCTCGCTTCACGAGCTAACAACAAAAACAACGATTAAATTCACCATAAAAATAATATTTATAATCATCATCACTATAATTTTAATAATTATTATCATTATTATTCAAAATTATAAAGCCTGAGACCTAATGAAAATACAATCAAGCAAGCGCATTAAAAAAAAAAAAAAAAAAGGCTATACAATAAAGAAATCGATTGCTCACCAAGAACTCTTCCTAATATGGAAAAATTGCCTCCAAAACACGATAAATAAGCACAAGCGCCGACTAAACGAACGCTAGGAACATAAACCACAGATGAGGAAAGATGGTACGGCCAGAAATAAAGAAAAACAAACGAAGGTCGAACCTAAAAAGGGAGTGGTGAGAGGGAGACTCATTTCAGGTTGGTTAATGAAGGAGCCTTGGATGACGGATGAGGAAAGGGCCAGCCACTGAGCCACTGATCCCGCTAAAACTATCACCGCAGCTCCTGTAAACATTGCCAGCACTGCTGCCTTTGTAAAGAGTCTTACAGCTATACCTCCACCCATCGTCAGCATCATGATCATAGTCATCATCATCACTTTTATCATTATCATCATCATTGCAATAAATATTTCTCTCACAACAGTTACGGTACCGCATTTGCCACGCATGTACAGTACCATTAATAACCTTTCAGTCACGTTACACATTTTATATTTTGCTTCGCCCACGTGATTCAATCACCTTAAGTAGACTTACTGGACACGAAAAGAGCTTCCATTAACTCATTACATATCTAGATAGATAGACAGATAGATAGATAGATAGATAGATAGATGTGTGTGTGTGTGTGTGTGTGTGTGTGTGTGTGTGTGTGTGTGTATACAGAAAGAAAGAGATAACCGAGCCACCCATATCAGTTTTCACTCCGTGACCATACCATTTAAGCACACTTTCTTAAAACAATCTGATCAACAGACTTGCTTACTCCACATCTAGTAGTAATTCCTTAATTTCTTTTTGTATCCCACCTCTCAGTCACAAACAACCCTGCTCCTTTCATTCTTGATTTTTCATTCCCCTTCACAATGGCGTAGCGAGACATGGGCCAGCGGGGTGAATATTCACCGTGCCATCCCTTCACTGCCCCACAGGCTTTCACTGAAATTTGTCCTCGATAATATTATTATACATCATTTATATGTGCTCAGTATCTATTTTCTATTTAGTCTTCATTATGCAGCTCAGCAACAGATAATGACAATCATATGTTATTCTGCATATTCTATAACTTTTTTCTTTTTTTCAGTCGTCAGCAATATCTAGTCTTTGGGTACTGAAAATGCTATTGCGTAATTATCCTCTTGACATGTTTCTGAACTTTTTTTTTTTTAGGCTGTTTATTGTTTAAATTTATGTACATCAATCGTCTCGTTTGCGGCTGCAAAAAACAAACTGGATATCGTATTGCCCTTTCTTTGGATTTTATTGTTTTAAACTACAGGAATGATGAAAACCAAAAGTAAGGATTAACTTTTAAGTCACCAAGAATAAAGATATCTGAAAAAAAAATTTAAAATTATTTAATGTATTGTATTCTCAGAAACTGAAAAATTTTGGATGGTATAAGTTAATGAAAGGTAAGCTCCACAGATGTAATTAGAAATGTTCAAGGTTGCCAAAGTGTACAGATATCTTCGATAACATGAAAATAAGTACATGAACAGCCTTCATAGACTTTGAACTGAATGAAGAGAAAACCGAAGGATTTAAGAAAGAGATTCGTATTACCAGCCTCAGACAAATAGACCTAAGGCCTGGTAGGAAAAAATGGGAATTTTGAGGAAGAAAGGACATCTTGACTAAGCTACCACTGACGTACAGCAGTAGTGCTATCCCGTGGCGAGCGATGGATTGCCAGTATTTTTTCTTACATGCCCCACGTAATGTGTAGTGCTAGTTTAAACCACTTAAACAAATAGGTATAATACTGTAGTGTAGCATGAATTTAATGAGTCTACAGTGTAGACAGAAGAAAAGGAATAAGAGTAATATATGTTGGTTGCGTAGAATGGATGCAACAAGAAATAGAAATTAATGAAGGGTGTGAATTAAGAAAATCTATTAACAAAAGATTGCTAGTGAGTGTGCTTAGATGGCACGGTCATATAGAGGAAATGGCATAAAGGCAGCAATAAGGGCATATGCTATAGTGAGCGTCAAACTGAAAAGTACTTTGTAGGTTACAGACCAATGCAGAGGGATGGATATTTTGACAAGCACAGGACAAGAGTTTTTTTTTTTTCTTGTTCGTACTTGATCGGCTGCATATGTTGAGAAAATGGAATGATGTGCAAATTGCTATAACATGCATGTGAAAGCACGATTTCGAAGTCTGGATGATGTCGGCCCATTTCACAGAGTTCGTTGTTGAACAGTTTTCCTGGTTTTGTTATTTAGCTCTCATTTGGTTCTTATTATTATCTCATCCCATCTCTTATGTGGAAATTAGGATTCGGATAATGAAGATGATGATGATGATGATGCTGTGTGTGTGTGTGTGTGTGTGTGTGTGTGTGCGTGTGTGTGTGTGTGTGTGTGTGTGTGTGTGTGTGTGTGTGTGTGTGAAATGCATGTAATCTGGTGTATGCAACTGGAATAAAATGTTAGAAGTGCACTGTGGATTACTCAGTCTCAGTATCACTGAAAACAGAAAATGTCAGCAAATGAAGGTATCAGATACCTGGCCAAATGACCCGACTGGTGCTATATTCATCCTTTACCATCTTGACATAAATTTTCAGATACTTGATTATCCTCCCTTTTTCATCTTGAAATAAATTTCCAGGTATTTAAATGTCCATAGTCATAATTATCCAAACATTGTGTTATCCATACCGTACATATGGTTATCCTGCCCACTAGCTGTCCAATCACCTGATTATTCACACAACTGATTATACACACATTGTGAACAATACATTAATGTAGCTAATACACACACGTCCTGTTGAACACTCAAAACAGGATTCGTCAAACAATATTCCCGTATCCGTCGATGAATCGCAACTCAAATTGATCATTATGACTAGTATGTACATTATGGTTTTACTATAACATTGTGAGCGCAAGTTAATAATCTGTAGAAAAAAAAAAAAATGAACACAGTGATCTTGAACGGTGTGGTGTGTGGAGTTCATCACCATTCACCGCGTCACCATCACCTACTTGATTATAATAAGCCCACCACCGTCCCTGACACACCTAATCAACTGTAGGCACAGAGTATATGGAATTACTGCTAAGCTCTTCACTGATGTTCACATGCTGTGTTAAGAAACAGGAATGTTGGCTAAGTAGTACTGGAAGGTTCCCAAAACTTTTCGCATTTTCAGTTACGAGTCAGAGTTGACAGCCTGCTGTTGTGAGCGAATAAATTTTGTATAGTTATGCATTAATTTGTATTCTCTTCCCTATAATGTTTTCTTTAGGTGATTGTTAAATAACGTAATTTAATTTCAGTTTGTATGTCAAAGCATCTAGTGCTACCTAATGTAAGAAAGCTCAAGAATATTTTGGATATCTACGACATAGAAAACTGTTGTTGCTGGGAGTATGTACTAGGACATTCGAATGTCGTGCAAGGTTATAAAGGGATGGGGGAGAGAATAGAAGAGTTTCAGCCGGTTTACTTTTCCTATTGGCCTTGCGAAATTAATTGTAGTTCCGGTACTGGTGAAATTAGTTAAGTGCAGCTGGCAAGCATACAGTGTAATTACTTCGTAGATAAAGACAACGAACGAGAGAAGCTTGTGTTATTACAAAGCCTGAGTTGATCTGCTGTACACTGAAAGGCTAACCCTACGAAGAACGATTCACTGGGCGACGCCCTTCCAATACTGAACTACTGCTGTTGGAGCCTGTGGCAGTGTGGGACGCGTAAGAACTGATTACTTTTCTGAAGTTGCCAACAACTCTACTTCTAAAAGTTACTGCCAAGAGGGTACTGTTTCTTTGTAAGTATTTTTCCCACCACCACCTCTCCCCCACTACTCCACTGCCTTGTTTGAGTGCTGTTCGTCTTCTCATAAAATCTTGACATAATTTTCTTGGCACCTAATTGTTCAGACACGTAACTGTCCAGACACTTGATTATTCGCTCACCCGGTCATCCACACACCTGATTATGAATGCACCAGGTAATTCACACACTTGGTTATCCACAGTATGGACAGTACTTCACTATGCCTAACACATAATTATGTGGTCCTCTGAAAATTCAGCAGTACAGTTTAACGAATAGCAGGTTTCTTTCATCCGTTAAATAATATATACGTATTTTACAAACGTTATCTCATGCAGGTTAATCATGTCACTAGACATTAAGCAGGCAATTAACTGGCGAAAGGCATACACAGATAATAGTATCTTGAGCAGTAAAATGTGTGGACGTGTGGTACAAATCATAATAAGCACTGGAGTGTGCACTGCTCAGTTTACGACTCACCTTATGTCTTCGATGCTCTTCTACGAGCAGACTACTCCAAGTCCTGTCGCCCCCAGTATAAGCTAGTAGGAGAAATGAATGTCTGGGCATAGAATAACTAAGTGTCATCATTTTTAACTTGGCACCTAGTACTGTTACCTTCTATTAGTCACCTACAACTCTTCGCTAAAAGTAAAAGTCGGACCATCCTGGAAGAACTTTTGTCGCACCCCAAAAAGTGCAGATAGAAGCAGCGGACCCGCTCGCATCCGTCGCTACATCACTGTTTGCTCCATTCTGCAGTTTTCCACCCATTGTTTACTGTGGGCACTGCCACACATCCATGTGACGTGGTGGTTGTAGAGAGAAAAAGTACTTGACAACGTCATGTGCTTGTAAACGGATAGAGATTTGCATTGGTAGAACCCCTTGAATCAGGATGACATGCTATTTCATTTATTCTTGTTTCTACCAGACGTTTGTATTCGACTTAAGGTATGCCTTTCATAATGAAGGGTTTATTAAGGCATTATCTAATTCCTCGATATCATAAAATTCATCTTAAGCTGGATAAAATTGTTAGCAGTTGGCAAGGCGTACCATAGCGCAATAATAGAAAATAAGTAAATGTAAGTAGGGAATGGAGGGTAGAATCGCTCAGGGAAGAGAAATGGCCGATGATATTGTATCAGGGTGTTAAATAGGAAAAATAACACCAACTACAGGGACTGCAGGAGGACTACACAAAGGTGTACATCAGCTTAAGTACCAATGTTGGTGCATGACGTAACACTGGTATGCCTGAGTCTGGAAAGTCAAGAGTAAAAGAGAAGCAGAAATGGAGGTGCTATGGAATATATGTTGATCATGTTGACTGGATGAGCTTAATTCCATCAAAGATTTGGTATTAAGAAGTAATGTGATCCGAGAATAAAAAAAAAAAAAAAAATGCGCTTTGATCACTTGGCTGTATCATGAAATTCAGTAAACTGGCGAGTGAAAAGGACAAACGTGAATGAGCCTGAATGTTCTAGGAACCAAGGCTGGCCGAGAAAAAGATGGCTGGATATGATAGGAAATGGCCAAGAAAGCAACATATGTGACAAATGATTGAATGGATGAATGTATTAGATGTACAGATACTGCAACTGACAAGGACTGCAGTCACCTCTTTACTTAGTTGGCTCGACGAGATGACTCTTCCACGGTGGAGTTACCAACACTGGTAAACCTGTAGGTTAATATACTGGTGTATATATATATATATATATATATATATATATATATATATATATATATATATATGGGATGAGATGGGGATGAGATGGGGCCCAGCAAAAAAAAAAAAAAAAAAAAGCAAGAAGGAGCACAAATAAAACAACTAGCCAGCAGCACGTCCCCTGAAATGGACCACTCAGTTACACACCATTCACTCCTTTGAAAGCCGGTCTTCATCACACAAGGAAAACAATCTGCATGTTTTCTTTTCTTTTCATTTTTATTGATGCGCTTTACATACATCTTTAACATAGTCATTCTGTCTAGTACGGTACCAAATAAAAAATCTTCGTCAGGTGCATTTCCTTGCATACATTCTTCATCCATTTTTATTCTTTTTCACCTCCATTGCTTTTTCAACTTCTTCACGTTACTTTCTCATATTCGTTTTCGGTTCCATGTCCATCCATCTTTCTGACCTAGCATGCAGCGTCCTAATTCAGACTGACTACACTAAATACAATCTTTCTCTCTGAATGCATCGAAGCAGTCTTTTCTGAGCATTCATCAACAGACTTTCCTAAATTACATCGTTCACAACATTATATGCTTCTTATCCCGTCCCCTCAGCGCAGCCCACATAGATTCCTTTACAGTGCCACTAATACTATTCTCACCATTGACTCTCTACACTGATGTCATACTAAAGTATCATTTACACCCATATGCTGTGTGCACTAATACACATTCATGTAACCCTTTCATACTGTTTTGTATAAAGTCCTTCATGGTCCCAGTTAGCTTACTCTCTTGAACAATTCTACTCTTTAATATTTATATTTATTTCTATGTTCCTTCAACAAGTACCCAATCTCTTGTGAGAGAGGGCAACTAGCCGACACAATTTACTATAAACACCGTATTGAACACAAGCCTTTATTATACATGAGAGTGTAAGTGTGACTGTATACGTACGTCGTGCAAACTCATGTACATTTTTTGCAGATGTGCATATATATATATATATATATATATATATATATATATATATATATATATATATATATATATATATATATATATATATATAATCCTTCATCCTTCTTTCCTTCCATCCTCTTCTGTCTTCCTTTCCTTCATTCTTTCCTTGTCCTTCTGCCTACGGGTAACTTTACACTCCCTCTTCTGTCTCTCTTTCCTTCATTCTTTCCTCTTCCTTCTGCCTGTGGGTGACTCTACACTGAGTGACAAGCCAAATGGCTTCCTGTACACCAGGAAACCATTTATTACGCTGGGTGGTAACCATATAACCAAATTTTTGGCGCCTGGTGGTTTAGTGGGAATTATTGCGCTCCAATCGGATTGAGCCGGTGAAGGTTCATATCCAAGGGTTTGTTGGGGTTGATTGCTCATGTAATGGCACTCAAGGATGAGTGAGACTGGTCACTCTCATCTTAAATGTCAGGACCAACTTGCCTAGCCCCGTGTTTCTACGCTTCTCTGCGGGGCGACACTGGATTGGATGATGATGATGATGATGATGATGATGTGTGTGTGTGTGTGTGTGTGTGTGTGTGTGTGTGTGTGTGTGTGTGTGTGTGTGTGTGCACGAATGAGTAAATGTGTATATGGATCTGTGTGTGTGTGTGTGTGTGTGTGTGTGTGTGTGTGTGTGTGTGTGTGTGTGTGTGTGTGTGGCCAGTAGTGCTTACATGACTAAAATACACAAACAAACTCAGACCAATGTGAAGGGCCACACCAACAACCCGTATTTAATCACCATAACAAAAACACTGTACAAACAAACACACATACCATCAGCATTTTTTTCCTTACTACACCCACGAAGATACAAAGAAACAGCTAATTCAGAAAAATATGAAAGTTATTCCGCCAAGAAGAGAATATAGTTTTTTCTCCTATTCATGCCGCTGACTGGTGATTTTATGCAGCTCTCTCGTAGTGAAGGTATTAGATTCAATTATAACTCGTCTATTCATTACGCCTTGCCAGTAAGATTTTATTCAGCTAAAGGTTGGTGCTTCGTATAAAAAAGGTTCTGGAATACCGTAATCTTCACTCACCCTTTTAAACCTCTTTTTTTTTTTTTTTTTTTTTTTTTTTCATATAGCTACTACCTTCAGACTCTTTTATCATCCAGTGTAGACCTTTCGTAAGTAAACGGTCAGAAACAATCTCCATTAACTCATTCAGCAGGATGTACTCGTATGTATATTCACATTTCTTGTTTCAAGCAGAGATCGTGAATTTGTTTTTCCATTTTTTATTTGTTTATTTGTTTTGGAGAGAACAATCTTGGGGATTTCTAGGTTTTGGTTCCTTCTGTCATGCATAAAAGATATTTAAAATAAAACAAATTAGCTCAGAGACATAAAGAAATGTACCCGCCAGGATGATGTCATTTTTTCGTTTCTTTTTTCTTTTTTATTTAAACCTCGCTTTTCTATCTATTTATTGCCAGACGCCTCAATCCCATAAGGGATGGCTACGAACAAGTCGCCTCCATGTCGCCTTGTCCATTGCCATTTCGTTGCCCTGCTCCCAGTTCACACCCCCCTCTCTCATATACCTCTCCATCCGTCCATCTCATCCTTGGCCTTCCCCTCCCTCTCTCCCCCACCACCTCACGCCCATACACTCTCCTCGTTAGTCTCTCGCTCTCCATCCTCTCCACATGGCCAAACCACCTCCATGTATTTCTCCTAAAGATTTCTATTGCATCTACATCCACACCACGACGCTCCTTCGCTTCCTTAATTGTCAGTCTGTCTCTCCACAACTCCACATGCTACTCTCAAATAACTCATTTCCACTGCTCTTACTCTTGACTTGTGTCCTTCCAAGGTCCAAGCTTCACTTCCAGAAGTTAGAGTTGGTATCACAATACTCTCATGCAGCGACCTTTTTACTTCCATGCTCACTTCCCTGTTCCTTATCACCGCTTTCAAAGACCCATCAACCTCTCTTCCCTGTTGTACCCTTTCAAGCACTTCACCCTCTAAACTTCCATCCTTACTCATCCCACCACCCAAGTACTTGAACGCACTCACATTTTCCGTTTCCTCCTCATCCAGCCTCACTATACAATCAGTGGCTTCATTTCTCTCGAAGACCATAACTTTACTGTTTCCTACATTCACCTTTAGATTCTGTTTCTTACACACTCTCCCAGACTCATTCATCAAGTCTTGCAGTTTCCCTTCGTCCTCACTGAACAATACAGTATCATCTGCGAACAAAAGTACAGTGAGTTTCCAATCACTGCCTTCTCTCATTAGGGTCTCTCCAACATCCACTGCCCTACTTTGTACCTCTTTTATAACCCCATCCATATACAGATTGAACAACCATGGGGACATGACACATCCCTGTTTAAATCCAACGTTCAAATAGAAAAATCCACTCAGTTCACTATCGACACACTGCAGCCTTAGCACCCTCATACATATTCTTCACGGCATTCAGCAACTTTCTGGATTATTTCATTGAGCGAAGTCGAGATTTCTCGAATTGCAGACATTAGGTACACTTTTCATTAAACCCTTTACATGGAAGTGGTCTTTCTTAAAAAAAAAAAAAAAAAAAAAAATGGAGGCAGCAAGAATGAAATATATATGAGGCTTTCTGGGTGAAGGGGTAAAGTAGTGGACTGCTGCTATTAAAGTGGGTGCACTAACCTATGCAATATCTTCCATAAGGCTGTGGCCAATACTCACTTTACAACAAATCTCAGTGCCACTATTGTGAATCCCATCGTCTCACACTACAAGGCATTGTTTTAACTTTGGTTTCTTCCTGCTGTTTCCAAACGAATTTTCTGTGCCCTGAAGATATTATATATTAACCTCTTTGATATTAGGGGCGCTCTCCTGTGCCAAATAACATTATCTGGCAGCAGTCACAGCAATAAAATCAAAATGCCTCCTCGGACTGAAGGTTTAAGCAGACAGTCAGCCAGACACACGAGCACACAAGGAAGTAAACTCATTAAAAATAACCTTTTATATGACATCTTTTATTTTAATCTTGCTCTCTTCAAAAAAATTATTTAGCGTAGTTCGGGCTTCGTAGAAAAAGATTAATAAGCTATAGAAAGTGCCTCCTAAGCAGAATATTGTCTTTTAACCCGCCCCGTCCCGTCGACGTATGGGTACGTTGCAACGATTTGCATTTGCCAGTCCCGGCGAAGTACCGGTACGTTGTGCAATTGCAAGGTCCCTAATTTGCACAATTTTCAATTTTCGCGCGTGATTTTTCGTATGTATACACGGGACACCTTCCTCTATTCCTCTACAAGATGCCAAGCAGGGACAATGCCTTACACCGCATAACCTCCCCCCTCCCCCCCTCATGCCATTGTCTCTGCAATTCACCTGTTACCAGTGACCTGGCCAATAAAGACATTCAGGGCCAGAGTGATTCCCCAATCGATGACAATGTGGAGGACAAGGTTTACATAGCATTACAGGAAGAAACAGTCAGAAATGATGATCAGGTAATGTGGGAAAACAAAGGTCATGAATGGTGATTAGTTAGTGAGTGGAACAATGCTTATAATGCCTATATTACTGCTTGAAAACCAATATACTCTCATACTACATATAAATTCGTACCAAGTAAATAAAGAAATACCGTTTATGAGTGGATAAAATAGTTACCTTCCCATAGAACTCGTTTTCTTTGGTGCCAGCATGTTAAAAAACCCAGTCAGGTAAGGAGGAACTCCTACCTGGATTGAGTGTTTTAAACCTCAGGTGAGCGATTTCTCTATGAATTCTCGATGTTTCTCACCAAAAGCGAAGGTTTTAGCCAAAAAAAAATTTTTCGAAAATACCTCGGGGACTGGGGGATGTCGAAGGTGTGGAAAACCTTGGGACGTGACAGGTTAAAGGTAAAAAGAATATAATCAATTCATATTAGACCTTTGTGGTGAAGGAGTTAAAGTCTGCAGACTAGCATTTGTTTATCATTGTCGTTTCCCTCACACATTTCGGTAGTCAGCACACGCTTCATTTGATGCATCTATAGCGCAGTTTACTGGGTTACTGTACCGTGACGTGTGGGTTGGCATAACACACTATTTCCATGTTAAGATAAGGCGTTAAGTGTAATTATTTTAGTGCATTAAATTACAACAGAGTGTATTGTGTAAAATTCTCCGGACCATTTGTTTTAACGTGGAGATCACCAACCCTTCCTGTTCCCCTTGCCCTTTCTCCTACCCCTGCCGTCTCCCCCTTTCTCCTATACCTCTCTTATCCTCTAATGGTCCCTCTCTCTCTCTCCTACCTCTCCTGTGTCCATGCTTTCCTGCCCTTTCCATTCCTCTCCCTCCTACTCCTTATTTCCCTCCCTTCCACCTCTTCTGTTTCCCCTCTTTCCATTTCCTCCCTTCCCTCTCTCTTGCCCTACTATTCCCCTCTTTTACTCTTCCTGTCCCTCCTCTCCTATCCCCTGCTACCGTTTTTTTCTGTCCCAAGGGCGTACCAAGAGTGGGAAGGGCTTTGATATGGGAGAAGAGGGTTACATGCTCTAATCATGCAGTTGACTTTATCACGTCAGATTAACACGATTCTTCGTCATTTTCAGTACATTTTCCTGTCTGGTAATATAAATATTTTGTCAGATTTCTAACATATTGTCTTCGACTATTAGCATACTTTTAGTGTTTTCTAATGCAGATAAGAAGGGAGAGAAGTATAAAATTGCAGTTTCTTCAGTTCACATTCCCACCCTCTCCAAATGCTGGGAGTTGTAAGCACAAGCCTCCCTCCCCCCCACCTCCCACCCACCGGTCCCCAGCTAGTCTTTCCAACGTCATTAGAATCTACAACCAACTTTGAGTGCAATGGATCCTTTGCCGTTTAGGCTACACCACGACTCTGTGTGAAGCTTCAATTTTTTCTTAAGTCATTGCTGACGTCTTGTCTAAGAGAGATCCCCCCGAGATGAGCATAATCCTCTGATGGCAACAAGAACAAACTAAACGGGCACAACAAAACTGTGCAGCCCCATTCTACAACGTGAGACTCTATGAAACCTACAGGCTCAGAGCAAATGCTAATAATACAGTAGTTAGCACTAACAAGACAAAGGATACTCTGAAAGCTACACCCACTCTTGCAATATTCAAAAGAGAAAGAATTAAATGTTTACGGCGAATGGGGTGGTCCCCAGAAGTCTCATGCTGGCTAAAAGTAAGTTCAGTGGAGGTCTACCACTGCATAAAATTCCACTTTCCTCAATTTAATAAAAATGAATGCACGTATCTACGTTCCCTCCTCAAAGGCCACATACTCCCATCCCCCCCCGTGATGGGCAGGGAAATTCCACCCCGCCTTGAACCTAATTGAACGGTGTGTCTATCACTGTGTGAAACTATTGTTCTCCTATGTAGAAAACGGCCATCCATGTTAGCATTCTCCGGGACCCCTTGTGGCTGACCCACCACAGGGATGTCCCTTATAGGTTACACTGTGGTTAAAACCAGGTCCTGGTGGAGGTTTAGCAGTATACAAATTTTGTGTGGTTTTAAAAATAAACAAAGGCTTTGACCCCCCCCCCTCCCCAGAGGCAACTCCACTGGGAATGAAGAGTCCGACCCTGCCTAATTGTGGTCTGGGTGGTGGTCAATTACTATGTAAACTTTTCTGTTCCTATCTAAAAAGCTATGGCCATGCATGCTGTCATTGCCCAGCACCCTCATGAGGGGAGTCCTTTAGAGATCCCATTGTACCAAAAATCAAGCCTGGGTGGAGGTCATGCAAAATGTTAGGTTAATAGGCATAAAATAAGCATTTCCCTCTGAGGTCCACCCCCAGGGGGTCGGGGGGGTCATATCTGTCATTATCTGGTCTAGGTAGAGGTCTACCACTGTGCATCCCTAGGTAAGAAAACCTGCTTTGCATACCAGTATTAACTGAAATCCTCAGAGGCTGCCTTCCCGTAACGGTGAACCTAGAGGGGTTGCCACTGATTGATGCATCATTCTGTCCTTTTCTGCCCCATTAGAAGTCACAGAGACCCGGGGTAAGACTACTCAATCCTTACATTTAAGGCAAGGATGACCAGCCTCACTGACTCCTGAATTGCATTATGTAAGCAATAAACCTCAGTTACCCTCAAATGTAAACTCTTGTGGGCCCCATCTGGTTAAGAGCATTAACCAACTAGACCACCAGGCGTAGGCATCATTTGGTTATATAATTACCACCCAGCATTGTAAATGGCTTATATGTTACAGAGAACCATTGGCTTGTCACTCACTGTAGACTGTCTTGAAGGCAGCAGCAAATCACAAGAGTGGCTGATGGGCATCCCCACCCACATCCGGGGTTTCTTCTTATCAATTGTAATATCTGATTCAGGTGGAAATCTACCACTGGGTAAAGCTTCTTTTTTTATGCGCACGTCAGCACAGTCCTGGTCGTTAGAAAACGCTTTATCATGACACTCCTCCCGTTCCACAGTTCTGGAGAAATACCGTGCTTCATCCACTCTATCGACTGGAAAAAAGCCTTCTTTTTGCTGAAAGAAGTATATTCTAGGCAAATAACAATTCCATGGGAGTCCCTTTACTAAAAAAAAATAATAAACAGTCTTCATGGACCTCTCTCTCTCTCTCTCTCTCTCCGTTTGAATGAATTAAGGCTAGCATATTGCTATTGTGTCACTGTACAGATATTCCTATCAACATATATAATTATACTTTTTTTTTTTTTAAATCACAGAACAGAGGAAGGAAAAACAAATGAATGAAAAAGAAACAAATCCATGCACCAGATTACTGGTGCCCGCCGTTCATAAAATATCTGTGACAGTTAGACTTGAAAGCAGTAGGTTGAAGTCTGGAGGGAAACAACTCTGGGGAAGCGAGTTCCAGAGAGATGCAGTTCGGGGAATGAAAGAATTCTGATAGGCAGAAGTTCTGCAGTATGGCTGAGTGACATTCCAGTCTTGAGTGCTCCCAGCTGCCCGTGTAGCACAAGGGAAGGCATGGAGAGGTGGCACCATGGACGCAACTTCGTCTGAACATTTACTGTAGAAATATCTATAAAATAATGCAAGGGAGGCAAGATTCCTTCTTACTTGTAGGGGAGGTAGTTTATTAGTAATAGCAGGGTTATTAATAATTCTAACAGCTTTGTTCTGAATTTTGTCTAATTGTTTTATTGCAACCTCTCCACATCGGCTCCACAAGAGTGAGCAGTATTCAAGCTGAAAGTGCACATGACTCTTATAAATTATAACTAACTGCTCGTCAGTGAAGAAGTTACGGACTCTGTACAATAATCCAAGTTTCTTTGAGGCGGTTTTAGCAAGCGATCTGACATGAGAGGTCCAGCTGACGGCATTGTTAACCCGTCACGTCCTGACCACTTTCACACCTCCGACACCCCCCAGTCCCGACCATTTTTGGATTTTTTTTTTTTTTTTTTTGCTAAAACCTCGCTTTTGGTGAGAAACATCGAAAATTCATAGAGAAATTGCTCACCTAAGGTTTAAAATACTCGATACAGGTAGGAGTACCTCTTTACCTTACAGGGTTTTCTATCAGGCTGGCTGCAAAGAAAACGAGTTCTATGGGAGGATAACTATTCCACACCACTCCTAAATGGTATTTATTTATTTATTTGGTACGAATTTATATGTAATACGAGAGTATATTGGTTTTCAAACAGTAATATAGGCATTATAAGCATTGTTTTACTCACTAACACATCATCATACTTGACCTTCTTTTGCCACATTACCTGATCATCATTTCTGACTGTTTCTTCCTCTAATGCTATGTAAACTTTGTCCTCCACATTGTCATCGATTGGGGAATCACTCTGGCCTGAATGTCTTTATTGGCCAGGTCACTGATAAAAGGTGAATTGCCGAGACAATGGCGTGTGGTGGGGGGGGAGGTTATGTGGTGTAAGGCATTGTCCTTGCTTGGCATCTTGTAGAGGAATAGAGGAAAGTGTCCCGTGTATACGTACGAAAAATCATGCGCGAAAATTGAAAATTGTGCAAATTAGGAACCTAGCAATTGCAAAACGTACCAGTATGTTGACGGGATTGGCAAATGCAAAATGTTGCAACGTACCCATACGTCGACAGGACGTCTCGGGTTAAGCGAGGCTCCGAGAATTTCAATACTTTTGGAAATGAGAATATTTGTAGCACTGAAGGTAATATACGATTCTGGCAATACCTGCCTATTAGTAAATTGTATATATTTAGTTTTATTAGCATTAAATGAGACAAGGCTGTTTTGTCCCCAGTCACTGATCGTGGATAAGTCTTGGTTTACAGAGATGGCTGTACTGAGGTGAGAGTTAGAGATATTGGACTTTGCAAATCGATGTCTGAGTGTGAATGAACTATGAAGTGTTGAGTCATCTGCATATGAATGGATGGGATTGTGGGTGACAGATAAGAGATCATTAATATGAACAAGGAACAGGGTTTGTGCCAGAACTGATACCTGCGGCACGCCGGCGTTAACTGAGTGGAAAGTGGAATATACATCATCTACTTTTACTCTTATTTTTCTATTGCTCAGATATGAGGAAATCAAAGGAACAAAAGAGTTTAGTCCATAGCAAGGGAGTTTGGACAACAGGGAACGGTGCCACACTCTGTCGAAAGCTTTAGAAATATCCAGGGCTACTGCATGAGTTTCACCATGTAGGTCAACTGCTTGATGGATGGTATGAGTCAGGAGATTGAGTATGTCAATCTTTCTTGGCGAAAACCATATTGTCTATCACTAATTAAGTTGTTGGATTCAAAATGTGATACTTTATCCGGCTTACTTCGCCGATTCTCTAAGGATGAGAATTTATAAACTTTCTCAACATGAGTGCTGTTTGTAGTACTGTGACTTCACCCCTGACAATCAATAACTAATACTAATAGTAATAAGCAGGTTCTTGTCGGGGCATTAACTCCTGGTTGCACAATGGATTTTAAGGTTAATACAAAAGGACTGGCCTAAGTACCAGTTATGAATAATGCAAAGCGTTTATGCAAACTAGGAGCTGCAACTAGAAGAAGCTTAATGTGGAGAAATAAAACACGAGTTTACATTACATTAAGCTCAAGAGAAAAGAACTGAAAATTTATTATTTACAATGAAATAAATTTATGTTATATGTTTCAAAATGAATTCAAAATAACAAAGAGAATACACTCACTCGCTCACTCACAAGCTAAACTAAACTCATAAGCCTAGGAAAAACAAAAAGAAATACTGGTCAGAAAAGGAGGCTAGGCGGGATGAACTGGGCGTTGTTACGTAGGAAGGGCACTGCCACCACGCTGAACCTCTATTCCGGATCACACTGAGTGGAGATTCCAGGAACTCACTGAAGAATGACCTGCTCTCATGGCGCACAAAGTCTGACTGACTTCATATTACAAGAGAGGGGCGAGTGCCAGCCGCACTTGCTAACGGCCAACAGAATTAGTGTGAGTGATTCACACCCGCAATAAATCACTCAGCGGAGGTGCCAATGTCGCGCACAAGGATAATCACGTATGAAATAGTGAAAAATGTTCTGAAAACACTCCCGATCGGGTGAATACGGGGACGGTTAAACTGAGTGATAAACAGTGGAAATTCCACTAGAATTAGTGGTTTTCCACCAGAGTTCAATGTCATGAGTTTGTTTAGATACAGAATCGCGCCAATTCGTGACATTACGCCCCATCAAAAGCAAAATTTTTCCTTCAGGAAGAAATAAAATTCAATTTACATACATATAAATCCTAACTCAGTGACACAAGATTCACACTGTGGTGTGTGTGCCATCCTGCTACAGGAGAAAGTCACAGTCGCCAGTGAGTGAAAAAAAAAAACTCGTATTTATGTTAATAGAAGCAAGCTTGAGGAAAAAACTCTGTGACGATGGTGAAAAATCCTGTACTCAGGTCAAACTGAGCGAAAAGTACACTACATTTACATTAACAACTAATTGTTATGTAGCATGATGTATGTAATACATGGTGTAGGTGTGACAGTTGTGGTGTAACTGTACCTATGTGTAAAATTACATAATACAAATCAATAGTAAATAATGACGATGAGGCAGAAGAGAAGAGGCGGCAGCATGCGTCAGGGACGATCAGTTGTTCTGCACAACAATGCTGCACCCGCCAGCTGCACCTGCGAAAGCAATCAAGGTGGAGCATCAAAAGTGTCATTTCTCTTTCTCTGCCTAGCAATCAGTACGTATGTTACAAAAAGTACACTATTTACATTATTAACCAGGAAATGTAGTCAGAGTGAAAAGACTGGGCGTCTGTGCAGGACATCAAATGATGCAATTCGCCAACGGGACCCAGTTTACTGGTTAAACCCTAAACCTAATTAGCAAAAAGACTGGGCGTCTGTGCAGGACATCAAACCCTGAAATTCGCTAATGGGACCAGGTTTACTGGTTAAACCATAAACCTAATTAGCGAAAAGACTGGACATCTGTGCAGGACATCAAATGCTGCAATTCGCTAATGGGACCAGGTTTACTGGTTAAACCATAAACCTAATTAGCGAAAAGACTGGACATCTGTGCAGGACATCAAACACTGCAATTTGCTAAATTAACCAGGGAACGTGGTCAAGAGTGAAAAGACTGGGCCTCTGTGCAGGACATCAAACGCTGCAGTTCGCTAATGGGACCCAGTTTACTGGTTAAACTAACTCTACACTTACGATTAATGACAGGAAGCTGAGAATCCCTACGCAATCTCGGGCAGGTCACATTTTAACACCCACCGTGGGTGTGAACACTCATGTGGATAAAGTGCATTCTCCGGGAATCCTCAGAGAGGCCCACAGCTCGAGACGTTCCACAAGGAAATTCATTCACAGCCTCGGATTGTCCCTGCGGGGTTCTCGAACTTCCCCCTTAACCTACGGTACATATCTATGTACAGACCCTGGACATGATGTGTCCTATGGGGCCAACGGGTGAGAAGTCAGGTCTGCACCCACTTCACCACTGCCCTGTCTCTCAACTGACTCAGAGATTATGGGTGTGGATTCAAACGGCACAGGAAGGACATGTCCCTGATTAGTGGTACGTGGACACACATTGCAGGAACGCACAAAACTATCTATCTCTCGTCCCATTCCTGGCCAGAAAAAGTCAGCTCGGATACGGCCCTGGGTTTTCCTTTTGCCCAGGTGACCTCCTGATGCTGAACAATGACCCCATTCTAACAGTGCTTGGCGGTACTTGGCGGGAACGACAAACTGCAGTCAAACCTCGCCCTGGGGTGTTTGTGATTCATGGTAGAACCATCCTTGTTTATGAAGGAACTTGGGTTGACCTCCCCGTGAATACTTTATCACTCTACCCTCTTGTTTCTTCTGCATGGCAGCAAGTGTTGGCAGAGTGTTGTTCTTGAACAACATCTTGGCTACAAATCAGATCTTGCGGTGATGCAATGGTCACTGGGGTGACACAGTTTGGAGCCTCGGCCATGGCTCGTGTTACTGCAGCTGAAGTCTGAGTAGTGTCATCTTTGGTGCAACTATACTTGGCACCTGGAATATTGCCTATAATAAGGTCAAACAAGGGTTCTGGCATGACAACAGCAGCTGTCAATAGAAAGGAGATGCCACCTGGATACATGCCTCAGGGAACAATCTCACTGATCCATCAATAAGTCTAACTTGGATCTGCTTGCCCATGTACTTATCAGGCCGAACTAAACTTTGCTTGACAGAGCAACCTGAGGAACCATTATCTCTCAGAACATTTACAGAAACACCTCCCACAAACCCTGGCTGAACAAGAAAGGCAGTGTTACTGGTGGAAGGGCCTGAGGAGGTAGCAGCCAGTCATTGGTGAGACTGCAGAACAAACGATGCAGCAAATGTGGCGCCCTGAGAACAAGATGCCTGAGGGGTCATGCTCGCCATCTGAGGAGCTGGAGCATTGACCACCTGTGGAGGAGGGTTCACTGTCGCTGGGGAACTAGTGAATTGTGATGTACCCGTACTGGTGGGGTTGGCACCACCGTGCGCTTGTTGTGGAATGAAGGTTGCATTTGCGTCCTGCCTCCGATACTAGAGTTGATTGTCCTGACTGAGGGTTATGTGGTTTGTCCCTGCCCTGCTGCTGCTTGAAATACCGGTACTGCTGCTGGTTAGAGTTCTGCTTGTCATACCGCTTCCACTCAGGTTTCTAAGTATTTCGCCCCTGGTCCTTCTTCTGCGGATTTGGACCTTGGCCATTATTCTGGGAAAGGCCTTGTTGCTGGGGTTCAGTCTGAGACAGTTTCCCAGATTTGTCAGCTCTCCTGTTCCAGGTGTGCTGCTTACGAGTTTGATACCCGTATGCAGTGAAGAATGCATCAGCCTTGTTCACCATTTGGCTGGCATCCCTTACCTGGCAAATCTTAAGCTGAGCCATAAGTTCAGCAGGCCACGACTTTTCTAGCTGTGTGCGCAGCATAAGGTCAATTATCCCCTCACACGTGGAAGGAGTTTCATCTTTCTCCATCCACTCATCTAAGTAAGCAGTAAGCCGGTCAAGAAACTGAACGGCAGTCTCTTTTTCTTGTAAACGCGCCCTCATAAACTGACTCTTGGCGTCGTCAACTGTGAGGCCGTACGCTTTGATGAGTGCGGTCTTCATCATCTCATACGTAAGATTGTTTCCATGAATTCTGTGGAGAATATCGAGGGCAGGGCCCTCAAACAGGCTAAGAAACTGAAGCCGCTTAGCTGCATCATCCAGCAGGTACAGTTGAGTCATGTCTTCAAAACGAGCTATGAATGGCTCGATTTGCTCGCCTTCCTTGTATAGAGGAAGCTTGATGTGTGGGGTCGCCAAAATGTGTGAAGGAAGAGCGCTCGTGGAGCTTGGGCCAGCTGCACCAAATGTGTCTGAAGCCAAGGAGTCTCGCTTGAGCCTCAGCATTTCAAGTTCATATTTTTCACGTGCATCGCACTCGGCACGTTCGTGTTCTCGTTCTCTCTCTCTCTCGTTGTTCTCGCTCACATTCGCGTTGTTTTCGCTCGTGTTGATGTTCTCTTTCGCGCTCCTCACGCTGTTCTCGCTCATGTTCGCGTTCTCTCTCACATTCATCACGAGCATCTTTCTCACGTTGTTGCTCATAACTAAACCATGAGAGGACGTAGTTTTGGATTTTCTTGGGGTCGCTAAGCCCCATATCTCTAGCTTCCTGTACATAGATGTTGGCAGCCATGATGCTAACTCAGTTTCAGTGAACTAAGGACTAAGTACTGACTGCTATTTTACAAAGAAATGCCAATAATCAAGAGTAAAGAATATAGGCACAGGTTAGTGGTGACCAGTTTTATCTAATTAAACTGGTAAAGAAAGAAAATAAAAAACAACTGACTGTAAAAACTAAGACGTAAAATTAATAGAAATGAATCAATAATCACCAGTAAAATAGTGCCTATAGACTTTAATGATAAATACCTAAGTATGAGTGAGTGAGTATTATCTCGTGAATAACTTTAGAGCTAAGAGTTAATATCCTGGCAAGGTCACCAGATATCACGGTGTTTTGTGAATTTTATATTAAATAATACTTTAAATGTTAACTTGTCAATGGAGACAATGAAATGACTTGTGAAATCAAGCAGTAAGTGATACTTTATGCCGGCTTACTTCGCTGATTCTCTAAGGACGAGAATTTATAAACTTTCTCAACAGTAACAGCAGAGACTAATTATTCACGAGTGCTGTTTGTAGTACTGTTAGCCTCTCGAGAAAGTGACTTCACCCCTGACAATCAATAGCTAATACTCCCCCTTTGCTGAACTTTTTCAGTGTCTCAGTTACACAGAGAGTAGGCCAGCATGCTCTCCAGTACAAATTTCTCTATCTTCACCAAACTACATGCACAGTACACACTACACTTCCTATTCAAAATTTACCAAAATGGCGTCAATTCACCTAGCCTCGGAGTCCCCAGGGGGGGGACCATAAATGACCCCGCCATCTGCCCCTCTCCCGGTGACGACTCGAGGTGCCTGGAACCACTGTCTGACTCTCTTCTTCTTCATTTCTGCAACATTCGCGGCCTTTCATCTAACTTTCGCTCTGTTGAGCACCACCTCTCCTCCTCTAAACCTCACCTTCTTTTTCTAACGGAGACTCAGCTGTCTGAGGCAACTGACAGCAAACCCTTTTCTGTATCCTCCTACTTTCTCTATACTCATTTCAAAGCCAAAGGTGGCTGTTGTGTATACATACGCAACGACTTATCTTGCTCTCGTGTTCCTGAACTTGATTCTTCTGAATTCTCCACTCTCTGGCTTCGGCTTTCCTGTCATTCTCTGACTAAATATATCTGTGCTGTTTACTTATCCCCTAATTCTACTGACTATCAAAAATTCTTCGACTACCTTACTTCTACGATGGAACACATTCTGTCCATTTCTCCTTTCTCTGAAATCTCCATTCTTGGAGATTTCAATGTTCACCACCACCTTTGGCTCTCCTCTCCTTTCACGGATCCACCTGGTGAACAAGCCTACATCTTTTCTATCCTTAATGACCTAGAGCAGCTTGTACAGCACCCTACCCGTATCCCTGACCGCCTTGGAGAGAGCTCCAACATACTTGACCTCTTCCTCACAACTAATCCTTCTGCTTACTCTGTTAATCTTTTCTCTCCGTTGGGCTCCTCCGATCACAACCTTATTGCCTTAACCTGTCCTATCGCTCCAGTACGGCCTGCGGACCCTCCAGGGAAACGTCGTCTCTGGCATTTTGGAGCTGCGGACTGGGAGGCCCTAAGGCAGTACTTCTTTGATTTTCCCTGGAATGATTATTGCTTCCATGGCCGTGAGCCATCTGAGTGTGCCTTGCGCATTACGGAGGTTATTCTCTCGGGCATGGAAGCATACATTCCTTTCTCATATCCTTTGACTAACGCAAGAAAGCCTTGGTTTAATCACGCTTGTTCTAATGCTGTCCGCAACAAGGAGAAGGCCTACAAAAGGTACCGGAGCCAACCCACCCCTGAATCACATAATCTTTACGTTTCTGCCCGGAATCGTGCTAAGTCTGTTCTTCGCTCTACTAAAAATAATTTCATCCATACTAAATGCTCTCAACTCTCCAACTCGAATTCTTCCCGCTCCTTCTGGCACCTTGCCAAAAATCTTTCTAACAACTTTACCTCATCATCCTTCCTCCCTCTTTCTACTCTGATGGTTCTGTAGCTATTTCTTCTACTGATAAAGCAGATCTCTTCGCACAGACTTTCTCCTCCAATTCCACCTTAGACGATTCCCGGTGCTGTTCCTCCATCACTTCCCCCTCTGACTTCCTCATGGCTGACATTAAAATTTCTTCAGTTGATGTATTTTCTGCCATTACTGGCCTCAGTACTAACAAGGCATATGGGCCTGATGGGGTCCCTCCTGTTGTTCTCAAAAACTGTGCTTCTGTGCTTACACCCTGCCTAGGCAAACTATTTCGCCTTTGTCTGTCAACTTGTACCTTTCCTTCTTGCTGGAAGTTTGCTCTCATTCAGCCAGTCCCAAAGAAGGGTGACCACTCCCAACCCTCCAACTATCGTCCAATTGCTTTAACGTCCTGTATTTCAAAAGTTTTCGAGTCAATTCTTAATAAAAAAATTTTAAGGCATCTTTCCTATCACAACCTTCTTTCCGATCGTCAGTATGGGTTCCGTCAGGGACGCTCCACTGGCGATCTTCTCACCTACCTTTCAGACTCCTGGTCATCCTCCTTTCGGGACTTTGGCAAAAGCTTTGCCATTGCACTTGACATCTCAAAGGTTTTCGATCGAGTCTGGCATAAATCTTTAATTTCCAAACTGCCCTCCTACGGTTTCTATCCTTCTATCTGTACCTTCATCGCTAGCTTCCTTTCTGGTTGTTCTATAGCTGCTGTCGTAGACGGCCATCGTTCTTCTCCTAGATCTATCAACAGTGGTGTTCCTCAGGGCTCTGTCCTATCACAAACTCTCTTCCTTTTATTCATCAATGATCTTCTAAGCTGTACATCTAACCCTATCCACTCATACGCTGATGACTCCACCCTTCACCTTTCCATTCGGTTCCCGCAACGCCCATCTCAACAGTTACTTCAAGAAACAAGGGATGAGGCTATGGCACACCTAATGTCTGACTTGGCTCATATCTCTGACTGGGGTAAAAATAATATGGTTGTCTTTAATGCTTCTAAGACTCAGTTCTTACACCTATCAACCCGACAAAATCTTCCACAGGTATACCCACTAATGTTTAATAATATTCAGATTAATCCTGCATCATCCTTGAACATGCTTGGGGTTTCATTTACTCGGGACTTATCTTGGAAAGATCATATTACATCTCTTGTAAAATCTGCTTCTAAGAGATTTGGTGTGCTAAGCCGACTCCGCTCTTTCTTTACCCCTGCACAATTGTTGACTCTATACAGGGGTTTTATCCGCCCCTGTGTGGAGTACAACTCTCATGTGTGGGGAGGCTCCCCACATACAGCTCTTCTCAATAGGGTGGAGTCAAAGGCTTTTCGTCTCATTAACTCTCCTCCTCTTACTGACTCCCTTCAACCTCTGTCTCTTCGTCGCACTGTTGCATCTTTATCTCTTTTCTATCGCTACTTTAATGGTCACTGCTCCTCTGAACTGTCTGCTTGCATTCCTCCACTCTACGACGGGCGCGTAGCACCCGTCTGGCAGCAAACTCTCATCCCTTTTCTGTCCAACTCTCTAATGCAAGAGTTAACCGTTACTCCCAGTCTTTCATTCATGCAACAGGTCAGCTCTGGAACTGTCTCCCTCTGTCTGTATTTCCTCCTGCCTATGATCTCCAGTCTTTCAAACGCAGTGTGTCCAGGCATCTCAAAATGATCGGATCTTGAATTTGGCTCTCTATTGTATTTTGTTTTTCTCTTGGAGGGAACTGTTACTGCAGGCTCATGGCCTTTGGTTCCTTCTTCCTCGCATAAAAAAAAAAAAAAGTAATAATCAAGTTCTTGCTGGTGCATTAACTCCTGGTTGCACAACGGATTTTAAGGTTAATACAAAAGGACTGGCCTAAGTACCAGTTATGAATAATGCAAAGCATTTATGCAAACTAGGAGCTGCAACTAGAAGAAACTTAATGTGGAGAAATAAAACATGAGTTTACATTACATTAAGCTCAAGAGAAAAGAACTGAAAATTTCTTAATTACAATTAAATAAATTTACATTACATGTTTCAAAATGAATTCAAAATAACGAAGAGAATACACTCACTCGCTCACTCACAAGCTAAACTAAACTCTTAAGCCTAGGAAAAACGAAAGGAAATACTGGTCAGAAAAGGGGCTAGGCGGGATGAACTGGGCGTCGTTACGTAGGAAGAGCACTGCCACCACGCTGAACCTCTATTCCGGATCACACTTAGTGGAGACTTCAGGAACTCGCTGAAGAACGACCTGCTCTCACAGCGCACAAAGTCTGACTGACTTCATATTACAAGAGAGGGGTGAGTGCCGGCTGCACTTGCTAACGGCCAACAAAATTAGTGTGAGCGATAAACACCCACAATAAATCACTCAGCAGAGGTGCTAATGTCGCGCACAAGGACGGTCACTTATGAAACAGTGAAAAATGTTCTGAAAACACTCCCGATCGGGTGAATATGGGGACGGTTAAACTGAGTGATAAACAGTGGAAATTTCAGTAGACTTAGTGGTTTTCCACCAGAGTTCAATGTCACGAGTTTGTTTAGATACAGAATCGCACCAATTGGTGACATACATAGTCTGAATAATTTTGCATGAACAGAGGCAAGTTCTGGGGAACACTTTTCCAAAACAATTGGCAGGATCCATCTGGGCCTGGAGCTTTGTTGGTAGGTAAATTGTCTAGGATGGATTTCATGTACAGTCATAAGAAAAACTATCTTTACCCTTCAGATCTATGCACTATGACACAACGACAAAGTGTTGTGGAGTGACGGGACCGGAATGTTTGTACCTCAAACCCGTCCATGTTGGATATGTGAGACACAGATATTAGAATTTGTGCTAGAGGTAATAAAATCTAATTAGATCGACTGGCCTCTGTGCATAGAGACAATACGTTTTATTATCCGGCACCGAAGTCATTAAATAAAAATATAACCGAATGGTCTGAAGTCAGCAACACACATAAAGACGGGCAATGAGTATGTGGACCCATGCCAGATGTATGATTATATTTCAGCCGATACAAGACAAATTAGTATATTTCAGTATAATAATGATATGTATTGCTTTCTACATACAATAAATGTTGAGTAGAAGGAAAATAATAATACATGTTCGGTCTCATTGCTTTAATATTTTGTATACCCACCCCCTGCTTCGAAAACATCCTCTAGACGTCTGAAGCATCCATCTGAAGCATTTAACCACCCATCTAAATCAAGCAAATGAACTCGTGCAACCCTGCTAGACTATCATTAAACACACACACACACACACACACACACACAGAGTCGATCCCTGTAGATTTAAACCATTCAATATAATTTATTTGTTATATTCTATAGACAATAAGTGTCGAACAGTAGGAAAATAATAAACCTGCCGGGTTTCATTATTAATCCCCGGCGGGGTGCTCAGGGTAACGAAAACACGTCCTATATATTTCCCAGCCAGGTGGCTCATTCTTGCTCATTATTCCAACTCTTGTAATGACATTGTGATATGGCAACACTAGATAGGGGAGGGGAGAACAGCAAGGATCCGCCCACACAGCCCAGCTAACGTTCGTTTAGCATCGAGCAGTCCTGGGGATAACGATACTTTTTCTTAGGACTGTACCTTGTCTGTATCTTGAGTGGAACAAGGTCGGGAGAGGCAAGTCTAGTGCTGGGACATTCTGGCAGACTTCCTCTAAGGTAGAATTTCTGGCAAATGTACTGGCAAAGATATCTGCTTTCCCAAGCGGGTCATTTTTAATGTTGCCATCTGGAGATTTTAGTGGGGGAATGGACGATGACTTGTTAAAGTTATTATTGAAAGAATTGAGAGTTGACCAGAATATTCTATTGTCATTAGGGTTCTTTAGTAGTTTTGATGTTTGATTTTGAATAAAGTTTGATTTAGCCAGATTTATTACAGCTTTTGCATGGTTTCTAGCAATTTTAAATTGAGAGAGTGATTCAGATGTTTTTGATTTCAAGTAATAGTTATATGCTGATGACTTTTGGGCTGTTGCTCTGGCACAGTTGCTATCAAACCATTTTGGAGAGTTCGATCTTTTAGTGAATTGTTGACTTGGTATGAATAAATCCATAGCAGCTAGTATTAAGTACCAAATGTGGGACTGGGTAGAATTGACCACTAGAGAAGAAAGACTGCCATGGAATGTCGGCAAGATAATTTCTAAATACTGTATATATATATATATATATATATATATATATATATATATATATATATATATATATATATATATATATATATATATATATATATATATATATATATATATATATATATATATATATATATATATATATATATATATTTTTTATATATTTTATATATTTTTTTATGCGAGTAAGAACAAACCAAAGGGTAGGAGCCTGAAAACAATTCCTTCCAAGCAAGAAAACAAAAACAATACAAAAGTGACCCAAATTCAAGATCTGTTCATTTCAAGATGCCTGGACACACTGCATTTGAAAGACTGGAGATCATAGGAAGTAGGAAACAGAGACAGAGGGAGACAGTTCCAGAGTTGACCTGTTGCATAAATGAAGGACTGGGAGTAACAGTTAACTCTTGCATTAGAAAGTTCGATAGAAAAGATATGAGTGTTTGTTGCTAGACAGGTGCTACGCACCCGTATGCACCCTTTGTAGAGGTGGAGAAATGCAAGCAGATGGTTCAGAGGAGCAGTGACCATGGAAGTAGCGACAGAAAAGAGATAAAGAGGCAACGGTGCGGCGAAGAGACAGAGGTTGAAGGGAGCCAGTAAGAGGAGGAGAGCTGATGAGACGAAAAGCCTTTGACTACACCCTATTGAGAAGAGCTGTATGTGGCGAGCCTCCCAACACATGAGAGTTGTACTCTACACAGGGGCAAATAAAACCCGTCTATAAAGTCAACAAATATGCAGGGGTAAAGAAAGTAAAGAGCAGGCTTAGCATCCCTAATCTCTTGGAAGCTGATTTTACAAGAGATATAATATGATCTTTCCAAGATAAATCCCGGGTGAATGAAACCCCAAGCATGTTCACGGATGATACATGCTTGAGTTGGATATTATTAAACATTAGTGGGTACTCCTGTGGAAGATTCTGTCGGGTTGATAGGTGCAAGAACTGAGTTTTTTATGCATTATAAGCAATAAGATTACTTTTACCCTAGTCAGAGATACGAGCCAAGTCAGACATTAGGTGTGCCATAGCCTCATCCCTTGTTTGTTGAAGTAACTGCTGATATGGACGTTGCGGGAACTGAATGGAAAGGTGAAGGGTGGAATCATCAGCGTACGAGTGGATAGGGTTAGATGTACAGCATAGAATATCATTGATGAATAAAAGGAAGAGAGTTGGTGATAGGACAGAGCCCTGAGGAACACCACTGTTGATAGATCTAGGAGAAGAACGATGGCCGTCTACAACAGCAGCTACAGAATGACCAGAAAGGAAGCTGTAGACGAAGTCACAGATAGAAGGATAGAAACCGTTAGAGGGCAGTTTGGAAATTAAAGATTTATGCCAGACTCGATCGAAAGCCTTTGAGATGTCAAGTGCGATGGCAAAGCTTTCGCCAAAGTCCCGAAAGGAGGATGACCAGGAGTCTGAAAGATAGGCGAGAAGATCGTCAGTGGAGCATCCCTGACGGAACCCATACATCAGAAAGAAGGTTGTGATAGGAAAGATGCTTTAAAATTTTTCTGTTAAGAATTAACTCGAAAACTTTTGAAACACAGTATGTTAAACCAACTGGATAATAGTTAGAGAGCTGGGAATGGTCACCTTTCTTTGGGACTGGCTGAATGAAAGCAAACTTCCAGCAAGTAGGAAAGGTACAAGTTGAAAGCCAAAGGCGAAAGAGTTTACCTTGGCAGGGTGTAAGCACAGAAGCACTTTTCTTGAGGACAACAGGAGGGACCCCATCATGCACATATGCCTTGTTAGGATTGAGGCCTGCGATGCCAGAAAATACATCAGCTGAAGACATTTTAATGTCAGCCATGAGGAAGTCAGAGGGATGAAGTGAAGGAGGAACAGCACCGGAGGCATCTAAGGTGGAATTGTAGGAGAAAGTCTGAGCAAAGAGATCTGCTTTATCAGTAGAAGAAATAGGTACAGATCCATCAGAGTAGAAAAGAGGAAGGAAGAATGATGAAGTAAAGTTGTTAGAAAGGTTTTTGGCAAGATGCCTGAAGGAGAAGAATTCGAGTTGGAGAGTTGAGAGCATTTAGTACGGATGAAATTATTTTGAGCAGAGCGAAGGACAGACTTTGCACGATTCCGGGCAGAAACATAAAAAGATATGATTCAGGAGTGAGTTGGCTCTGGTACTTTTATAGGCCCTCTTCTTGTTGCGGACAGCATTAGCACAAGCGTGATTAAACCAAGGTTTTCATGCATTAGTCAAAGGATATGAGAAAAGCATGTCCGCTTCTATGCACAAGAGAATAACCTCCGTAATGTGCAAGGCACACTCAGGTCGCTCCCGGCCACGGAAGCAATAATCATTCCAGAGAAAATCAAAGAAGTACTGCCTGAGGGCCTCCCAATCCGCATCTCCAAAATGTTACAGATGACGTTTCTTTTGGAGGGTCCACAGGCCGTACCAGAGCGATAGGACAAGTTAAGGTAATAAGGTTGTGATCAGAGGAGCCCAACAGCGAGGAAAGATTAACATTGTAAGCAGAAGGATTAGTTGTAAGAAAGAGGTCAAGTATGTTGGAGCTCTCTCAAAGGCGGTCAGGGATACAGGTAGGGTGCTGTACAAACTACTCTAGGTCATTAAGGATAGAAAAGATGAAGGCTTGTTCACCAGGTGGATCAGTGAAAGGAAAGGAGAGCCAAAGGCGGTGGTGAACATTGAAATCTCCTAGAAAGGAGATTTCAGAGAAAGGAGAAATGTATAGAATGTGTTCCATCGTAGAAGATAGTCAAAGAATTTTTGATAGTCTGTAGAATTAGGGGATAAGTAAACAGTGCAGATATATTTAGTCAGAGAATGACAGGAGAGCTGAAGCCAGAGAGTTGAGAATTCAGAAGAATCAAGTTCAGGAACACGAGAGCAAGATAAGTCATTGTGTACATATACACAACAGCCACCTTTGGCTTTGAAATGAGTATAGAGAAAGTAGGAGGATACAGAAAAGGGTTTGCTGTCAGTTGCCTCAGACAGCTGAGTCTCAGTAAGGAAGAGAAGGTGAGGTTTAGAGGAGAGGTGGTGTTCAACAGAGAGAAAGTTAGAGGAAAGCCGCAATTTTGCAGAAATGAAGAAGTGAGTCAGACAGTGGTTCCTGGCAGCTTTTAGAGTCATCACTGGGAGAGGGGCGGATGGTGGGGGCATTTATGGTCCCCCTCCCTGGGAGCTCCGAGGCATCATTAATATCGGCCATTTTAATTTTTCAGTTTTGAAAAGGAAGTGTAGTGTGTACTGTGCATGTAGTTTAGTGAAGACAGTTAGAGCAACATGTAATAAAGGGCACGCTGGCCTACTCTCTGTGTTACTGAAACACTGAAAAAGTTCAGCAAAGGGGGGTGGTCAGGAACTAATTCCGAGGGCTGATGAAACGGGAACTCTAGCTCTCCCTGTCATCAGTTTTCCATCCACCTTGGGAGTATTGCCCTGCTCGACTGGTGCTACAGTCTATTCCTGGCAATAGATAGACAGATAGACAGATAGATAGACAGACAGACAGATAGATAGATAGATAGATAGATAGATAATTGGAAATCAACCTAAATATAGTTAACAGTGAGTTTGTGTAACCAGTGATTTCATTAAATCCTCAGTCAATTGGTAAAATGAGTGTGAATTGGGATGGATTAATTTAGGCTAGGTTAATTTAGACTAGGTTAATTTAGGCTGCGGGTAGGTTAGGCTGCGATAATGTAGATTAAGCTTAGGTTAGGTTAGGATAATTTAAATGAATGCAAAGTAATGTTAAATGTTCATTTACATTAACCTAACCTAACCTAACTAACCTAGCTTAACCTAACTTAAGCTTAACCTGCCACATCCCATTGACATATATATATACGTCCACACGTTTTGTCACTGTCAATCCCGTTGAGGTATATAAATGCGAATCAATTGCAAGGTTCCTAATTAGCACAATTTTCAATATTCGTGCATTATTTTTGGTATGTATACACGGAACACCTTCCTCTACAATATGCCAGGCAGGGACAATGCCTTACCCCGCATGACCTCCCCCCCCCCCGCACGTCATTGTCTCAGCAATTCACCTGTTACCAGTGACCTGGCCAGTAAAGAAATGTCGTGCCACGGTACAAAATTCAGTGCCAGAGAGATTCCCCAAGCAATGACAATGTTGAGGACTAACTTTAAGTAGCTTTAGAGGAAGAAACAGTCAGAAATGATGGTCAGGTAATGTTGCCAAAAAAGGTCAGGTATGTTGATGTGTTTGGTGAGTGAAACAATGCTTATATTGCCTATATTACTGTGTGAAACCAATATACTCTTGTACTACATATAAATTCATACCAAATAAATAAATAAATACCATTTATGAGTGGTGTGGAATGGTTATCCTCCCATAGAGCTTGTTTTCTTTGGAGCCAGCCTGATAGAAAACCCAGTAACGTAAGGGGTACCCCTACCTGTATCGAGTATTTTAAACCTCAGGTGAGCGATTTCTCTATGAATTTTCGATGTTTCTCACCAAAAGCGGAGGTTTGAGCCAAAAATTTTTTTTTCCAAAATTGGTTGGGATTGGGGGGAGTCAGTGATGGAAAATCGGTCGGGACGGGATGGGTTAACCCTACATTATCCCAGTCTAACCCAACCGCTGCCTGTATTAACCTAGCCTAAATTATGCCATCCCAATTCACACTCATTATGAGAACTGAGTAGGGATTTCATGAAATTACGGGATACACATACATGGGAGAAGGAGGGTTCGTGCCCCGCCAGGGTATTAAATTTTGGGAGCGTTCTTCCGACCACATACTGCTTTGGTAGACATAAGTGGTGCTGTGGTTGAACCAGTGTCGCATACTATGAAGTATGCTTGCATCCACTCGGCTTGCGCGGACCGATTACGCTTGGTTCACAGACTGCACACACATCCAAAGCCACTCCAACACTACAATCACACCTACAAGCACTTTTCACACTACTTACAATCTATACCAGACCACTTAAGTCACTTGGTAGAGATACATAGGCTTTATTGCCCCCACTTCCACTTCGGTTGGTATAGGCTGGTCCCACAGTGGACACTCAAACGGCTGATGAAATGAGATTATATATATATATATATATATATATATATATATATATATATATATATATATATATATATATATACATATATATATATATATATATATATATATATATATATATATATATATATATATATATATATATATATATATATATACATATATATATATATATATATATATATATATATATATATATATATATATATATATATATATATATATATATATATTTATTTATTCTGGCAGGTGGGGTGCACATCATCTACTCAGTGTTGTGGTGCCCTATTTTGAGTAACTCTGCATTGAGTGAGGAGCCAAATGATTTCCTGTAAACAAGGAAATCATTTAATACCCTGGGTGGTAACATTATAACCAACCAACATGTGTTCCCCACGTACCAGCAAGTGGGTTTGTGGAGGGTTAGTGCCCTTCCCCAGAAAACAACTAAGAATACTAACAAGAAACCTTGGATCAGGACGGACCAACAAATGACGACAAAGGACCTAACAAAGGACATGGTACGGTATGCAACATGTAATGTAAGGGGTGCGAATGACAAGGTGAAAGAAAGATTGTCCAGGTGTTTGAAGGTGCAAAAGTGGACATATGTGGATTAACTGAGGTAAAATAACTAGGTGAGAGTGTGAGCAGTGAAAGTATGGATGGGGTATGTGCTCGGGAGTAGGTAAGAATGAGAGGGCAAAAGATGGTGTAGATATTATTGTATGCAAGAGATGGAAGGAGAATATAAAAGAGTATGGATCAGTTGGGCCAAGAATTGTGTGGGTATGATTGAAAGTGGGAATTCAAAAGTGGGCGACTGTGTTTGAGTGTGCACCAACGCCAAATCGGCAAATGTGGAAGTGTGCATGGAAAAATTTGAGGGGAATGAGAGAGAGTTTTCACTGGAGACGTGAATAAAAAGTAGAGAATGTGATGGTGGATGCAGTAGTTGGTGGGTAGAATGTGCGTGCAAAGTGTATGAGAATGGCAGTGCTCTAGAGGACATTTGTGCAGGGAGAGGGTTGGTGATAGCCAATACCCTCTTTAGGCACAAAATGATCCTCATGTATATGTGGCGAGTGATGAGAAGGGTGGATGGTGAACTGAATGAACGGAAGACAATGACTGATTGTGTGGATGGCAGAATGAGAAGGTATGTAATAGGTGCAAAAGCATACAGAGGTTGGTTGACTGGACTTTCTGACAACCACTTAGTGGTGGTCAAAGTCAAGATTCAGGTGCAATGGAAGAATAGAAGGAAGAAAGGACAGGAGGAAGCAGTCCATATACGGAAGGTAGAAATGTTGCAAGAGGATGGAAAAAAGGCAGAATATAAGAGAGAAATGGAGGAACAATTGGGTAAACATGATTTGGAGCAGATGAGAGAGGTGGAATGTGTGTGCAAGTTTTTCACAAAAGAAATTTGTGCAGCGTGTGAGCTGGTGTGTGGGATGAGGAGAAGACGAAAAGGGGTACAAGAAACGGCATGGTGGAATGAAGAGGTGAGGCAAACTGTGGCGCAAAAGAAGAAAGCATATAGTGAGTGGATGGGAACCAGAGGCATGGAGGAGATTGAGAGACGAAAGAGAG
>NC_136992.1:21917133-22017133 GCF_032717465.1 Coenobita brevimanus
GAGGAGGGAAGGAAGGAAGAGGGATGAGTAGGGACATGGAAAGGGGAGGTAGAGAGGGAAAGAGGAGAGAGGGAAGAGGGTAGAAAAGAAGGGAAGAGGGGATGTAGGAAAGACTGGGGAGTGTAGGGGAGAGGAAAAAGGGGAAGGCTACGGGTTACGAAAGAAGGGGGATGTGGAGGAGTTAGGGAAAAAGGAAGGAGTGGAGGGGAGAGGGTAAGAAGGAGGATTGAGAGGGTATAGAAGAGAAAGGAGTAGGAAAGAGTGGGTAGGGGTGGTGGGAGGAGGAGAGAGGAGTGAGGGGGAGGGGAGAGGAGAGAGGGTGGGAGGTAAAAGGGGACAGGGAGTGGAAGAGGAAAGAGATGTACAGTAGAGAGGAACTCTGACTGGAAGTTGGGGAAAAGCTGTGTGGGAGAATGGAAAGGATAGCTGTGGAGTAGGGGGGAGGGATTATAATTACGATAACTTCACACGCTGTCACCTTGTTCATGTCATATTATCTCTCTCCCCCCCCCTCTCTCTCTCTCTCTCTCTCTCTCTATCTATCTATCTATCTATCTATCTATCTATCTATCTAAAGATAAATAAAATTGTCTGACATAAGATAAAACTAGAGAGGCAACATTTGCAAGAAAATGCTTGATATTTCGATATGTATTTGACATATACGTAATTATATTATTCCTTTCCAGGGGCAGGATCCCCTTGCCACCTGACGCATTCTGGGCGGAGGATTGGGGGAACGCCTTCTAGATATACGATGTACGGTCTTAGATGGCGCGGACCCTGGGACCCCCTACAGATGTATAGGGCTACACCGAATATACTGAATAAGGTGGCACAAAAAGTACATCTCACCAGACACTGTGTGGCAGGCAGGTGAGATCACTTGCCTCAGTCCCTCCAACCATGCATGAATTCTACTGGTACTGACTTTACGGGCATTAGCCTACTGTTGGATCATCGTATACTAACGGTCCATCTGCACTTCCTCCTGTGCTTACGAGCAGTGTGCCACCAAAGGTTAATCGGCACTGTCCCGGCAAATCAGAGACCGGGACATTAAACAAACTGAAATCCATGAAAATCTGCACGTACAATTTAAGAAGCCGCACAAAAGATTAAGAACTTGATACTTTAAAGACTGAATTAGAAAACACTAATTGGGATATAATATCTCTGAGCGAGATCCAAAGAAAAGAAAAAAAAAAATTGTCAGCTCCGAGACAACAATCATCTATTTTACCATAGAGGAAGGCAAAATGAACGAGTTAGTGGTGCAGGATTTCTGTTTAACAGAAATCTTGCAGAGAACACTGATAATTCAGCAGTGTGTCTGACATACTAGCATAGACTGTAATTTGACTATGCAACAGATACAGCATGAAAGTAACACAAGTATATGCACCCACTTATCAGAGCACAGGTGAAGAAATCGAATCATTCTATGGCGACATCCACCAGACTCTAGAAGAAGAAGAAGATGAAAAAGAAGAAGAAAAGATATACTGTACTCATGGGAGACTTCAATGCAAAAGTTGGCAAATCGAGTAATGGAGAAGCATTCATAGGAAAATTCAGAGTAGGGGTTAAGAATGACATGGGTGAAATGATGGTAAATTCCTGAAATGTAGAACATAGGAACAAGTTAACACATTCTTTCACAAAAGAACAAAGAGAAGGTGGACCTGGGGAAATCCAAACGGAGAAACAAAGAATGAAATCAACTTCACTATAGCAGATAAGAATAACACGATCATAAATGCCACGGTTATTAACAAAGTAAATATAGGAAGTGACAACAGAATGGTATGCTCCACAGCCAGATTCAGTTTCAGAAGTGAAATAAACAAGCTGATTGAAAATAAAACTGTATGCCCAATATAAGTAAACGAGAACAAAGCAGCCGTTCAGTTAGAAATAAATAACTGAGTTCAGGCTCTAAGCTATGCCGAGTGTGACACTGACGAGGGGAATGTCAGACTAACAGAAGCGTTAAGGGAATCAGCGGAAGTAGTAGTGAAAGCTAATATAACCGAGCCAACAAGTAATTAAAAATGACCCTCGAGCTCATGAAAAGAAGAAATGAGATAAAATCAAAACAAAAATGAAATAGAAGGAGTAGCATTACATAAGCTTATTAACAAGTGACAAAGAAGAAAAAACGAATGGGAAGCATGGATCAAAGAACATATCACAAAAGGACAAAATCTAAAATAGTGCCGAAACAAAATGACAGTAGGAAAGAAACAAATTATATCACTTTAAACAGAAATGATGAAGTCATTAAGTGTTGAGAGAAGATGGTGGAGAGAGTTGATGAATTTTACAAAGAACTGTATGCATCAAAGACAATAGTACCAATAGCTAACTTTTCAGTTGACACAAGTAAAATACCAGAGATAACACCAGACGAAGTAAACTTTTTCCTTAGAAATATGAAAAGAGGGAAGGCCCCAGAAGAAGGAACAGTAGCAGATTTACTGTAAGATGCATAAGTTCAAAACTGGCTCGCTCACCTATTTATCCAGTGTACAAAAAGGGAAACTATCGACCTATTGGCTTATTATCAGTTATTTACAGACTCTTCACTGAAGGCCTTGGGAACAGAATAACGACAAATTTGAAAGAAAACCAATCTCGTGAGTAGGCAGGATTCCGAAGTGGGTATTCAACTTCTGATCTTCAACACAAAATGAATCACCTAACTGAGAAAACTGCAGTTATGAATGGCTTTCGATTCAGTGGGGCACATATGTAAATTCACTGCAGGAACAAGGAGTAAACGAGAACACTGTAAAACTGCTCGAAAATACTGCTACAGATAAGTTATGTATAGACTCAGAGAAAATTAAGATTGAGAAAGGCCTGCGCCGGGGTGATACAATGTCACCAAAATTATTTCCAGCATGCTTTGAAGGCATTTTCAGAAAGGTAGACTGGAGAACAAACGAGCAAAACATAGAAAAAAATTAAAACATTTATGATAGGCAGATGACACTGTCCTAATCTTAGAAACAACAGAGAAATATTGCAAGAAGTTTTAAATGACCTAAACCAAGAAAATATCAAAGTAGGGCTAAAGATGAATCAGAGTAAAACCAATGAAATGTTTCATCCAAACACACCAAAGAGCATCATCGGAATTAAAGAAATTCTTGAAGAAAAGGAGGAGTACAGTTACTTGGGTCAAATACTAAAATAAACGAAAGGCCATAAAATGAAAATGATAAAAAGACTCATTACAACTGAATGGAAAGCTTTCTGTAAACAAAGAGACATCATGAAAAGTATCCTGCCAGTATGTAACAAACTAAAAGTATATAACGAATGCATAATCTTAACTAAGACGTACGGCTGTGAGACCTGGAAATTGACACCATCAATGGAAAACCAACTAATCCGTTCTGAAAAGGGCAATGGAAAGGTCAGTTTTGTGAATTTATTTGAGCGACAGGAAGATATCAACTTGGGTGAGAGTGCAGACTAAAGTCAAAGACATTACAGAAGCTACAAATGCTCGTGGGCCCTTCGGACCCCTCGCACTTGCTCCTGCAGAGGGCTCTTGCGTTTATGTGCTGTTCAAGTGTAACGTTGTCACTTGGATTTTTTACAGCTAACCAATTGATCGTGTTATTTGCAGCTTCGGGAATGGAGCCCAAGTTGTCCGAACGCAAGTCCGAAGTACACACACAGACACACGGCTACTGCTACAGTTTATTTTAGTTCTACCTCTGGGGAAAAAATTCTACGGAGATCCTATGCCGGGCTTCGGAAGCAGCGTTTTTTTAGTCAAAATGTGATCGTTCATTAAATATAGTAAAAGTTTTTCAATCGTGATGGGACCAAGTTTTTTCACATCAGCGATTTTTTTTGCGATTTTTTGTGCCAATTTTGGTGAGATTTGAATGTGTAGTTTCGGCTGCCCAAAATACACACACACACACACACACACACACACACACACACACACGCTAGTGCTATAGTATATTAGATAAAGGAACAGAAATGGAGGTGGGCAAATGATGTAGCAAGAATATGGGATAATCGATGGAACAAGTGGGTAACTGACTGGACTACATGAAATTGCTAGCGTAACAGAAAATGGCCAGACAGGAGGTGAAGGGATGAGATAAAAAAGTTTGTTGGCAAAACATGACAGAGATTGACTCAGTCAAGGAATTCGTGGAGAAGGTGGGGGAGGCCTTTGTGCAACATTATATTATAGCCTAATGTACGTGGAAGACAGGACACAGTACTGGAAGCGGGTTGTCAGTGAACATTTTCTTGTTGTCGTCTATTATGCAAGTCGTTAACCCCGGAGGTCTGTCTCAGTCTACTGCTTCTGCCGATAGACACAGTATAGTACTACTTAACTTTCGGTGCAGTCTAATATAATACATATAGATATTAAAACAACTAAGTCTATTAAAACCTAACCGTGCAAGCTACTGTACAGTTTTTTTCCTTCTTTGTTATAGTTGGGGGCAAAGGATGCCAGGAGTAGGACTAAGGTGGCTTTCATCACGGTTTGAATAATGCGATAGTTGTACATAAGGGTACTAACTATGCTTAATAATTTCACATCTTTCGTCATCCTCAGTGGACCCAGGCGTCTGTATATGAGTTACCTCAAAAATCAAGGAGCTTGTTCTAGATTTTCGTTACAGTCACCACAGATACCAAGCCACACTGTATCGTACTATTCCAGGGACCTGTGTTAGTGTACCTGTTGACTTTCATCCATTGCAAAGAAAGAGACTTCTCTTCACACACACACACACACACACACACACACACACACACACAGATATATAGATAGGTAGATAGATGACAAATATAGATAGAGATAGATAGACAGATAGATAGACTGATAGACAGATAGATAAGTAGATAGATAGATAGTTATAGATATATTTAGAGAGACAGACAGACAGACAGACAGAGACACAGAGAAATTTACTTTCAGTTCCACACACGTAAACACAAAAGGCCAAAGGAGTGGACTGCTGGCCATAAGATCTTAGTTCGATCCCAACCTGGGATAGAAACAATTTAAATTTTGAGATTATGCGCAGCTATGAACGTATCTCTCGCTAGGTCAACACACGTGCCATAACACCCACGCGCTGCTGACAGTGTTACGCTGGTACTGGCTGTGAAACCCCTGACCCTCCAGGCTTCTGTAAGGACCGTTATTAGTTTGCGCGTCACAACGGTGGCTAGAAAAAAGGTGTGGCACCAAAAAAATAAAAAAATGAAAAGAAGGACTGTTTGGCGTAGGAGACTGCAGTGTGTAGTATAATGATCTTTACTGTAGAGAAAAATCAATCATCCAACCGTCGTGAATTCCTTTACAACATCAACAAAAGCGTAGGAGTCTTGGCCAAAGCTAATCGGTCCTGACATTTAAGGTGATGGTGATCAGCCTCACTCACCGCTAAGTGGAACCATGTGAGCAATACAAAAAACCCAAACCTTCCCTCCTGCCACAACCGGTTGGAGCACCTCAGCCCACCAGACCACCAGGCATCATTTGGTAACTTGGCCACCACCCAGTTTAGTAAAGAGTTTCCTGGGTTACAGTAAACCATATTGACTTGTCACTTAGCGTACAGTCACCTGAAGGCAACAGTGTATAGGACGTTCTACCTTGAGTAAAGTGAAGAGAGAACCTGTATTTTTTTCACAGGAAAAATCATCAGAGAAATTACCAATATGCCGGGAATCGAACCCGGGACTCTCAGGTGAGAGCCAGACAGCATACCACTACACCACGACCAGGTAAAAGTTAATTCACGTTGTCACAATCTTGTAACCAACGTCCCTCCGCCCCCCACTGTGGGCATCAAGAGGATGAGTTAACCCCCTGGCACTCGGGCAAGTAGATGCTTTTAATCTATCCCAAACACTTACGGCAAGTCAGAATGAAGAGAAAACCTGTATTTTTTTCACAGGAAAAATCATCAGAGAAATTACCAATATGCCGGGAATCGAACCCGGGACTCTCAGGTGAGAGCCAGGCAGCATTCGATTCCCGGCATATTGGTAATTTCTCTGATGATCTTGAGTAAAGTACTGTTGCGAAAACACACACACACACACACATACACACACACATACATGCGCCAAACAATACAAAATACAAGGTACCAAGTTTCATCACATTAAAGTCTGTTTGTAACCTAACATCGCATAGCCTAGCATAGGGCTACATCAGTGTGGGAATACACACACACACACACACACACACACACACACACACAATACACACATATGCACACGGATATTAAACAAATCCTTGCCATCACCCGCGCGCACAAGTAGGCACACCCACCCACCCACAATGATATATATATATATATATATATATATATATACAAACGCTCTTACAGCTTAATTACAAATACATTATTGCGCGCACACACACACACACACACACACACACACACACACACACACACACACACATAGAGAGAGAGAGAGAGAGAGAGAGAGAGAGAGAGAGAGAGAGAGAGAGAGAGAGAGAGAGAGAGAGAGAGAGAGAGAGAGAAACTCTTTCATCTTAAATACAAATACAGACAATATTGCGCGCACACACACACACACACACACACACACACACACACACACACACAAACACATAGTCGACAATTTCTCTCTCTCTCTCTCTCTCTCTCTCTCTCTCCAGCTCATATCCATCAATCCTTCAATCCATTACACTTCAACACATTCCTACCCCTTGCCCACCCACACCTCACCCCTCACCCTCACTCCTCGTCCTTCACCCCTTCCCTTACCTCACCTCTCTCCACCACATTCGTTCACACCCCACCCATCCCGTTCACCCCTTACTCTCTGCCTCACCCTCATCCCTTACGTCTAACGCCTCACTCTCACCCCTCACCCTAACCGCACACTGTCACCCTTCCCCATCATTATTACCGTGTTCTTTTACCTTCAGCATCCTACCATTCCCCTCATCTCATAAGCTTCCTCCCATCCCCGACCCTTACCCCTTCCTTCTCCCTAATCCCCCTCCCTCGTCCCACCCACAGCTCACTCCTCCCTCCAACTCCTCACCCTCGCACTCCTCCTTCTCTCTCACTCACGTCCCACCTCCTCCCCCGCCCATGCACCCCTCATCCTGATCCCCCTTCACCCCTCTTCCCTACCCTGCCTCTCCATCCAAACCTCTTTATCAATTTTCTTACCCATAATCTCTCTCTCTCTCTCTCTCTCTCTCTCTCTCTCTCTCTCTCTCTCTCTCTCTCTCTCTCTCTCTCTCTCTCTCTCTCAGTCCGTCATCTGTCCCCCCTCATCGTCCAACTTCCTTCCCTCTTCCTCTCTCACTCCCTGTGCTATTTCCCTCTCATTCCTTTCCGCTTTTACCTCCCTGCTCCTTTCCTTCCCCTTCCTTCCCCTTTTTAACCCTTCCCCTCACTCCTTATTAACTTTCCCCTCCCTCCTTCCCTTTCCCCTCATTCACCAGCCCTCCTTTCCTCCCTATCCCATTTCCGGGTCCCCTTTCTTTCATGTTCACCTCCTCCTTCAACCCTCCCCTCCTCTCCTCTCAACCCAGAACCTCTTCAGTTTTCACTCCTTTCTGCCCCTTCCCTCCCTTTGTATTTTTACCCTACATCTTATTTCACCATAACCCTCCCCTCTCCCTCCCTTGCCTCCCTTCCCTCCCTCTCCTTTCCCTCACGTTCCCTACCATCAGTCATCTCCCCCTAGGCAAGATTAATTACTGAGGAGGAGAAGGAGGAGGAGCGAGAGGAGGAAGTGTGGGGTAAAACAGAACCTACAGAGAGAGAGAGAGAGAGAGAGAGAGAGAGAGAGAGAGAGAAAGAAAGGTTGAGAACTTTGTGAATATATAAAAAAAAAATATATGTTCTTCACTTACCCATCGGCTCATGTACCCAAGGATGTACTTTGGTTTCTTCTTGCCGTCATCACCATACTTTACGCAGCTTAGAAAGGTCTTATTGACTTGGAAGAGTTGAATACAGTGTTTATATACACCTATACTTCCAGGTGGCTCAACCAAGTTGAATCAAAGCATCAGGTATCATCAGAAATTAACTAATGAAGGACGTCCTTGAAGTGAGTTTTGATCTGAGTCCTTAGAGTATTGGAACAGATTGAAACATTCTCCATTATATTCACCTGAAGTACAATGACTAACTCTGTACTTCCTACTGACAAACCATTTTATCCAGATTAAAGAATGCTTCCCATGATAACGGGCTGGAAACCACCTCCATTAACCCGCTCAGTACGATGTGGTTGTTTTGTATTCTTAATTTTGTTCTAGTGAGACGATTTTGCTCACCTTAGGAGAGACACCTCGCAGTGAGTGAAGAGGCTGAAAAATCTCAGTTTACCCTTGCATCGCTATAGAATCTGCACTACAAAGGCTGCTCGCTCTCTCTCTCTCTCTCTCTCTCTCTCTCTCTCTCTCTCTCTCTCAGCTGAGTCATCCTACTGGCAAAACGTAGGGTAGTAATGGGTGCCTCCAATGGGCTTATCATAGAATCAGAGGAAACAAAATGTGTGATCTCATAAGTTCTGATGCATCCTATTTCTCTAGTTGGGAAGGATAATGAGTGGAGCTTTGGGGGAATGATTAAGGTGCCTCCCATTTGTTGGGAGAAAAGAAGGAAGAGACTGTGCAGGAAGCTTGCATTCGAGCTGATGCTGATTAACCAATCTCCAACTTCGCTGACAGCCGACCCAACAAAATTGCTTCCTTGTCAAAATCACTTCACTGGGTAGGTTGGTTAATGCGTGAGTTGTGGGGTGGATGGGTGGGTATCAGTAAGGTCATAGGGAGACTGTCAGTGAAGAGATGGACTGATGATTTTTTTTTTTTTTTTTTTTTTTTGGGGGGGGGGAGGTGTTTTATTCTCGCCACCCTCAAACTATTTCATTCAGGTAAGGGAAGACATTGGGTACTAGACGGATTGAGAACAATCTCCAGTACTGCATTATGTCAACATCTTTCACAAATGCAGTTTCTACTCTCAGACGTACTTATTCACCTTGGAATAGCACAATCATACTTAATGCCTTCGCCTTCTAAAACGCAATGTAATTTAACTAAGGCAACTAAACACAGTCCTTCTCTCTATAACAAGCTCCCATCTACAGTCAAATTACCGAAATCTCTTTTACCCAAAGTACTGAGATCTTTGGTGATTTCAATTTGCCAGTTTCCAAATTGAGAAAAGTCCTCCTCATGCACAGGGTTCGACCTATATACTGTATAAACTTACAGAAAAGTTTATTGTAGCAGTTCATAAATTATCCAAAACGTGGGGCAAACATCTTAGATCTTGTTTTGGCCACATCAGAAAACTTAGTAACATCATTGTAAGGAAAGAATTTAATACAAGAGATCTTCGTTTAGCTACATTTAACCTTATAATCGGTGAACACAATGTTAAGGCTAGTTATGAGAAGCTGCCCGACTGTAAGAGAACTGATTTGAAAATAATAATAATAATAATAATTATAATAATGGCAACTGTAGGTGTCAGTGACTGGCATCCCGTCATTAAAACGTTCGATATCACTGAGGCATGACAAGTTTTCACAGAAACTCTCAACAAAGCAGTCAGTTTACGTACTCCAGTGCACAACTGAAGGCCTGCCAGAAATTTTAAACCAAAATGGTGAAGATCTGTTATTAAACATTGTCTGTTTAAAGAAATCCATACAAAATTCTTAATGCCACAAGGAATCAAAGTGATAAAAACAAGTATGATGCTTTTCATGGAAACCTAATAAAGCAAAGTAAGAAAAAAAAAACTGAAGATCATTTTGCTGGTATCAATAGATCAAACCCAAATTAATATTTCAGCCACAAGAATATAAAATGTAATGATACCAACATCCAGCCCTCTAATCACAGACAACAGAGAGCATACAGATTATGGAACGAAGATAGTGAGATTTCTGATAACTTTCTTTGCATTAGAATTTACAACAGAAAACACAAGTAGAATACCATTTCCTAGTGAAGATAACAACATAATCAATGATATTACAGTTACTGAAAGAGATGCACGACCAGCACTCAGTAAACTTAATATGGATAAAACGCTGGAGGCAGAAAAAATATTTTCACGCATATTAAAGGAAGTGGAGAGTGAAATAGCAAAGCCTCTAACTTAAACTTTCAACATTCCACTAACGAGCAGTAAGGTGCCAGACGAATGGAAGCTAGCAAACATAATCCCGATATTGAGGAAACGCAACAAATCACAACCAGAAAACTACCGAATAGCCCAATTAATTAAACATCAGCGGTTTGTGAGTTGTTAGAAACGAATATGAGAGATACGTCTATAAAACACGTGGAAACAATAATCTCATAAAACATTCATCACATGTTTTTCAGAAAAATAGCTCTTGCCTCATGAATCTATTGGACTTTTTCAATGATATATTGAACCGGTATGATGGAACTAAATCTGCTGATGTTTTCTATCTCGGTTTTCAAAAAGGCATCTGACAAAATTCAACACAAAAGTCTCTCAAAGAAGACACATGGTTTCAGGGGCAGTGTCTGGAATGAGTCGATAATTAGCTTACAGGACAAAAATGGAGAGGAATCGGACTGGATATAGTATGTTATAAGAGGAATCATCAGGGTTCACTGTTATGTTATAAGAGGAATACAACGGGGTTCACTGTTGGGTTCCATTCTTTCTCTCTCTCTCTTTATATACAGTATATATATATATATATATATATATATATATATATATATATATATATATATATATATATATATATATATATATATATATATAATAATGATACTGATAACGGTTTATGTAATATTTCTAAATTTGCCGATGGTACTAAAGTAGGTAACACTGCAGAGGCAGCCAGTTCAGAGGGATCCGGATCAACTGTTTAACGGGGCTTAAAGATGGCAAATGGATTACAGTATTAATAAAAGTAAAGAAGTAAACATTGCTAGTAAAAACGGAAGAGCCTGTTATACTATGAATAACAGTCAACCATGAAAAAGACTTTGGAGTTATAATAACAAATTATCTAAAACCAAGCCTTTAGTGTACACAGGCTGTTAAAATGCAGTAAATTAATTGGATTCAAAGGCAGAGAATTTTTGTATAAATTTGAAGGTATTATCATTACCTTGTACAATTCCCTAGTATGCCCACATATGGATTTTTGTGTCCAGGTTTGGTCTCATTGCAAAATTACAGAGAAACTTCAGAAAGTGCAGTGAAGGGTGGGAAAAATTATATTTAGCATGAGAAATACACCACGTAAGTAACATTAAGAAGAGTTAGCTCTGTTTACCTTAGGGAGCGCAGGCCGATGTAATTCATGTATTTAAAAAACTTATAGAACATAATAATATGGCTGCCAAAAAGTATTTCACGGTAGATCTGCTGAATTATACTAGATGTAATGAACATAAATCTGTTGGCATGTGTTTCTACTCACATGAAGCTTAGCGCATTTTCAGCAGAGTTGTAAATAAGGAATACAAGTAACTTGCCTCCCAGTGTGGTCAACTGAGATACAGTACGAACGTTTTAAACCCGTCTAGATACCGTAGGTACTGTATTCGTCTTTTAATCCCCAGCTAAGGATGTCGACTGCTTACCAGCAGCCATAGAACAACATCGACATGTTCTATATACTGATTTGATTTGTTTCCCTTGCAGACTCATATAGTATAGCATATGGCTTCCTTTCATCTTTTCCATATGAAATTTCCGTAATAGCTTTTCTGTGCTGCTTGTGGTATATTTCCTGCTGATTTTGGTTTGTCTTTCACAGATTGAATAGTTAGGTAAGTTAGACCATCATCTATTCTGTAATAAACAGCCTCGAAAATACAAAGGGTCTGTTGCTGTTTGGTTTCCTTTGTACTCCTCTGTACTCCTCCTCGCAGTCCACCTCTCCCTCCAGCGCCTTTCCACACTATTACTCCCGCTCCCTATTTACCTTTCTTCCCCCCCCCTCCTGCTCTCTCTGGCTCCCGTCTCCCCTACTTTCTGTCTCTTCTCCCTCTCGCATACAATCATCCTTCCCTCCAACCCTTCTTGCTTTACTGCCCTTAAATTCCTCTGATAGAATTATGTATCACTGTCATCGTCGTCTCTGTAACAAACAACCCAGAGGGGACCTTTAGTTCTGTTGCTTCTTACTGTGTTTTGTACTCCTTTGCATCCACAGACCCCTCCCCCCACCCTTTTCTCCTTCCTTCCCCTTTCCTCCTTCTCCCTCCCTTACTCTTATTTCCTCCTTTCCTCCTCATCCCTCTCTTCCTCCTCTCCTCCTTCCTACCAATTCCTTCTCTCACCTCCTCATGGTCCCTCACTCCTACTATCCTCCTCCTCCCTCCCTGCTAGTCTCCTCCGCTCCACTGTTTTCCGTTCTCTCACCTCTTTTTCCTTTCCTCACATTTTTACCCTCCTACCTTTGTCTTGTTCCCTCACCATCCTTCCTATTTCCTCCTTCTCCCTTCACCCTCTAATATCTTTTTCCTTACCCCTCTTCTCCTTCTTAAGACATCCCCACCATGCTCCTCCACCTCTGCCATTCCACTCCCCTCGTTTATAGTTTTTTTTTATCCTCCCCCCCTTCTCTCCCTTGAATCGTACGTTTTACCTCTTCTTCCCTCCTCTTTCTTACTCCCTTCCCCCTAACCCTTCCACCTCTCCCTTCCTTCTTTCCTTCCTTCCTTCCAACCTTACTCCCTTTCTCTCTCCTTCCCTTCTCTCGTTTCTTTCTTCCTCACTCTTGTCAAATTCCTTATTACCCCTTTAGAGTCCTTTCTTCCTTCTCACTCCTCTCGTTTCTATCCCTTTCCTCTGTTCCAATCTCTGCTCCCCTTATCCTACCAGTTACCCTTCTTTCCCCTCCCCTCCCTAATATTTTTCTTTCTTTCCCCTCATTTTTTTGTGTGCGTGTTTCTGCCCCCCTTTCCTTCCTATTTCTCCCATCCTTCCTGTCACTTTTTATCACTCTTCTTCCACTTCAGGTGGCTCTACACTGTCTGACAAGCCTAATGGATTCCTGTAACCCAGGAAACCATTTACAACCGTGGGTGGTAGCGATGTAACCAAATAACAGGGTGATGTGGAGAATGCTATGGTACCCCTGTTAACTGGGTGGAGACGCAAATGCTTCCTTCACCCACGAACCAAACTTCCACACTCTTCCCCGTGCTTCACTGTGCCTAAGCGCTGTCTACCGCGGGGGTACATTGGTTAATTGAACGGGACTGCCTTGCAGGGACGGTCACATGCATGCGGTTGATGGAAAGGATCGACCAGACAGACAGGGGGTTACTTAACAAAAACAGCCCCTCCTACACCTTACCCCTCTTACCTACTACTACGGTGCCACTTCATTCTTCCTTTCCTACCCTTTGTATATTCTCCCTCTAACCTGCCACTCTCCCCCTCCCTTCCCTTAGTTCGTCCCATCCCCACTCTCCCTTTCATCCCTTCTACATATTCTCTCCCTCTCTCTTGCATTCCCCCTCCTCACATCCCTTCTTTCCCTCCTACCTTTCCTCTCCTCTCTCACCCACCCACCCTCCCTGGGGCACCAAAAGGGCAGGCAGGTCACAACATGCCACAGCGTCACGTGACATGTTTGTTTACACTCCGGGGGTCGCTTATACACCAAAACACACACACACACACACACACACACACACACACACACACACACACACACACACACACACACACACACACACACACACACTCACTCTCTCTCTCTCTCTCTCTCTCTGGGGTATGAGTTGCAGGCTAAAAATCATTCTCATCATCGTCATTTTCGTCTTCATAATTAGAGTTCTCCTAACATGAATGGGGTGTGTGATTGAATGAAAAAATGAATTGCATCTGCCGACTTGCACACCCTTGTTATGAACGCCCAGCTCTCGCTACTGCATTACAAAAGTGTACTGATAGAAAACACTTTAATCCCTATTTTTTGACGATTTACTTTATTTAATATTCTTTCTACCACTAGACATTGATCTTAAAGTGAAGAGCTTGATGAATTCCATAACTAACCCCTCAAGCTCGAGAAGTCTGTCCTGAAGTGAATGAAATTACTTGGAGACAACAGGAACGAAACAGACTTAACCGAATTGAAGGGGTTAAAGCCATGATTTCTGAGTCTTGAAGGTGACGTTACTGATGGATGCGATCCACGAACAACAAAAGGAAAATTACAAAAATGTTGTCAAGAGAATACCACTAAAATCAGTTTTACACTTTCAGGTTCATTTCGGTCCATTCAGGTCATTTTCGTTCAGTTTCGTCCTCCACAGCCATCCCCGTTTAGTCAGGTCCATTGTGGTCAGTGCAGTTCCACGCAGAGCCGGTCTGTCCAGTCACGTCAAATTAGGCCCATTCCAACATCTTGTAGCCCATTTGGTTCAAACAAGATCCTGTTGTTACAGACAAGATCCAGGTAGGTCAAATAAAGTCCAGCTACGTCAAACAAGGCTCAGTTAACTCAAACAAAATCTTTTTAAGTCAGATCAGGTCCAGTTAAGTTACGGCGGATGCAAGTCCTGGGACATCCAGACATACTACTCAGGTCGGTTTAATTCCATTGATACCAGTTTTGTGTCAAGTTGTTATATTCGAGCCAGACCACTTTGGATGTGATGTATCACTCGAATCAGTTAATATCAGTTTTAGTTTATTCGTGCTACCTCCAGACAATTTTATTCAACTAAAAGATTTATTTAACTGTTTTTTTTTCTTTAATGCTAAAGGAAATAGCTAAAGGTTTGAAGTATGGGGAATATATTTGCTCTTTCAATGAATAAAAAAAAAAAATGAACAAAAGAATTTAAATCAAGATACGCTTATTTAGGAAAGCTTGGAGAAGAGTTGTTTAAAAAGCTGGAAGTCATAGAAGGACGGATGTGTAAAATGAGGACGACAGTAGACCTGACAAGCAGCCCACATGAAGGGCAAAGGGTACTGACTTACTCTTGCATTAAATTTGCTATGAGAAGGAGCAGAGTGCTGTCTGCCGCCGTAAAAGGGTAGGGATTAAAGCAGACAGTTTAGAAGACCAATAATCATTGAATAAGAAAGAGAGGAAGGCGAGAAATAGAGCAATGTGACGAAAAAGGAGAGTCTAAAAGATGTTAGTAAGAGGAGGGGAGCAGAAGAAACGAAAAGCCCTTGACTCAGCTCTTTTTAAGAGCTATAAGTGGTAAGCCCCCAGCATCATGAAAGCTGTAATCCACACAGGAGTGAATGTTTTTTATTGATCCGCCCTTATATAGATGTTAACTCAGGAATCTAGACACTTCAGCCGGGTGCCCCCAGAGATCTGTTGTTGAAGTTACTTCGAAGGTTTGTCTCTGTTGTTAATGATTTATACCAAGTGAGTAAGTGTGCTTGATTTGGGAGAATGCATTACAGCGTGGGCACATGGATTGTTTGTGAGTTCTAGGTTGTGGTGGTACTAAAACAGAGAAGGGTGACGGCCACATCGGATTCTGGACAGATGCACCCTTGTCCCCTTGGGAAGAGCATTTTCTGATGAATGAACATTTAGTGATGGTCCCATGAGAGGCGTTGTAATAGTAGTAGTAGTTATTCCCTGGGCAGTCTGGCCGAACAGCCCCGAGTCCCTTAGGAAGGCCATGGCTGAGACCGGGCTTTCCCACATAGCTCTCAAAGAGTGTATGTTGTGTTGTTGGCGTAGGTGATTGTGTGCAATGCAGTCTTCCATAATGTGCTTAATAGTATGGGGTGCTGTGTTACATCCTGGACAGGCATCAGCGACGGAGTCATCCAGCCTCTTCTGGTAGCTTAAGAGGGCTGGATGGTGCCCACATCTCAGCCTGGCCAGGTGGACCCTGTCCTCACGAGGAAGATAGGATTCAGAAGGGTGGATGTCAGGAGGCCGTGCATGCAGCTGTGTGTTGTCTTTAAGTGACTGAATGGAGTGGCGAGTGATCTGAGTGTGAATATGCTTCTGGAAGCTGGTCTGAGGTGGGCGAGGGGGGAGAGATGACAGTATTTGTGTATGGTATCGTGTGCTGGGTGTTGTTTTGATGATCCTTGGTGTGGGTGGATGTGCTGCCATGTACTGTAGTGGATGTTGTGGGTTTGTGGAGGCTGCAGCAAGAAACTGGGTGCCTGTCATGTCTAGGTGATCCTTGACCTTGAGGACTTTGGTTTCTTGATGTAGGTGGTCTGTGGGTGTAGTAGCTGTGCAGCCTGTGATTATTTTTAGGGCCTTGTTCTGTATGGTCTGTAGAGTGTTGTAGTATGTTTTGGTGAGGTTAGAAGCCCAGGCAGGGCTTGCATAATTCATCACTAAACGTATGTATTGTTTGTATACTGTGGTGGTGGTTTGTTTGTTGTGTCCGAATGTTGTATGGGCAAGTGACCTCAAAGCACTGAGTCTTGATGTTATTTTTTTTTTTTAAATATTTGTGATGTGTTGTTTGAATGACATTGAAGTATTGTGTGTTACACCAAGGATTTTGGGTGTGTGTGTGTGTGTGTGTGGTAGTGGAGTGTTGTTTATGGTGAGGTGTGGGATGTGACTATGTTCTGCTGTCCAGTTTGTGAGAAGAGTACCTGTAGATTTGGCTGGGGCTATTTTGAGCCTGTTTGTGGTGAACCATTCGTGTAGTGTGTTGAGGTAAGGTTGAATGATGTGTGCAGCTGTGTTTGAGTTTTGGTGTGTACATGTAAGTGTTATATCATCTGCAAAGGAAGCTATGTGTATCTGTGGTGTGTGGGGTGTGGGTATGTCGTGCATGTATAGGTTAAAGAGTGTTGGGGACAAAACAGATCCTTGGGGGACGCCGTTTGTGAAGTTTCTGATGTTAGAAGACTGACCGGCAAATGTTACGTGTGCATATCTGCCTGCTAAGTAGTTTGCCAGCCATCTTTTTGTGTTATTGTGCATGTTTGTGTTGAGTATTTTGTTTGTAAGGTTGTGGCGGGGGATGGCATCAAAAGCTTTGCTAATGTCTAGTGTGACTAGGAGTGTTCTGTGTTGTGGCCTAGCTGAATTCATGCCATCGAAAACTCTCTGTGTAAGGTCTGTAAGAAGGGTGTTTGCGGAGTGTAGTGGCCTAAAGCCATGTTGTGACTGGGCTAGGGGAATGTGAGGTGTGACTAGTTGTAGTATCAGTCATTCAGTGACTTTAGAGGGGGTGCAGAGGAGTGTGATGGGGCGATGTGAGGAGGGTAACGTGGGGTCTTCGTTGGGTTTAGGGATAGTGATGATATTGCCATGCTTCCAGATGTTGGTTATTATGTTGTGTGAGTAGCTGTAGTTTGATATGTTGGTGAGTGCTTGTATGCCTTGTGGTCTTAGGTGTTTAAGGTGAATGTTGCTTATGTTGTCTGGTCCACAGGCAGATGAGTGCTTGAGGTTGTTAATGATGTGCTTCGTCTGGTTGTAAGTGAAAGGTGCGTAGTCTGGGTCTGTGGGGAACTGTCTCTTACGTCTGAGGGGCGTTGTTTAACTGGTTAGTTTCGAAGACTGAAATGGGTATGTGTTTGTGTATATATTTGTGATTTGGTGCTGACTGGAGGAGGGATTTTGTTGTGGTATTCTGAGTAGTGTTGATAAGATTGTTTTTAGTGGCAAGTATACGGGCTTGTCTGCATGAGAAGCTGGTTAGCCACTTCTTTTCATTGTCTACCATGTTTGTGATTGTGATTTAGATTCTCGGAATTTTTCTTGATGGTGTATAAAAAGCTTTTCTTATGGCAGTGTTGCTACTGCGGTTTTTGATGGTGACTATATTTTATTGAAACCATCTACCATGAGTGAAGTCAGTAAAAAAAAAAAAAGAAAAAAAAAAAAGGGTTTGAGTGCCTGGGAGAGAATCCCTGATGGGATAGGCTATGCAATGTGAAGGCTGATGGTCTTTAAGAACAACTTATACGTCACTTTGGATGATGTGGAAATCAGAGATTTTGATATACATAATGATAGGTCATTGAATTGTTTGTCTGGTCTGAGAGCAGGCAGTTTAACTGGTTTCTTCCAGGTGTCAGAGATTCTGGTATGAAAACAGAAAAACTGAAAATATGAGTGTAAGTATTTACGACAATGAGACCATGATGTTTGTGGTGGATGTGTTCGTCTCTAGTTCTTCTGCTTTGAATTCTTGCACTGATGGCCAATTGGTGGAACTAAGGAAAATGGGAAGAGTGTTTGTGTTTCCTTTTGATTTTCTTGATTTTTTTTTTTCTATATGACTGTGTCTTTGCTGGACTGGTATTATTATGGGTAATTCATGAACAATACTTTATCAGGTTCTCTGCTTTTTTTTTACATCTTGAGAATAGTTCTATCATTATTCAGTAACGCTTTATGAGTTAGAGAAGGTGAGTTTTAAGATGTGTGCATATTTGTTACTGTCTTCCAAAATCTGCTTGTTTGTTCTGGGAGTTTGAGTATCCCAAAAGTTTCTCCCAGTACTCGTTTGCATGTTTTCATCGGTTAGCCTACAGTGTTGCTTGGAGTGTTTGTGGATTCTGCTTCTATTGAATTCGATTAAAGTTTTTGTTTTGAACTGTCTTTATCCTTTATATGTTTTCTTATCTGAGGAGAAAAGACAGAGTTGAAGTTTTTAATGCCACCAATGGGGATGTGGCAAACACAAGATGAAGCAATGACACTACAGAAAGAGGTGATTGCATTATCAATGGATGAAGAAAGTTAAAGATGAACGTGGGTAATGCATGCTCGAATTCTTTTAGGACTTGAGCCCAATATGCCTTATTGTTCTTTGTGAATTACTTTCTCTTTTTTACTGGGTTTCCTTTGGTGTTATGGAATAGGATAACGGCAAGGATCCCGTATAAAAGTTCACAGACTCTTCCAAGTGGTGTGAATGACTCTAGTTCATTCACTTTAACATGGCCCAAATTTTCATCCTTTTGTAACTTGTTTGGCAAAGCTCACTGGCAGGAAAAGAAATTGCTACGTCTTTCTATCTTTTCCATATCACTTCTTTGTGACTTGCATCATCTTCTGGTGTTAATCTATTGTCATAACTCAGCATTCAAGATAGAGGAATGATAATGTTGAGCCAAGGTAAAGTGAACAGATTTTAATGCTGGGGTAGAGTCATGAACACTAATAAAGGGACAGGGTAGTCGGCCACTAGAGAACAGGTTAATCGATTGCCCCAACTCTTCCTCCTAACCGCCACTAAAGGAGGAATCACACGGTACCTCGTATGAGGTTTCCCGAGGAAAAGTTCCGTGGAACCAGGCACAGACCTTACTACACACGTTACTCGTTTGGTCGGCGACGATGACGACAACACTTCTCACACTGTTGCCAGTACCCGTCTTGCTTGTATCCAGTCAAGGTCACTGGAGAATGCGATTGCCGACTCAGTAGAGAAGAAGGATATGCAGCAATGTATACAAACAGAAGGAATCGTCCAAGGACCCCATCGGTTAAAATGGGTTTCTCAGAGTTCCTAAAAGCAGTGTTGGTGCTGAAGATATTATATTGCACAGAGGTATAGCTCTCCTGTGTTGTGTTTGTCTCACGTGTGCGTCTGGCAGCAGAGTCGCGAAAAATGTAAACACAATTATTTTATCGACATTACAGTTTTCATCATTGCATGAAATATTTATTCTTTAAGGCTTACATAATTATTAATAATTATTTTAAAATATTATCAAGTATTCTGTGATAGATTACATCTTCAGTGCTAAAACACGAAATAGAGTTAATCACACTGTTTTGTACAGTACCTCGTTTGATGGGAGGGAATCCATCCAAATGGATTCCAAGCTTACCGAGGATACCGTTGGCACGTTATCGTGCCGATTTACTCTCGTTTCCCTCCAAACCTCATACGAGGTACCGTGTGATACCCCCTTAAAGCACTGATTTGTTAGGCGGATGGATTGGAGATGTTATGTATCGCTCACTCTCACGTCTTAACTCGTGTAATGTTTCTTTTATCTAACTATTTGGTGTACTGTTAAGTGCATAGATCCATCTTCAATTCATTGAGAAGTATCTGTATTGAAGCTTCAGCAGATTTCAACTGAATGACCTTGCTGTATGGAGTTTGGTTATCAAATATTCATCCAACGTCTTCTAAACGCTATACTAAAATCCAAGTAGCAATTACAAGTTATAAGAATACTACCTATCTGTCTATCTATATACCTAAGCTGCTTCCCCCAAGGCAAGGGAGGTAGCCGAGACAGGACAACACGCTCCCCATTTACTCATCCATTCAAACACATCCATTCGCATCTTAGCCCCAAAGGGGAGAAGGGACAGATCCTCACAGCACCACACTGCACAAGGTTCAACTGCGCAGTGCAATCAGTGACATCCGCAGCAGGGCCCGACAGCAGAGCTGGTTTACCCCTGCCACATCATAATAGACCCATACCCTTACCCGCACCTGACCTGACTAGCTGATCAGACCAAATGCGGAAGAATATCCCCTCAGGGCTGCGTCATCTTTTGTTCATTCACAATTTCCCTCCATTTATTTCCGTCACGCACAGCCACTCTTCCTTGCTCAACATACATCCCTCTTGCATCCAGCGTTCTCTTCACACTGTCCATCAATCCTATTCGTGGTCTCCCTCTCAGCCTTACACCACTCACATCAGATCTAGTTATCTTTTTCACCAGTTGCTCATCATCCGTTCTCTCCACATTTTTTTTTTGTGTGAGAAAGAAGGAACCAAAGGCAACGAACCTGCAAAACTATTCCTTCCAAGAGAAAAACAAAATATAGGAGAGAGCCAAATTCAAGATCCGATCATTTCCAGATGCCTGGACACACTGCGTTTGAAAAACTGGAGATCATAGGAAGCAGGAAATACAGACAGAGGGAGACAGTTCCAGAGATGACCTGTTGCATAAATGAAGGACTGGGAGTAACGGTTAACTCTTGCATTAGAGAGTTGGACACAAAAGGGATGAGAGTTTGCTGCTAGACGGGTGATACGCACCTGTCTGCACCCGTCATAGAGGTGGAAAAATGCAAGCAGATGGTTCAGAGGAGCAGTAACCATGGAAATAGCGACAGAAAAGAGATAAAGAGGCAACAATGCGGCGAAGAGACAGAGGTTGAAGGGAGCCAGTAAGAGGAGGAGAGTTAATGAGGCGAAAAGCATTTGACTCCACCCTATTGAGAAGAGCTGTATGTGGGGAGCCTCCCCACACATGAGAGTTGTACTCTACACAGGGGCGGATAAAACTCCTGTATAGAGTCAACAATTGTGCAGCGGTAAAGAAGGAATGGAGTCGGCTTAGCACACCCAATCTCTTGGAAGCAGATTTTACAAGAGATGTAATATGATCTTTCCAAGACAAGTCCCGAGTAAATGAAACCCCAAGCATGTTCAAGGATGATGCAGGATTAAGCCGAATATTATCAAACATTAGTGGGTATACCTGTGGAAAATTTTGTCGGGTTGATAGGTGCAAAAACTGAGTTTTTGATGCATTAAAAAGAACAAGATTATTTTTACCCCAGTTAGAGATATGAGCCGAGTCAGACATTAGGTGTGCCATAGCCTCATCCCTTGTTTGTTGAAGTAACTGCTGAGATGGACGTTGCGGAAATCGAATGGAAAGGTGAAGGGTGGAGTCATCAGCGTATGAGTGGATAGGGTTAGATGTACAGCTTAGAAGGTCATTGATGAATAAAAGGAAGAGAGTTGGTGATAGGACAGAGCCCTGAGGAACACCACTGTTAATAGATCTAGGAGAAGAACGATGACCATTTACAACAGCGGCTATAGAACGACCAGAAAGGAAGCTAGAGATGAAGGCACAGATAGAAGGATAGAAACCGTAAGAGGGCAAAAGATTTATGCCAGACTCGATCGAAAGCCTTTGAGATGTCAAGTGCAATGGCAAAGCTTTCGCCAAAGTCCCGGAAGGAGGATGACCAGGAGTCTGAAAGGTAGGTGAGAAGATCGCCGGTGGAGCGTCCCTGACGGAACCCATACCGACGATCAGAAAGAAAGTTGTGATAGGAAAGATGCTTTAAAATTTTTCTATTAAGAACAGACTCGAAAACTTTTGAGATACAGGATGTTAAAGCAATTGGACGATAGTTAGAGGGTTGGGAATGGTCACCTTTCTTTGGGACTGGCTGAATGAGACCAAAGTTCCAGCAAGAAGGAAAGGTACAAGTTGACAGACAAAGGCGAAAGAGTTTGCCTAGGCAGGGTGTAAGCACAGAAGCACAGTTCTTGAGAACAACAGGAGGGACCCCATCAGGCCCATATGCCTTATTAGTACTGAGGCCTGTGACAGCAGAAAATACATCAGATGAAGAAATTTTAATGTCAGCCATGAAGAAGTCAGAGGGGGGAAGTGATGGAGGAACAGCACCGGAATCGTCTAAGGTGGAATTGGAGGAGAAAGTCTGAGTGAAGAGATCTGCTTTATCAGTAGAAGAAATAGCTACAGAGCCATCAGAGTAGAAAAGAGGAGGGAAGAATGATGAGTAAAGTTGTTAGAAAGGTTTTTGGCAAGGTGCCAGAAGGAGCGGGAAGAATTCGAGTTAGAGAGTTGAGAGCACTTAGTACAGATGAAATTATTTTTAGCAAAGTGAAGAACAGACTTAGCACGATTCCGGACAGAAACATATAAAACATGTGATTCAGGGGTGGGTTGGCTCCAGTACCTTTTATAAGCCCTCTCCTTGTTGCAGACAGCATTAGAACAAGCGTGATTAAACCAAGGCTTTCGTGCATTAGTCAAAGTATATGAGAAGGGAATGTATGCTTCCATGCCCGAAAGAATAACCTCTGTAATGCTCAAGGCACACCCAGATGGCTCCCGGCCATGGAAGCAATAATCATTCCAGGGAAAATCAAAGAAGTACTGCCTGAGGACCTCCCAGTCCGCAGCTCCAAAGTGCCACAGACGACGTTTCTTTGGAGGGTCCGCAGGCCGTACTAGAGCGATAGGACAGGTTAAGGTGATAAGGTTGTGATCGGAGTGTAAAAAGAAGGATTAGTTGTAAGGAATGAGGTCAAGTATGTTGGAACTCTCTCCAAGGCGATCAGGGATACGGGTAGGGTGCTGTACAAGCTGCTCTAGGTCATTAAGGAAAGAAAAGATGTAGGCTTGTTCACCAGGTGGAACAGTGAAAGGAGAGGAGAGCCAAAGGTGGTGGTGAACATTGAAATCTCCTAGAATGGGGATTTCAGAGAAAGGAGAAAAGGATAGAATGTGTTCCATCGTAGAAGTAAGATAGTCATAGAATTTTTGATAGTCAGTAGAATTAGGAGATCAGTAAACAGCACAGATATATTTAGTCAGAGAATGACACGGAAGCCGAAGCCAGAGTGTAGAGAATTCGGAAGAATCAAGTTCAGGAACACGAGAGCAAGATAAGTTGTTGCGTATATATACACAACAGCCACCTTTGGCTTTGAAATGAGTATAGAGAAAGTAGGAGGATACAGAAAAGGGTCTGCTGTCAGTTGCCACAGACAGCTGAGTCTCAGTTAGAAAAAGAAGGTGAGGTTTAGAGAAGGAGAGGTGGTGGTCAACGGAGCAAAAGTTAGAGGAAAAGCCACGAATGTTGCAGAAATGAAGAAGAAGAGAGTCAAACAGTGGTTCCAGGCATCTTGAGTCGTCACCTGGAGAGGGGCAGAAGGTGGGGGCATTTATGGTCCCCCCCCCTGGGGACTCCGAGGCTATGTTATTCGATGCCATTTTTTCTTTTTAAATTTTGAAAAGGAAGTGTGGTGTGTACTGTGCATGTAGTTTGGTGTTGATAGTTAGAGAATTTGTACTGGAGAGTGTGCTGGCCTACTCTCTGTGTTACTGAGACACTGAAAAAATTCAGCAAACTCTCTGCTCAACTCTACCAGCCATCTCCCGAACAATTCCAGTTCTCCTGCACATTTCATCATTTCGCACTCGATCCATATGCGTCACTCCACACATGCTCCTCAGACACCTCATCTCCATTACATTCAAACTTTTCCTCTCTGCTACACCCATATTCCATGTTTCAGCCCCATATAATGCAGTCAATACCACAACACCCTCATACAGCCTTCTCTTTACATCCATTCTAAGCAAACGACATCTAAACACTTTTTTCATTCTTCCCAGCACCTTACCTACTTCATTCATTCTAAACTTCATTTCTGCATCTATTCTTCCATCCACAGCAACATGTGACCCTAAATATTTAAAACACTCTACCTCCTCAAGCAACTTACCATCTACCAACCTCGTACACTTCATCGCTTTACTCTTATTCTCATTTACTTTCAATTTCCTCCTATCACACACCCTTCCAAACTCCTCTGCCAACTGTCTCAATCTCTCTTCTGAATCAGCCACTGGTGCAGTGTCATCTGCAAACAGCAGCTGCTTCAGATTCCACTCTCCACCATCAACATTCACCAGACTCAGACCTCCACCTAACACTCTTGCATTGACCTCCCTTCCAACACCACCCATATAAATATTAAACAACCAAGGCGACATCACACATCCCTGTCGCAGCCCCACTCTCAAGGGAAACCAATCACTCACAGCCTTACAAATCCCCCTACTGTCTTATCATCGGGGAGCAGCAAATCCACCCACCCATTCATCCACCTGCCCACTCAGCCCACCCGACACAACCCACTGACCTCACCCACCCTGCACAGCCACCTTGGCAACACACCCAGCCCACCAATCCCGGCCATCCACCCTGCCCACTCACGAATATACCACCCACCAAGCTCACCTAACAATGCCACTCAACACATCCACCTACCCACTCACCTACCCACCCTGAACACATCTAACCATCTGACCCACCAACCCAACCACCCACCAAGCATCCCGACCACTCAGTCTTCTCAGCCACTCTGGCGACCCACCGTGCCCATATACCCTGGTGACCCACTCTGCCCACACATTCCGATGACCCATCTTACCCACTGACCCCTGCCACCCACCCTCCCCTCCCACGAATGGCACCCAACCTGCTCACCAAACAATGCTGCTGTGCATGTGTACACAACGATATATCTTGCTCTCATGTTCCTGAACTTGAATCTTCCGATTTCTCTACTCTCTGGTTTCGGCTTTCCTGTCATTCCCTGACTAGATATATCTGTGCTGTTTACTTATCCCCTGATTCTACTGACTGTGAAAAATTCTTCGACTATCTTACTTCTAAGATAGAACACATTCTATTGATGTCTCCTTTCCTTGAAGTCTCCATTCTAGGAAATTTCAATGTTCTCCACCACCTTTAGCTCCCCTCTCCTTTCACTGATCCAGTTGGTGAACAAGCCTACATCTTTTCCATCCTTAATGACCTAGAGCAACTTGTGCAGCACCGTACCCGTATCCCCGACCGCCTTGGAGAGAGTTCCAACATACCTGACCTCATCCATACAACTAATCCTTTTGCTTATGCTGTTCATCTTTTCTCCCCGTTGGGCTCCTCCGATCACAGCCTTATTACCTTAACCTGTCCTACCACTCCAGTACGGCCTGTAGATCCTCCAAAGAAACGTTGGTTGTGGCAATTTGGAGCCGCTGATTGAGGGGCCCTCAGGCAGTACTTCTTTGGTTTTCCATGGAATGATTATTGCTTCCAAGGCCGAGAGCCATTCGAGTGTGCCTTGCACATTACGGAGGTTATTCTCTCGGGCATGGAAGCATACATTCCTTTCTCATATCCCCTGACTAATGCAATAAAACCTTAGTTTAATCACACTTGTTCTTATGCTGTCCATAACAAGGAGAAAACCTACAAAAGGTACAGGAGCCAGCCTGCTCCGGAATCTCACCTCTTTTATGTTTCTGCCTGGAATCGTGCTAAGTCAGCTCTTTGCTCTGTTAAAATTAATTTCATCTGTACTAAACGCTCTGAAGTCTCCAACTCGAATTCTTCCCACTCCTTCTGGCTTCTTTCCAAAAACCCATCTAACAACTTTACCTCATCATCCTTCCTTCCTCTTTTCCATCCTGATGGCTCTATAGCTATTTCTTCTACTGATAAAGCAGAACTCTTCACTCAGACTTTCTCCTCGAATTCCACCTTAGACAATTCTGGAGCTGTCCGTCTATTACTTCCACCCTCTGACTTCCTCATGGCTGTCATTAAAATTTCTTCAATTGATGTATTCTCTGCCATCACTGGCCTCAGTACTAACAAGGCATATGGGCATGATGGGGCACCTCCTGTTGTCCTCAAGAACTGTGCTTCAGTGCATACACCCGCCTAGGTAAACTCTTTCGCCTTCGTCAGTCAACCTGTACCTTTCCTTCTTGCTGGAAGTTTCTCTCATTCAGCCAGTCCCAAAGAAGGGTGACCATTCCCAACCCTCTAACTATCGCCCAATTGCTTTAACATCCTGTATTTCAAAAGTTTTTGAGTTTATTCTTAACAAACAAATTTTGAAGCATCTTTCCTATTACAATCTTCTTTCTGATCGTCAGTATGGGTTCCACAAGGGACGCTCCACTGGCGATCTTCTCATCTACTTTTCAGACTCCTGGTCATCCTCCTTTCGGGACTTTAGCGAAATCTTTGCCATTGCACTTGACATCTCAAAGGCTTTCAATAGAGTCTGGCATAAATCTTTAATTTCCAAACTGCCCTCTTACTGTTTCTGTTTCTCTCTGGTCGTTCTATAGTTGCTGCTGTAGGCGGCCACCGTTCTTCTCCTAGAGCTATCAATAGTGGTGTTCCTCAGGGCACTGTCCTATCACCAACTCTATTTCTTTTGTTCATCAATGACCTTCTAAGCTGTACATCTAACCCTATCCACTCATATGCAGATGACTCCACGTTTCCCCTTTCCATTCACTTCTCACAGCGTCCATCTCAGCAGTTACTTCAATGAACAAGAGATGAAGCTATGGCACGTCTTATGTCTGACTTGGCTCTTATCTCTGATTAGGGTAAAAGTAATCTTGTTTTTAATGCATCAGTAGCTCAGTTCTTACATCGATCAGGCTGACAAAATCTTTCACAGGAGTACCCTCTAATTTTCAGCAATATCCAGCTTAATCTTGCATCTTCCTTGAACATACATGGGGTTTCATTCACTCGGAATTTATCTTGGAAAGAATATATTGCCTTTCCCATAAACTCTGCGTCCAAGATATTTGGTGTGCTAAGCCGACCCTGTGCCTTCTTTATCCCTGCACAGTTGTTGACTTTATACACTGGTTTTATTCGCCCCTGTGAAGAGTACAACTCTCATATGTGGGGAGGCTCCGCACATACAGCTCTCCTCAACAAGGTGGAGTCAAAAGCTTTTCGTCTCATCGACTCTCCTCCTCTTACTAGCTCCCTTCAGCCTTTGTATCTTCGCCATACTGTTACATCTTTATCTCTTTTCTATCGCTATTTTAGTGGTCATTGCTTGTTTGAACTGTCTGCTTGCATCCCTTCTTTACACTGGCAGGAGCGTAGCACCAGTCTAACAACAAACTCCCGTCCCTTTTCTGTCCAACTCTCTAATGCAAGAGTTAACCGTTACTCCCAGTCCTTAATGTATGCAACGGGTCAAGTCTGGAACTGTCTCCCTCTGTATTTCCTACTGCTTGTGATCTCCAGACTTTCAAACGCAGTGTGTCCAGACACCAAGGGAAAAAAAAAAAAAAAAAAAAAAATTTGCTCTTTTTTTTTTTTCTTGGAGGGAACAATTTATAGGTTCCTGGCCTTTGGTTCCTCCTTCCTTGCATTAAAAAAAAGAAAAAGAAAATCACATCCACTAACCCAACTCTCCCACCGTACCCACCCACCCAGCCTGCCTACCCATCCCACCCTGGGAGCCCACCCATCACATCCACTCACTCTTCCCACCGACCCAGCCGCCCATCCACGTGCCCAACCACCCTTCTTACCCAGCCCCTTTCGCCCCCCATTCCACCCACCTATTCGAACCTCATTCATCCACCAAACTCGTCCCATCCACACCTATCTTACCGACCCCTCCCCGACCACACACCGATCCAGCCGCTCACCCACCCAGCCCACGCCACTCATCCACTCACCAACCTAACTACCCCTACAACCCACCCCAAGCCACTCCACACACCCCACCCAGCCAACCCACCCCACCCTTACCAACCATCTTACCCACCCACACTGGTGATGCACCGAACCACCACACCCACCAGTCCAACCTCATCCACCTCACCCACCCAACCAGCTGACTCCAGCACACACACACACACACACACACACACACACACACACAGATAGAGAGAGAGAGAGAGAGAGAGAGAGAGAGAGAGAGAGATACACATACGAGCGCATGCACAAAGAGAGAGAGAGAGAGAGAGAGAGAGAGAGAGAGAGAGAGAGAGAAAGAGAGAGAGAGGATCATAAGACGAAGAGGAGGAGGAAGACTCATGAGAATACTATATACATAACTGAAGTAAACCCTGTATTTCTGGAGGCATAAACGCTTTCAACGAAAAAAAAAAAGTGTCGATGCACTTAACTGGAAATGTTTATAGGGTAAATAATTTGCTTCTATGCCTCATTTAACATATAAGATGTTGACATGCGGTATGTCTGCAAATATAAAGGATCTTATTAATTCATGTAATAGATCTTCATTTAAATGGAAAATTAAAGGTTATTTATTTACAATGTTCGTAATTTCTGGGTAATGCTAGAGTATTTATGTATGTATATATGTGTGCATGTGTGTGCATGTGTATGTATGTGTATATCTATGTATGTGTATATGTGTGCATGCATATGTAACGAGTAATATGTAATATGTCGGTATGTATATATAATATAGGATATTAGATTTGTATATTTGCCTGTACTAAATCTAAGAAACAATATAACCACTATCTTGTCTGCCAAGGAGCTCCGGCTCGGCAGACCGTGCCCCTTCTTACTCCGTATTGTGTTGATATTGATATTGGCAATAAAAAAAAAAAAAAAAATCTTTTTTTTAATGAAGCTAACTGGATGATTATTCGGTTAACAGAACCAGAGAGAAAAAGGTTTTTATAAAAATTAGCCTACTAGGAAGCGTCCTGATAATATTATAGTATGTCGAGAAATTATGAGTCACCGTATCCCATTTGATTTGTATTGTTTTACTTCGACGTTTGGACAGATGTGATACAGATGGAAGGTAAAAATCATGGGGAAGATGATGTAACAAATAACTAGATAGCTCTCAGAGATTACATACCTCCACCAATGCCATTGCCATTAACAAGGGTCATGATCCGGATCCGTGGAGATTTTGTGTGGAATACATAAATGATGGGGATTCGCCCCCAAGTTTAATCAATTGTTCCTTGACCCATGGTCCACCCTTCCACAAAATTTAATCGAAATTCGGTGAGAGCTTTTAGAGCTATCATGTGGACAAACAAACAGACAAACACAGGTGAATACAAAACCTCCTCCATCTTCGTTGGTAAAGGTAATAATAGTCTTAGAGGTATGTGAGTTACTTTTAAAAAGTTTTAGCACAGTACTGAAAAACAAAATCTTTATGCACTATTACATTGTGTGGGGTTTCATTAAGATTACTAATATATATATATATATATATATATATATATATATATATATATATATATATATATATATATATATATATATATATATATATATCCATCCATCATCCAGTCCTACATTGTCCCATGAGGAGCGTAGGAGCCCGGGGTTAGGCAGTTGGTCCCGACATTTAAGATGAGGGTGACCAGCCTCACTCATCCCTGAGTGGCATTACATTAGGAATCAACCCCAACCATCCCTTGGATATAAACCTTCACCGGCTCAATCCGATTGGAGCGCAATAATTATCCACTAAACAACCAGGCGCCAAAATTTGGTTATATGGTTACCACTCCGCGTAGTAAATGGTTTCCTGGTGCACAGGAAACCATTTGGCTTGTCACTCAGTGTAGAGTCACCCACAGGCTGAAGGAAGTGGAAAGAATGAAGGAAAGACAGAATATATATATATATATATATATATATATATATATATATATATATATATATATATATATATATATATATATATATATATATATATGTATATATATGTAGGCATCTATCTATCTATCTATCTATATATATATATATATATATATATATATCGTAAAATCTACCTCTTTACGAAAAGTACGAATCGAAAGTGTTCATATTTCTTAAACAGGATTTGAAAAAATGATGCTAGAAATTAGTTACTGTGACCACTGGTATTCTGTGGTGTAGTGGTGGCATGGTGTGGTAGTTATGGGGTGTGGAACAGTGGTGTGGTGGTGATGTGGTATGGTTAGCATTGTGGTGATGGTTTTGTGGTGTGGTGGTGGTGTGGTATGGTTAGCGTTGTGGTGATGGTGTAGTGGTGTGGTGGTGGTGTGGTATGTTGTTGTTGTTGTGGTGGTGGTGGTGTTAGTGTAGTGGTGTGGTGGGGGTGTGGTATGGTTAGTGTTGTTGTGGTGGTTGTGGTGTTAGTGTAGTGGTGTGGTGGTTGTGGTGTTAGTGTAGTGGTGTGGAGGTTGTGGTGTTTGTGTAGTGGTGTGGTGGTGGTGCGGGATGATTAGTGACGTGGTGGTGGGGTGGTAAGGTTGATGTTGTGGTGGTGTGGTGGTAGTGTGGTAATGTATTATACTCTTGTTTTGACATTTAGTTAATTATAGAGATTTTTTAATGATTGTCGTATTACAATCGTGTTTTTTTTTCTACGTGTTCGACTTCTGGGCATAGGCTTCACAGCCTACTCCCAAGGCCCAGTAGTCCTCCTACATACCACAAACCTCCACATGCCACCACTTCGGCGCTAACACCCACCGTCCATATTGAATACATTCTAGGGCTGTCTCATTCAGGACTGGTGTATTGGTATTGGACGGGGTGGTTTTACATGTCGGCGGGTCTTCTGGTAGATCGGTAAAATCTGCTTTTTTTGACATTCAAATCCTTAAACTGTTCCCTGCCCCAGCGGGGATTTGAACCTGGGTCCGTTAGGACTGCAGGCCACCTCTCTACCGATCGGGCCACCGCCTCCCCCAAATGTGTGTGTGTGTGTGTGTGTGTGTGTGTGTGTGTGTGTGTGTGTGTGTGTGTGCTTTTTTCTCCCTTTTGCGAGACTGTTTTTGCTGTTATCGTCCCCAGTCTGCCTGGTCATGCAGATCCATCAACCACTGACAAGCAATCGCCTTTGCAAGGCCCTTCCGTGTAGTGAACCGATGTTCCCTTGCGGCTAATAGCTCCTCTCCACAGCTAGACGCAAGGGAATGTGTAGAGGTTTAGTTCCTGGGTGGACGCCGCATTGGCATCTCTCCACCCAGTTAACAGGGGCACCATAATTGGCTCTACTTCACCTTTTAATCTGGTTGTATGGTTACCACCCAGCGCTGTAAATGGTTTCCTGGGTTACAGGCAGCCATCAGACTTGTCACTCAGTGTAATGCCACCCGAAGTGGAAAGAAGAGAAAATAAAGTGGCAAGAAGGAAAAGGCTATGTACAATGAAAGGAGACAAGACACAGAAATTGAATGATGAAGCTGATGGAGAAAGTAGGGAGCATTAAATCAGGTGGGTGAATGATACTCGCTACCACCTACCACTTGTGAGATACTGTACTGCACAAATAGGTTGCTGGTGGATAATAGGAAGTCTCTCAGCAGGTCAATGTGGAGTATTGTGATTTTGCCGTAGGTAGACTTATTGATAATGAAACTGATAACGAAAATGCAGAAATACATGATAAATGAGCAAAATAAAATTATTCGTAGAACTTAATGATGATTTATTGATTATCTCAACATGATTGTCAAGGTACGAGTATATCATGAACATAGTACTTATTAGGCTATCCAAGGGTAAAGGCATTGGTATTTATCACTACATAGAATTTAATCGTTATAAATGTTGGCTTGAATTAATACCACTTGACAATACTCCAGACGTTTTTTTGTAATAATTCAGTCGTTGTGCAATGATTACGCAGTCATCTAACACAAACCTTCGTGGGCGTCGCTGCCGTCGCATCTACAGGGCGCGTTCCTAATCTGCGTTTCCTATTAAGTTAGCAATCAGTTTTCTCCACCTTCTCCACAGCCACACATATTTCAAGGAAGATGAGCTGTATTTTCTTATTTTTTGTTATGTGTTTGGCTATTTTGCAAAGGTAATAGTTCTTTTCAAATAGATGATTAACTCCAAAAAAGTCCTCCGGTGAGAGGTAAAGCGGGTGAGATACATCCCAGGCATGCATCGGTTTACTGAAACTTGTGGAAGAGTTTAGTAGGTGGAAAGATGGAGGAATAACGCTTTGGATGCACGAACGTACAAGTTGTGGTTCTGGTCTCGTACAAAGAGATTGTACCGTTTTTTTTCTCACTCTCTCTGGCTTTTTGTTTATACTGGCACTCTGAGAATTTTGTGGAGTAAAGTGTAAGCCTATATCCTAATGTTATGTATTTTTCAGCAACCCAAATTATGAATACATGCATACATGCATGCATACATACATACATTCATTCATTCATACGTACATACATACATACATACTACATACATAGATTCATGCATACGTACGTACACATTTATTTATTTATATGTATGAATCTATGTATAACTAGAATGGCACTCAGTAGAGCGCATACCTCCGCCAAGGCCCAACATGCAGTTTAAATCCGCTAGATTCGGAATTTTATATGGATCCGCGCCAAACTGTACACATTCGTAGATACCATCCTAAATATGCCTGATTTTTTTCATCAAGATCCATGTAACATTCACTGAAAAATTTACGAAAATGTCCAAAAACGCCCATCTCGCAATGTTAAAGAAAGTAAAAAAAAAAAAAAATCCTGGATCTGCACCTTTATCCGGATCAGCACCAAAATTTAGTGGAGTCTATTCTGGGCCAAGGCCCATTCTTCTACCAAGTTTCGTGGAAATCCGTCCAGTAGTTTTTGTGTAATCTTGCTCACAAACCAACCAACAACCAAACGGACAAGGGTGAAAACATAATCTCCTTGGCGGAGGTAATTAAAAAAACATTTTTATCGATATGAGACGGAATGGGTCATGCTGAAATATTAGCAACAAATATCTACGTCAGCATCTACTTAAGCTTAGTCGTAATGAGCACCAAAACAAGTACAGAAAATTCAATTTTCAGCCTAACTCACACGAGTTACGTTGCAATCCTCCTCGAACACCTTATGATATATGTCACTTATTTTAGATTATTAATAATGGAGTTTGTTTTACTACAATCAGATATAACAGACAAAACTGAAACAAGGTGTGTAGTAGCCTCATTCCACGACTGAAGGAACTCCTGTGATGGATGATGGTTGAAATAGATGGAAAATTGAAAGGTGGAGTCAACAGTGTGTGGGTACACAGGGCTAGATGTGCAGCTCAGAAGGTGACTGGTAACAGGCGACGACAACTGGTGAAAGGACAGACACACTTTATTGTAAGAAAAAAATAAGTCATCTGGAGGTAGCAAGAATACATTGTAAAACCAAGGCACCATCCTGAGGGAGCTAGCTCAGATCAGGTCATGTTCAGACTGTAGCACCAGTCGAGCAGGGCAGTACTCCCAAGGAGGATGGAAAGCTGATGACAGGGAGAGCTGGAGCTCCCGTTTCATCAACCCTCAGGACTAGTTCCTGACCATCCCTCTTTGCTGAACTTTTCAGTGTTTCAGTAACACAAGAGAGTAGGCCTGCATGCTCTCCAGTACAAGTTTCTCTAACTGTCAACACTAAACTACATGCACAGTACACACTACACTTCCTTTTCAAAATTAAATAAAAGAAAAATGTCGCACTACAACAATGTCTCGGAGTCCCCAGGGGGGTGGGACCATAAATGCCCCCACCATCCGCCCCTCTCCCGGTGACGACTCTTTGAGCTGCCTGGATTCACTGTCTGATTCACTTCTTCTTCATTTCTGCAACATTAGCAGCCTTTTCTCTTACTTTCGTTCTGTTGAGCACCACCTCTCCTCCTCTAAACCTTACATTCTCTTCCTTACTGAGACTCAGCTGTCTGAGGCAACTGATGGCAAACCCTTCTCTATATCCTCCTACTTTCTCTATACTCATTTCAAAGCCAGAGGTGGATGTTGCCTATATGTACCAACAACCTATCTTGCTCTCATGTTCCTGAACTTGATTCTTTCGAATTCTCTACTCCCTGGCTTCGGCTCTCCTGTAATTCTCTGACTAAATATGTCTGCGCTGTTTACTTATCTCCTAATTCTACTGACTATCAAAAATTCTTTGACTATCTTACTTCTACGATGGAACACATACTATCCATTTCTCCTTTCTCTGAAATCTCCATTCCAGGAGATTTCAATGTTCACCACCACCTTTGGCTCTCCTCTCCTTTCACTGATCCACCTGGTGAACAAGCCTTCATCTTTTCTATCCCTAATGACCAAGAGCAGCTTGAACAGCACCCTACCTGTATCCCTGACCGCCTTGGAGAGAGCTCCAATATACTTGACCTCTTCCTTACAACTAATCCTTCTGCTTACACTGTTAATCTTTCCTGTCCGTTGGGCTCCTCCAATCACAACCTTATTATCCTAACCTGTCCTATCGCTCCTGTACGGTCTATGGACCCTCCAAAGAAACGCCGTCTATGGCACTTTGGAGCTGCAGATTGGGAGGCCCTCAGGCAGTACTTCTTTGATTTTCCCAGGAATGATTATTGCTTCCATGGCCGGGAGCCACCTGAGTGTGCCTTGCACATTGCGGAGGTTATTCTCTCGGTCATGGAAGCATACATTCCTTTCTCTTATCCTCTGACTAAAAGCCTTGGTTTAATCACGATTGTTCTAATGCTGTCCGCAACAAGGAGAGGGCCTATAAATGGTACCGGAGCCTACCCACCCCTGAATCACATCTTTTTTTATGTTTCTGCCCGGAATCGTGCTAAGTCTGTTCTTCGCTCTGAAAAAAATAATTTCATCCATACTAAATGCTCTCTGCTCTCCAACTCGAATTCTTCCCGCTTCTGGCACCTTGCCAAAAACCTTTCTAACAACTTCACTTCATCATCCTTCCTTCCTCTTTTCTATCTGATCGCTCTATGGCTATTTCTTCTACTGATAAAGCAGATCTGTTTGCTCAGACTTTTTCCTCCAATTCCACCTTAGACGATTCCGGTGCTGTTCCTCCATCACTTCCCCCCTCTGACATCCTCATGGCTGACATTAAAATTTCTTCAGCTGATGTATTTTCTGCTATCACTGGCCTCAATACTAACAAGGCATATGTGCATGATGGGATCCCTCCTATTGTCCTCAAGAAAAGTGCTTCTTTGCTTACACCCAGCCTAGGTAAACTCTTTTGCCTTTGTCTTTCTACTTGTACCTTTCCTTCTTGCTGGAAGTTTGCTCTCATTCAGCCGGTCCCAAAGAAGAGTGACCATTCCCAACCCTCTAACTATCGTCCAATTGCATTAACATCCTGTGTTTCAAAAGTTCTTGAGTCCTTCCTTAACAGAAATATTTTAAAGCATCTTTCCTATTACAACCTTCTTTCTGATTGTCAGTATGGGTTCCGTCAGGGATGCTCCACTGGCGATCTTCTCACCTACCATTCAGATTCCTGGTCATCCTCATTTTGGGACTTTGGCGAGAGCTTTGCCATTGCACTTGACATCTCAAAGGCTTTCGATCGAGTCTGCCATAAATCATTAATTTCCAGACTGCCCTCTTACGGTTTCTATCCTTCTATCTGTGCCTTCATCTATAGCTTCCTTTCCGGTCGTTCTATAGCTGCTGTTGTAGACGGCCATCGTTTTTCTCTTAGATCTATTAACAGTGGTGTTCCTCAGGGCTCTGTCCTATCACCAACTCTCTTCCTTTTATTAATCAATGATCTTCTAAGCTGTACATCTAACCCTATCCACTCATACACTGATGATTCCACCCTTCACCTTTCCATTCGGTTCCCGCAACGTTCATCTCAGCAGTTACTTCAACAAACAAGGGTTGAGGCTATGGCACACCTAATGCCTGACTTGGCTCTATTTCTGACTGGGGTAAAAATAATATTGTTGTTTTTAATGCATCCAAGACTCAGTTTTTACACCTATTAACCAGAAAAAATCTTCCACAGGAGTACCCACTAATGTTTGATAATATCCAGCTCAATCCTGCATCATTCTTGAACATGCTTGAGGTTTCATTCACACGGGACTTATCTTGGAAAGATCACATAGCATTTCTTGTAAAATTTGCTTCCAAGAGATTGGGTGTGCTAAGCCGATTCCTTGCCTTCTTTACTCCTGCACAATTGTTGACTTTATACACGGATTTTATTCGCCCCTCTTTAGAGTTCAACTTTCATGTGTGAGGAGGCTCCTCAGATACAGCTCTTCTTAATAGGGTGGAGTCAAAGAATATTCGTCTCATCAACTCTCTTCCTCATACTGGCTCCCTTCAACCTCTGTCTCTTCGCCGCACTGTTGCCTCTTTATCTCTTTTCTATCGCTACTTCAATGGTGACTGCTGCTCTGAACTGTCTGCTTGCATCCCTCCACCTCTACGACAGGCGCGTAGCACCCGTCTAGCAACAAACTCTCATCCCTTTGCTGTCCAACTCCCTAATCCACAAGTTAACCGTTACTCTCAGTCCTTCATTTATGCAGCATGTTATCTCTGGAACTGTCTCCCTCTGTCTGTATTTCCTACTTCCTATGATCTCCAGTCTTTCAAATACAGTGTGTCCAGTCATCTCGAAATAAATGGATCTTGAATTTGGCTCTCTTTTGTATTGTTTTTGTTTCTTTCTTGGAAGGGACGTTAATGCGGCTCAGCCTTTGGTTCCTTCTTCCTCGCATAAAAAAAAAACTCCTTCACATCCATTTCGCGCCAGTCAAGTCAAAGCCGGTCCATGCAGATCATTTCAGTTCCTTTTCAATTCAGTTACGTCAAATCAGGCCATTTAAGCCCAATGAGTCTGGCCCAGTTAAGTCACTGAAAGCCCATTCGGACCACAGCAGGACCATTTTGTTTTTGCAGGTTCTACAGGTCAATTGATTTTTAGCTGAGATAAACAAATTCAGCTGGGTTAATTCATGTCCGTGCAAGTCCTATAATATACACTCATATCTAGTCATTATAGTTAGCCACATTTCAAGTTCGGTTTGGTTACTCAGGTCCTTGCAAGTGACGTCAGGTCCAGTCACATCGTTTCATAACTTATCACCGTAGCTTAGATCCACTCAGGTCGTCTACTACCTATCAGTTTTTTTTTTTTTTCAGTCTGTCAGAGAAAATCATGATCATCTCTCTCCATTTAGATCCAGCCAGGTCATTTTAGGTCCATTATGGTGAGTTCAGACCTATCTATCTATCTATCTATTGCCAGACGCCTTAATCCCGTTTGGGATGGCCACAAACAAATCGCCTCCAAGTCGTCCTGTCCCCCGCCATTTCACTGCCCTGCTCCCAACTCACACCCCCCTCTCTCATATACCTCTCCACCCCATCCCTCCATCTCATCCTCGGCCTCCCCCTCCCTCTTCCCCCCTCCACATCACTCACATACACTCTCTTCATCAGTCTTTCACCCTCCATCCTCTCCACATGGCCAAACCACCTCAGTGTGTTCCTCATAACGCTTCCTATCACATCCACATGAACACCAAAACGCTCCTTTATATCCGCATTCGTCAGCCTGTCTCTCCATGTGACTCCACAGGCTCCTCTTAAATAACTCATTTCCACTGCTCTCACTCTTGACTTGTGTCCTTCCAACAACGTCCAAGCTTCACTTCCGTACGTTAGAGTTGGTATCACAATACTGTCATGTAGTAACTTTTTCACTTCCATGCTCACTTCCCTGTTTCTTATCACTGCTTTCAAAGAACCAGCAACCTTTCTTCCCTGCTGTACCCTTTCAAGCACTTCACCCTCCAAACCTCCGTCCTTACTCATCACACTACCCAAGTACTTAAACGTACTCACATTTTCCAATTCCTCACCATCCAACCTCGCTATACATTCACTGACTTCACCTCTCTCAAAGACCATCACTTTACTCTTCCCTACATTCACCTTTAGATTCCGTTTCTTACACATTCTCTCAAACTCATCCACCAAGCCTTGCAGCTCCCCTTCGTCTTCACTAAACAACACAGTATCATCTGCAAACAACAGTACAGGGAGTTTCCAAACACTATCCTCTCTCACCAGGGCCACTCCAACATCCACTACCCTACCTTGTACCTCTTTTATTACCCCATCCATGTACAGATTGAACAACCATGGAGACATGACACATCCCTGTTTCAAACCAACTTTCAAAGAGAAAAATTCACTTAGTTCACCATCCACACGCACTGCAGCCTTCGCACCATCGTACATACTCTTCACAGCATTCAACAACTTCCCATCTACTCCATATATTCTTAACACTTTCCACAATCCTTGTCTATCCACCCTGTCATATGTTTTCTCCAAATCCATGAAAGCTGCATACAACTTCTTTCCCTTCTCTAGAAACTTTTCCACTAAAGATCTAAGAATGAATATCTGATCTACACAACCTCTTCCCTTCCTAAAGCCTCCCTGTTCTTCTCCAACTAATTTCTCTGTTCTTTCTCAAACTCTGTCAATAAGTATCCTACCATACACTTTTCTTATTATACTAAGAAGACAAATGCCCCTATGATTACCACACACTTCTTTTTCCCCTTTTCCTTTGTACAATGGAATAATTATACCTGACTTCCAATCCTCCGGGACTCTACCTTCCTCCCAGGCCAATCTGCACATTTTCCACATCCATTCTACTACTATCTCTCCCCCATGCTTCAGCATTTAACCACACACTCCATCAATTCCTGGGGCTTTCCCCGATTTTACTTTCTTCATTGCTTCCACAACTTCTATCCTACTGATTTCTTCCTGTCTTCTCACCTCCCTCCATCTCCCAGCCATTCCCCAGCCACTTATACTCGCATTACTTCCATCCTCTACGTTCAACAATTCCTTAAAGTGTTCTCTCCATCTGCTCACTTTTTCTCCCTTCTCCACTAGTAATCTACCATTTTTATCTTTCACTCCCCTGCTAACTTCACTTCCACCCTGTCTTACTCTTTTCACCTCTTTCCAGAACATTTTCTTACAGTCCCTCCACTTTACACTCAAATTCCTTCCAAATTCCTCATCCACTCTCTTCTTACTCTCTCTTACTAATCTTTTCACCTCTCTCTTTCTTTCTACATATAACTCTCTCTTCCGCCTCTCAACTTCTTCCACGCTCCTATTTCTCATCCATTCATTGTATGCTTTCTTCTTTTGTGCCACAGCCTGTTTCACCTCTTCAGTCCACCACGCTGTTCCTTGCACCCTCCTCCGTCTTCTCTTCCTTCCACACACCACATAACATGGAGGATACGTGGAAGATTGCAACACTGACAAAATAAGATCTATTACTGATATAAAATAAAAATAAAAAAATCAGATGGCATCCACAAAAATTGGACTACTACCCTCACTCGACTTGGGCAGACGCAGCGGTGGTGCATAACTTAACTCACTGTCTGACACCACTCACAGAGGCTCCTCTGCAAGACTCCACACATGAACGTTCCCCCTCCTATGTAAATGACAAAAAGAGCGATCGATTTCCTCGAGCCATAAGTGAGTTGCAATCTTCCACGTATCCTCCACTCTGGGTTGTCTCAGTTAGCTGCAGCCCTATAAATACGATCGATCTCAGGGAAGCGAGCCACGTACCCATAAGGCCAGAGATGGCATTCATGTATTATGCAGATAATAAGTCTTAACTCAGTTTAAAGGCGTACATGTTCATTATGCAGTCAGTCATTTCCTCGACAGTCCTCGATTTTCTGAAGGCACTTATAACAAAAGGAATTTATTCATTGCTCGAAAACACTGCTCAAATTTCACAGTAATAAAGTAAAACAGGCAGTGCTATTGCCTTGAAGATAAGAGTCTTCATTCTTCTCCATGATTAACGACAAAACAACGTAGTAGAAATAAATGAGTCGATAACACCATCAGAGCAATAGAAAATCTCACCATCTGGCTCACCGTTGTCGTGGACCACACTACCAGTGTGTCCAAAGCTCTCAAAGATCTCTGTGTCCGCACCACAAGCCTGAACAGAGTGTAATGTTTCGTCGAGCAGACCAACAAAGCCTGGACTTGGTCTTAACTCAGGAGGCCTTTAGTCTTAGTGGCCTCATTTCCTCGTAAAATTGCTGCAAAAAGTTTCAGAAGTGCCTCCAGTGGCTGGACTAGGATATCTGCAACATCAGAATACAGTACCAAGAACCAGCCACCATAAAATTGTCAATCGATATTACACAGTGACTCCTACTCACAACCGAACCCAACATCCAATCCCAAAATGTGTTGAAAGGTGAGCGTGCAGGAACATCATCTTATTCCATAAATTATCGGAAAGATGATTGGATGTTGCCTTTCCACACTTGACCGCACCCTCAGTGTCTGAGTCCAGGCCAGCTATGAGCTGATTAATCCCCGCAGGAATCCAACGAACACGCAAGATTTTCCATGGTGCCTCCAAATTTACTGTATCAATCACCTTCTTAAGATGAGCATAGACTGCACTCAGTCCTTCCTGAACTTAACGTTGGTATTACACGAGATTAACCGACTGAAATTGAACTGAGACATTTTTATCGAATTACTTCCGGTTGGTAATTAACTATTATCACTTCTCTGTCCAACTTCTCGTCTCGGGAGCCTCTTACACCTGATTACCGGAGCCATTTCCACCGTAATGTGCCTACACGACTAGATCATTGATATAACTGCAGCTATAGGAATCAGACAAGATCGATTTGGCAGAAAAAAGAAAAAAACAAAGAAATATTTCAAGGGATCATCTAAAAGAAACCTGATTGGATTTACTTACTAGATACCAGCAGATTCATAGATCTAGTGAGCTGAAGCTAGTGTAGTCCACCCATCCATCCATCACCCAATCCATTATTGCCCCATCAGCAGTGTAAGGGCCCAAGGATACGTAACTCAGTCCAAACATTAGACGTGAGTGTCCAGTTTCTTGTGCGAATGGCATTATGTGAGCAATAAACCCAAACCACCGCTTTGATTTAGACCCGAATGGGCTACATCCTGCTGAAGCCCGTTAACCCACCAGGCCAGGAACGACCTATCTGTTGGCTCTATGGTTACCGCCGAATGTAAAATATGGTTTCTTGGGTTACAGGAAACCATTTGGCTTATTACCCTGTCTAGTCATCTACAGGCAGCGTTACACTGAGTGAGTAGATGGCGGGTGCTCTCGCCGGTAGGAAAAATTTCTTGCAAAATAATAATTACCCATATCCAGCCAGTGATTTAAAAAAACTGATTTTTCCACCCGAACCCAAGAGAAGACAACAGGTGTTCTGTTTTGATCACTCTGTGTGTGTGTGTGTGTGTGTGTGTGTGTGTGTGTGTGTGTGTGTGTGTGTGTGTGTGTGTGTGTGTGTGTGTGTAGGTGGGTGGGTGGGTGGGTGGGTGTGGGTGAACGACGAAATAACTAAAGAAAAAGTTTTTGTAATGATATTAACTAAAATTGTTGGAAGAGTTTAGGGTCATCCAATGTTTTTTAGAACAATATGTCAAAGGTCATGGTCACAAGGCTAGGGCAAAATTTGATCAAGGAATATAAACTTTAGCAGCTGTTATCCAATTTCGGACATTTTTGGTGAAACGGTTGAGGACACGGCAATAAAGTTATTCAATTTCGAGAACAATCAGTCGATAGGTCACATGGCAAGGCTAAAATTCTGCCCGTGTGTCTGTGAGGGAAAATATGACTAAAACAGTATTTATTTGATTTGGATCAAACTTGGTGGATGGGTTGAGGATCTACCAACAGTCTGACCTTTTCCAGAACAACAGGTCAAAGGTCAAGGTTAAATGGCAAGGTCATCTTAAATTATTCTCATCCGATTTAGATTAAGTATTTGGGAAGAGGTGAAAGGAAGGAAACACTAAAGGAATTCTATTTTTAGAATAATGAAAGGTCGAAGTTACAGGACAAGGGAACAGAACAAGAGCAACTCAAATAGTTTTGATCTGACTGGAACCAAACTTGGTGGAGGGTTAAGAATCAGACAAAAATGAGATAATTTGTTTTTTAGGGCAAACAGTCAAAGGTCAAGGTGATACGGAAAGGTTTAAGACTAAGGTCACAGGGCAAGGTTAACTTGAACCATTTTGAGCTGATCTGAACCAAAATTGGTGGAATTGTTGAGGATAAGATATGAATGAAGTGATTAACTTCAAGTATGACCCAGGTGTCTGTGAGAACAAAATAAATGCAATAGCATTTATCTGATTATATTAAAATTGGCGGATGGATTGTAATCAGCCTATTGATTTTTAGAACAAGTTAAAGGTCAAGGTCAAATGACAAGGTCAACTGAAGCAGTATTAATAATTTAGCGTAAGCTTTATGGGGAGGTTCAAGTTTAGGGAAGACAAACACATTCGATCTTGAGAACAATCAGTCATAGGTCAAGGTCACAAAATAAAGTCAAAGGTTAAAGTCACTGGGCAAAGTCAACTCAAACAGTTTTAATAGGAATTAAGTCAACCTTGGAGGAGGGTATGAGTTAGGCAGGAATGAAATAATTGATTCTGAGAGTAATCAATCGAAGGTAAAGACCAGAGAGAAGTGAAGTATTTGACCCGTTGACTAGTAGGTGGATGCATGTGTTACTCTCTTTGAATGCTCCTTCTTGTTTACTCTTCCACCCACTGGGACTACAGGGACGTTAGAAGGTAGAGCAGCAGGTAAGTTGAGCACACTGATGGTGGAACACAATGGAAGTACACCTGTGAAGAAGTGTTGTAGGCCTATGTTAGGGAATAATGATGGTGGGAAGGTCCTGTCACTGATTATTATCGAACGTCGGTAAGAGGGATGGAGACAAAACATAGGACACACATCTTGGGCCGGGGGGGGGGGGGATGGCGATTGGTGGTGGGACAGGGGGGAGGGGGAGGTGGCTGGTGATACGGAAGTTGTGTGTGGCTCGATCGCTAGAGAGGTGGCCTGCAGTCCTACCGGACCCAGGTTCAAATCCCCGTTAGGTCAGGGAACAGATTAAGGATTTGAATTTCATGAAATCAGACTTTACTGATCTACCAGAAGACCTGCCGACATGTAAAAATACCCCCGCTAATACCAATACACCAGTCCTGTATGAGACAGCCCTAGCATGTATTCAATAGGGACTGTGGGTGTTAGCAACAAAGTGGTGACATGTAGAGAGATGTATGGTATGTAGAAGGACTACTGGGCCTTGAGAGCAGGCTGTGAAGCCTGTGCCCAGAGCCGGACACATTAAAAAAAAAAAAAACATATAGTCTGCCAAAGCCAGGAGTCGTAATGTCTTACCATTAACTCCCTCTTATAACTATATTCTAGTTATACAAGAACGTAAGGTTCGGAAGATTTTTCACTCTCCGTTTCCTGTCCTTCCTCATAAGCAAAAATTGCTTCATTGTAATTCTACTTCTTTAAGTTTCGTCCCTACTGATGGAGATTCTATGCCTTCTTCGTCCTTCAAACGAAGAAATAATGAAAATCAAAAGACGAGAGAGGCAGCTGATCTTAAGGTTTGTTGGAGTTTCAGCCGAGTCGTCTTGTGAGGTAGCTAATAATAAGCAGCAGGCAAGATAAATTGGACGCGGAATGAACCAAGTCAAACATGCAGCGGCAGCTTTGACAGTGTGACGTCACGGAGAGAAGCGTTTGAGGGAGCGGCTCGTTGACGGACAAAGGCGCACTGACTTGCATGGTGATGACCTGATAAACTGAACGGCTAATTATGAGAGAGAGAGAGAGAGAGAGAGAGAGAGACCTGTACCCTCAACCAAGTCCTAATGTTGCATTAAAAAAAAAAAAAAAAATGTTGGTTTAAGTCTGTTCTGTACGATGTCGCTTTTTCCTGTTTCATTCCTGTAGACGTCCAGTGAGTTTATTTAGCTCAGGGAAAACCTATCGTAGTGAAGGAGGTAGAAATAATCTCCACTCTTTCCCGTCATTTTTCTAACCGCTCGGATCGCACGACGTTCTTTTTGGTACATTCGTTCTGCCAAACATATTTATTCAATTAAGGAAAGACCTCTCTTGTGATGGGGTAGATGAAGACTCCCTAACCATTCCAGCTCAACAATTGTCTCCAATACGTTGTGAAATCATCTCTAAGAAACAAAAACATGCCGCAGCAAGAAAGACTATATCGTAGTAAAAAGGAATATAAACTATTCCTATCTAGAAAATATCATTACATTCTACAATAACTGTTTACATGTTGGGACGAAAAGTACAAAAACAAAATATGTGAAAAGCACTGAAAAAAGAAGGCATTTGGAATGGGAGCAGATTCAGAGTTGTATGTCCAGTACTACATTCCACACTGTGCTCACAAATTGTTTGTGGCTGGTGGAATGTACTAATGGGTATAGAGCTCTGAATCCCATCCCATCCCAGATCCTCCCTTCTTTTTGTGCTTTTTGCATCTCTTGTTTCTGTACCTTAATCATCCCTACATGTTAATAGCTACTGTAGAGTCAAATTTTTGTGTTCTAGTTCATGAACTTCTATGACGCTAGCTAGCAAATACATCTTATATACTGCTAGCACACGAACTCATCTACCTACACCCCAGAGGTGCCAATCCCCACATACCTGTTTCCCCCAGGGGATCTGTTCCTGGCTTGACAAATTTTCCCCGTTGGGCCTATTTTCCCCCCTTGAACCTATTTTCCTCAGTAGATCTCCTTTCCCTCTTGGACCTACTTTCCCCAAAGGAACTGTTTTCCCTGTGAGCCCATTTTCCCATTAACCTATTTTCCAATAGACCTATTTTTCGCTAGTACTATTACCATGAACCTATTTTCCACCATGGACCAATATTCCTCCATGTGATCTATTTTCTCTCCATTTGCAATACATGGAATGGAGCAACACATATTCGTGGAGTCTTAACAATCTGCAAAGACCTCCGAGTGCTGTAGCATTTGTTACAACGCGTTTTGGTGTCTAACGTGTTCGCTACAAATAATGTGGTGCCGGGAAGTGTGACACTGTCGAAAGTGAAGAATGCTGAGAACCAGCTAAAAACTGGAAAGTCATCAGCGATTGGTGGGACATAAGCACAGATTGTTTAGAGTAATGGAGAGACTGGAATGAAGTGTTAGATGCAAGTATGTAAGAAAGCCTGGATGAGTAGAAATGTACCAGCAGAGTGGAAGAAGCTGTGAATGTGACCCTGCAGAAAAATAAACGTGATCAAAGCGAGTGCAAAAATTATTGTGGTATAAGTCTGTTGAGTGTAGCTGTCGAAGGCAGGTAAGCAACCGTCCTTATGATGTCATCCCGTATGTTCCTTATACCTTTAATGATGTGTCTGTAACTTAGTGTGGCAAACAGTGTTCGGTGGTCCAATGTGTGTGTGTTAGGTTGTCTGGGCCTAATCTTGACGCAGTGCAAGTGTCATCCGTGATTCCACCCGGCCCAAATCTAAGTTGGTAACTGAAGAGGGCTGAATGACATCTTGATGTCGCCTAGCAAGGTGTACTCGATCAGCTCCACTGAAGGATATCTGCGATGGATGAATGTTGGGAGGAAGGCTTGTGATAAAATGTTCTGACTGAGGAATTGCATTGTCTTGCGCATGAAAGGAGTGTATAGGTGCTTCCTCATTGCCAGTGTTGGAATGTCTGGAGGTGGGAAATTGTTGAGAAGGATCTGGTAATGTTCGTGCAATGATTGTTTTATGTGTCAGATTGTGCTGTGAGGCTCTGCTGTATGCTAGCACAGGCTGCTGCATAGAGCTGTGTACATCTCATATATGGATATTCTCTAACAGTTAGGACTTTCATTTCAAAGTATAAGTGAGCTGTGGGAGTGACTCTGGTGCAGCTGTGATAATGTGTAGGCCGTTGTTCTGCATGGTCTGCAAGGTGTTGCAATGCGTGCTAGATTGGGTAGGTGTCTATGTCGGGTGAGCATAGGACATAATTGATCTAATCCATTATTTGTAGAGTAGGGAGAGTGTTTTTTGGTTTGTTGTTAACCAAAATACACCCCTGTAAGTGACCAAAAGAGCACTGAGTTCGGAGGTGCACCACCTCTTAATATCTTGTATGTAGTCGTTGAATTTGAGTCCGACATCATAGTCACCCCAGGGATTCTAGTGGAGGGTATGTGTGACACAACTACATTCTTGTGTGTGATGTTAGGAGAGTACTTGTGTCCATGTTTGCTTGTGGTGGTGGACTTGACTGAAGCGACTGGTAGCCTGTTGTCCTCGACTCTCGCCTGAAATGTGTTAAGGAAAATTGTTGCAGTCACGTTGTTTTTTGCGGCAAGCAATCTTCCGTGTAAAGTCTGGATCGTTCAGTTGCCTCTCTTACCTTATGGAATATACTGCTTGTCTGTTTTAAATACAATTTTGCTAATTTCATAATGTGACTGTCGATGTTGGTGATGAGTGTGTTGTTTAGTATGCTAAAATGATGTTCAGTTTCTTCGGTGAATTTTCTTATATTTTCTTTCTTGTAATTTGCGTAAGTCATGTATTCATATGTGGTCTCTACGGTTTCAAGTAAAGTTTTGTGGCGATGATGACAGATGGCAGATCTGAAGGGAGTTTGGGTTCCGTTTACCAGAGGTAGTGTGTAAAGGTAGGAAAGGAATATGGAAGAGTCATCATAAAGAAAGTAGCGTATTTATCAAATGGCTTGGTGAGCATATGATAAGATAAATAGAAGGGTTTACGGAAGTTTTTGCGTATTCTTATGTACAGTGCAGAGGTAAAACATCTGAATATGGTTAAGAGTGTACATGATAACAGTGAAGCTGTGTAGGAGTAGACAGTCGTCTGTGTGAATGGCCTAACATCAGTGCTGGAATAAGACAAGGATGTGTGATGTCTCCATTGTCATTCAATATTTATATGAATAGGATTATGAGAGATAAAAACTGAAGTGAGAGAGAGAGAGAGAGAGAGAGAGAGAGAGAGAGAGAGAGAGAGAGAGAGAGAGAGAGAGAGATGAAAATAGCATTATGGAGGGTGGAATATTTCATATATATTGTACACAGATGAATGTATGTACTTTTGTTGATTTCTGTGAGCATTGTGCCTTGAAAGTAAATGTACAGACAGAAATAAAGGTATGGTTTTTGAGAACAGTGATTCCCAGTGTGGTGTTCTCATGATTGAAGACAGACTTGAAATGGTAAGAGCGTTAAAATACCTGGATGTGATTATAGAAATGAGAGGTTAATGTGCAATGGATGTGGAGAGTTGAATGGGACAAGGAAAGAAAATGGATTGAGCTATACATACCTTGACAAAAAACACACGTCTGAGTTTGGCACCTGAAAGATAATTGCATGAAGGACTATTGGTTCCCAGACTAATGTATGGGTGTGAAACACTGGTGTGGCATGAAAGCAAAGAGTCAATATCAGAATGATGAAGACGAGATTCTTGAGAAACGTATGTGGTGTCTAGAGATTGGATAGGATAAGATACAGGGGTGAAGGGAAGGTACTTAGATGATTGTCATATGGAGAGAATGGATATAAATAAGATGGAGATAAAAGTGCACATGAGTTTATCTGAGAGGAGGGAAAGTAGGCCAGGAAGATGGATTTACCATATATGGTTATTAAGTGCAATATATAAGTAAGAATTACGTGGAGGCAGACGAGTCTAGGAAACTGACAAGTGATCAAGCGGGTTGGCTGAATTGTGTATTTTGGAGAGTATGACACGGATATAGTACTACTGTTTTTTCTTTTCTTCTTTTTTTTTCTTTTTTCTTTTTTTTTTTTGCCGTGACAGTTGTCGGACTGACCGATAGGTAATTATGAAGGTACGTAACAGCGGACAGGTGTACAGTATCTGTCTGGTGGAGCTAGGATTCCGGGGACTTAAATGGTGAGTTACAGGGTGTGTGACCCAGTTTCATTGGGCATGCTGGTGATTAGTTCCCCACCATCGTATCCTTTCCTTTTCTCGACTTTCTGTGCCCTGCCTCATTTCATCATCTGCAGGTGGGAGCAGAAGTAGGTTGATGATGACAATAACTCAAGAATATTTATGAATAAGAAATCATAATCATAAAATGGCTTACTTATGGTGGTTTTAAGACCCTTTGGGGGGCCAAGATTCCCGTGGGTCCAGCAGTATATCACTTTGGCTGTTTTAGTGTTTTTGCAGTTCACACATTAAGCTGGGAGTGTGACAAGGCACGCTCTTTATAAACGCAGAAGGGGAGGAGGGGAAGGAGATGGAGGTTCGAATCCAAAGCGTTGCAGAGTAAATTTTACAGAAAATCATGTCAGGGCTAACCATGGTACTGTTGCAGAAAACTTTTTTTTTTTTTTTTACTAATTATGGTATTCTTTTCATTTGCTGTGTACCTCTAATTTTCATAGAATATCCGTTCGTGGAATGGGGCTGCACAGTTTTGATGTGTTAAACACACATTTTAATACAAGTGCTCGTGAGCCCTTCGGGCCCCTCGCACTTGCTCCTGCGGAGGGCTCTCGCGCTGCGCGCTCGCTTTCTCGTGCTTCGCACTTGTTTCCTCGCGTTTCTCACTCGTTTCCTCGCGCTTCACGCGCACGTTGCGATCATATCAGGTAATCCGAGTCACGTTCATGTGCTGTTCTAGTCAAACGTTGTCACTTGGATTTTTTGCAGCTAACCAATTGATCGTGTTATTTGCAGCTTCGGGAATGGAACCCAAGTTGTCAGAACGCAAGTCCGAAATACACACACAGACACACGGCTACTGGTATAGTATATTTTAGTTGTACCTGTGAAAGACTGACGAAGAGAGTGTATGTGAGTGAGGTGGAGGGGGGAAGAGGGAGGGGGAGGCCGAGGATGAGATGGAGGGATGGGGTGGAGAGGTATATGAGAGAGGGGGGTGTGAGCTGGGAGCAGGGCAGTGAAATGGCGGGGGACAGGGCGACTTGGAGGCGATTTGTTTGTGGCCACCCCAAACGGGATTGAGGCGTCTGGCAATAGATAGATAGATAGACCTGTGGGCAAAAAATTCTACGGAAATCCTATGCCGGGCGCCAGGAGAGGCGTTTTTTGGTCAATATGTGATCGTTCATTATATATAGTAAAAGTTTTTCAATCGTGATGAGACCAAGTTTTTTCACATCAGCGATTTTTTTGCTATTTTTGTGCCAATTTTGGTGCGATTTGAACGTGTAGTTTCGGCTGCCCAAAACACACACACACACACACACACACACACGGCTAGTGCTATGGTATATTAGATAGCCTAGCTGATCTCTGTTAGTGACGGGATAAGAAACCATTACCATGAACTACTTCAGCACGATGATGTAAGTTTTTTTCCTTGCTAATGTCATATCGTTTCATTCATGTTGAGGGAAACTCATCATAGTGAAGAGGTTACCGGAAACTTTGAGATCCCTTCAAAGTGAGGGATGCCACTTAAGGTGAACACATACTCCTGGGTTCAGCAAGAATAACATTACTCGTCTTCGTAGAAAAGATGCTATGATTTCCAGTCTTTTTGTTTAAAGTTCGAGTGAGCGAACGAAGCAAGCCATCAAGAATGCTTAGACACGAACTGCTGCCCAGGCCAACGGGTGGGTGGGGGTGGAATTGAGGCAGATCATGGTTATGCAATTCTGTGAAAATATACAACAATAAATATACAGTATAAATGATATCTATTTGGAATCCTCATGAATAGTTAATATGACCATGTAAATTAGACTTCTCAAAAACCACTCTATTTTCATGCCAAATTTATTCTGTAAAATGTCATTGGACTGAAGTTGCTGAAAATTCTTAAAAAAAAAAAAAAAAAAAACTGAATTTGCCATTTATATGATGAAAATTGGTTCAGAAATGACGATTTGATGAGATACAGTATACGTGGCCAGTTTTGTCCGGTGATGTCCGTCAAAGTGCACGAATTACAGTTTTGGTACGAGACGCAGGCCGTGACGCACTTATTTGAATTTTTCTGGAAAGCAAACAAGAAAAACCAAAATCACTTCAACCAAAACACGAGGTGAAACTACAGTGGAAAGTGGTGAGTTTGAAAAACATATATACATAATATCATTTTCATCGAAAGCTACTCGATTTGGACACATTTCACTCGCTGCAACACATTTCACATCTTTACATGGACACCTGTCACCAAGTATCAGGCTATCATCAGATAACTTTATGCAGCTTCCGAGAACCATGTACAGAATGAGCTGATGAAGGCTGTAACTAAACCTCTGCAATTCAAAAGTTTTTTTTTCCCCCCAAAGTTGAATAAAACCGTGTGGGGAAAACAATAATATAACACAACTGACCTTCTTAACACAAAAGGGAGAGGATTTAGGGCATTGGGTATTGACTAAACGAAGACCAAGACAGTCAACTTTTCCTGTCCATTTCTTCCCCAGCAATACAACCAGCATTAGTTTATCTTGTATTAACGTTTTCAGCTGTAGTGTTGTGTGAACAGTAAATAATAAGTAAGAAACTACGTCCAGCAGTTTGGCCAGCCCGAGGATCAAACACTAAATATTTTAGTTGTGAGCTGCACTTGTACCTCCGTGCATCTCAGCCTTCCCTGCTGGAGAGGTTGAAGCAGGGCATGAGTGCCGGAGAGAGAAGGGAGTACGAAGAGCGAAAGTTTGTTTAGCTCTTTATGCCCGTATTATGATTCAGTATAGATGTGTAGACATAGCCTCCCATCTGCCTCTTTATCGATTAGCCATTCTCTCTCTCTCTCTCTCTCTCTCTCTCTCTCTCTCTCTCACATGCATATCCTCCACCACCACACACAGGTTGAAAGTGACAGCAGATCCGTCACTAAGATAGTTAGCATGTTATTGCAAAGGTGAGCAGGGTGTTAGGCTGTGAGGCTCACTTGACGCACGCCAGCCCTAACCAATGCCCCCCAAATGTAAACACACCGCGGGAAACGAGTTCACCGGGGAATACAGTGGCTCTGAGTTGCCACATTGTAAATACGAAGTTCATTTTGGTCCCTGCTTCGAAATAAGTTAATATTACGACATCTAGTATTTTTACTGAGTTTATTTTTGTTCCCCCGAGAACATCAGTTCATGTCAGGACACCCTGGACTTACTGAGCTTATTTTGGTACCTCCTGCACTATAAGGAAATACCAGGACGCTCCTTACCGTAAAACTTTTTGAAGTTATTGGTGTTTCTCATAAAGTTTGAGTGAATACCACGGCACCAGTTGTTTTCATCTTTGTCTGTTCTCGTTTCTCCCACATTATTAGGATTGCCAAGGCATTTCATAATTCTTAAAAACCTAGTTTTATTTTCGTTTCCGCAGAGTAACGCTTTGGTGAGGAAATTTTCCACAGGCCTATGTTCATTGACATAATTCGTTTCTCTTGTTCCACGAAAACAGAAACACTGTAATATACTGAGCTCACGTTTCTCCAGAGTACGGGTTGCCGTTTCATTAAAACTTGAAGTGCGATAGTATAAGCAAGGCCTTAGTTTATTTACGCTAAGTTAGCACAGGTAATAGCTGCAGTCAGACTACATTCAAGACGTCGAAGAGAGAGATCAGACATGTTCTACCATCATCTCTTTTTTCAGAAATTTTCGTCAGACAGAGGTTTTGTCCACATCTTTGTGTTCTTATATATATATATATATATATATATATATATATATATATATATATATATATATATATATATATATATATATATATATATATAGTTACCCAAAGTGTACAGTTACAGCAGTGACACTAAAAATACTAAGCTCATTTTTCTCAAGAGTAATGCTAGAGTGAAAACAGTGTAAATTGTACTAACTCTTCACCAGAGAACAATTACGTGTAGGAAAGCTAAAATACTGATTTTAATTATCCTTTCTCGTACAGAGTGAGAGTATATAATCAACTATGTAGGATGAGCAAGAACACTGAAATTGCTGAGCTTAAAAATCCCCGAAATTACAATTTTTCAAAACTCTCCTCCCCCCCCCAGCACTAAATTACTGGTGATCTAGTGTCTGAAGCGTCCCAGTCGGGGTGAAGGCCTTGCATAAGTTCTTTCCCTAAGAAGTGACAAGAGATTTTTCGATCATGTTGTCCAGAGAAGTGGGTCAATCATCTACCTTTGAATGTCCTGCTTTTCGGTAAGCCACGCCTCAGGCCTCTATAGCCTATCTCGGATGCAGTAAAGTGCGGTTGGCTGCTACCTTGTTTCTTTATGAAAGCATTGCAGTACTGGCAAGGTTAATGGAAGACAGTTATGCCGAACCCTTTTAGTTTGAAATGTCTCTTTCAAGTTGTCTAGAATCGTCAAGAAGTATTGACAATATAGCCTAATACTAAAGGTATCAACCAACTGAGGGGGTTAAGTTCTTTAACACGGTAAAAACCTTTCGTAACTTCTTGCTGATGCCAGGCTGTTTTATTCATATTAGCAGATGCACCTAATAGTGAAGTGGGTACAAACAATAACATTAACTACTATAGCAGGATGACCCTAACACAGCAGGTCATAGAAAGAACTGCCGTAATGAAAGGACTGAACTTACTTTTATTCCAGACTGAACTGAGTGAAGGATTAACACGTAATAGCAATGGACGTAGGCAGCCAATCCCATATTACCCTCTTTAAGGTTTGGTGGTCCCAGGCACGGCAACCATAGCCCAGTGCGTTCGTCGGGGCAAATTATCAACCTACTTCCTTTGATGGCACAAGGTACGTGATTGAAAAACTTCCAGCCACCAACTGGGGATAGAACATATGGGCCTAGCAAGTCCGTCGCTCTGACTGGGGCGTTCTAACCACTAGACCACCAAACGAGGGCGGGAAACATAAGGAAACATTTTAACCCCTTCCGTCAGTAGTGAACAAAAAAAAAAAAAAAAAAAAACGTTGACCTCGACAATAACTGATGTATCCCCTTGTGATCAGTTAAATCGCCTGACAGATTGGAGCATACAACAGAAGAAGCGTCATCGTACTCAAAGAACAATGAGAGAGAGAGAGAGAGAGAGAGAGGGGGGGACGATTCCCTCACTCTCCTCTCTCTCTCTCTACTACTCCCTTCTAACACTCCTATGGTCTGTCAAAGGCATTCGGGAGTGTATGTCGTAGCATTCTTATTGATAGGTGTTAAAAAATACATGCCGGCTGAATTATATAAAGGATTATTTAACTAAGGGTATACTTACTCAGTCTGAATTAATAGCATGTTTTCCACTGACACTGAGACAAACTATATTGTCCGCCAGGGCTTAATTCTTGGACCGATTTATCCTCTGTATCTCTGAACATCATGGCAGCAATTGATAATGACTGATTGTTGGTTCAGTATAGTACAGACATGCGCTTTATAGGTACCGGCGTCATCATTTAAATAGAAAACCTCGTTACTGAGCTACTGGTAACATTAAGCAAAGACAAATTCATACTGAGTAGCTGAATGCGTATATGAAATTAGGAGCGCGCGCGCACACGCACACACACACACACACACACACACACACACACACACACACACACACACACACACCCACACACACACCCACCCACACACACACACACACACACACACACACACCGCTCGCTGGTGCAGTGGTAACGTTCCCGCTTGCCAACTGGTGGACGGGAGTTCGCGCCTCGCTCAGGTTGCGAAAAGTTTCACTGACGAAGTGGGTGGTTACTGTCCCCCTTGAGCAAGGGGACGGGTGTGTGCGTGTGTGAAGGTCACAGCCTTGCCTTTAGATCGGACTATATGAGCTCTCAGCTCCCTTCCGGGAGGGTAAAAGCTGACGATCACGACCATCAAGTGATCCTGACCGACCCGGTGAATTACACACACACACACACAGAGGGAGTCAAAGTCAAAGGAGGCAGACGTGCGACATCGGCGCTCCGTACCGAACCAACACGGCCAGTGGCATTACCTAAATTAGTATCTTTATATGAGTCAAGCTGTGTACCAGATTAGACTAAATGATTTTTCATTATTAAAAAAAAATAATAATAATAAGAAGAAGTTTAAACAAGACTTGTTCAAATAGAAAAGAGAACCAAGACGAAAGAATGCGCTCAGTCAGCTGAGGTTTGTTTAGACTACAGCAGCACGGGAAATGTAAGTACATACTCTGTACTTTTAGTATTGCAAAATGGATACATACTTTAGTAAAGCAAATTTGGAAAAGAAAAGGGATAAAGGTAGAAAGCAAAATGATGATTTCTACCAAGAACTGGTTGAAGTGGAGACTCACAATGGACTGGTTGAACGTGTACACAAACTAGAAATGGCTTTCAAAAATGAAATTGATGAAATAAAGAAGCAGATGCACTTGCAAAAGGAAGAAATAGAAAAACTAGGAAGGGAGGCCAACAAGAAAGACACAACCATCAGTGAACTAACAGTGGAATTGAGTACACTTAGGAAGAAAATGAGTGAAATGGCAAGTATAGTAGTCAATCACGAGAGTGTTATGGAAGAGTTCAAAAATGACGCAGAGACAATTAGGCAAGTAAGCAGTATGATAGACCAAAGCAGTGATATTGAGGAGAAGATAACACAGGTGAATGAAGCTGTGCAAAGCTACAAAAATGATGTATGCTGAAATGGTGAAAGTAAAGAAAGACTTAGAAACAAGGGTGGAGGAAAAAAGCATTAAACAGAAAGTGAAAAGAATAATCCAAAACAATCCAAAGTTAGTCAGAGATTCAGTAGATATAAACAAATCTATAGTAATCACTGGTATAGAAGAGGAAGAAGTAAAAAACAAGATCACAAGAGACAAAAAGGAGATTGCAAATGTAATGAGCTTACTGAAAGAAGTATCAGAGGAAATCTGTAGTAAAGACATAGAGGAACACAAAAGGTTAGGGAAATACGAGAAAAGCAGGACAAGACCTCTAAAGGTGACTTTCCAGAGTGTAAACACTGTGGAGGAGATACTAAAAAATGCAAAGAATCTTATGGAAAAAGAGGAGTTCAAAAATGTATGGATAAAAAGATGCCTAACACAAGAGGAACTGGAATTACTGAAAGAGAAAAGGGAGGAAGCAAAAACAAAAAATGAGTGAAGATCAGAAGAGGAGAAGAATTTTTTTTTTTTTTATTACAAAGTAATAGGATTGCAGGTACGAAAGTGGTACACAAACGGGATGGAATAAAAAGGAGGAAGGTAGTAAAACCATGTCATGACAAGTATATAAACAAGATGATAAAGTTGATGTACTCAAATGTGGATGGAATGGTATCTAAACTACTAGAGATGAATGACTGTCAGAAAATGAACCACAAATAATATGCCTAACTGAAACAAAATTAACACCAAGGATATCCAATGACATACTAAACTTAGAGGAATACAATATATGGAGAAGAGACAGAAATTTAAAAAAAAGGAGGCGGAATTATAATACTAAGAAAAATCTAAAAGTCAATGAAATAAAACTAGACATACCATCACAAGTAGAACTGATTGCAGAAGAGATCAACCACCTGAAGGGAAAGTAACTGTAGCCAATTTGTACATGCCACTCAGATCAAACACATGGGAAAGAGACGAATATGAGGACCTGGCAGAGAGTACAATTCAGAGTTTAAGATCATTACTATATAAAATGGAAGAGAAATCGGAAAGAATTATACTAACTGGAGATTTTAATACAAATATAAATTGGAATACTCTAGATATAATTAGCCAAGAAAGCTGTTGGGACCAAAAGCTCCTGGATCTCGTGCAAGAGTTTTTCCTAACGCAACATGTGAGGGAAACCACCAGAAAAAGAGGACTCGATGTACCTTCAGTGCTAGATCTAATATTTACTAGGCAAGAAAATGATATTGACAGTTTAATATATCACCCTCCACTCGGCAAAAGCGATCATGCAGTACTAAATTACAACTTCAGGATAGCATATGACGTAGTTAACAGCAATGAAAGTTACAAAAAGAGCCTAAACTATAAAAAGGGAAATTACCAAGACCTAAAGAAGTATTTCTTAGAAGTTGATTGGGAAAATGAGCTTAGAGGACAAGATTTAAATGCTGTATATAAAAAAATCTGTGAATTTTATTAAATAGGAGTCCAGAAGTACATCCCACAGCACAAAGAAGCAGATAAGAAAATTCAGAAATGGTTCAATACAGAATGTAAAAAATCAAAAGAAAGAAGAGATTTGTTGTGGAATAGATACAGAAGACACGATAGTGAAAGGGCGTATAATAATTACAAACAGGCAAGAAACGATTATACAAGAATAAAGAGAGAAGCCCAAAAACAGTTTGAGGAGGATATAATAAATAAAAGTAGTGATCAACCAAAGCTGTTTTACAGCTACATCAGAAGCAAAACCAAAGTAAAAGATAAAATACAATCCATTACGGACGAGGGAACCACTTATACACAAGAGAAAGATATTTGTGAAGCACTAAATAAGAATTTCCAATTAGTTTTTACAGAAGAAAAAAATTTTGAGAGGGACTATGTGGAACATGCATGTCCACACATACTACCAGATATACAAATAGCAGAAAAAGTAATACAGGAGAAGTTAAGTAGATTAGACAGAGGAAAAGCAAGTGGTCCTGATGAAATTTCATGCTGGGTACTACGAGAATGTGCAAAGGAGTTAAGTAAACCATTATTTTTAATTTTCAAGAAATCCTTGAGTCAAGGTAAACTACCTGATATTTGGAAAAAAGCAAATATTGTCCCCTTATTCAAGAAAGGAAATAGACAAAATCCACTCAACTACCGACCAGTATCACTGACCAGTGTTGTAAGCAAGGTATTAGAAAAGCTTATAAGAAAAGCTTGGGTAAATCATCTAGAAGAACACAGTATGATAACAGAAAGACAGTTTGGTTTCAGAAAAGGAAAATCATGTGTTACTAATCTGTTGAGCTACTATGACAGAGTAACAAACACAATACAGGAAAGAGAAGGATGGGTGGACAGTATCTATTTAGATTTCAAGAAAGCTTTTGACACAGTACCTCACCAAAGACTTTTATGGAAGCTGTACCATCAAGGAGGAATTCGAGGCAAACTGTTTTGTTGGATGCAAGATTTTCTCAGAAAAAGAGAAATGAGAACAGTACTAAGGGGAAACTACTCATCATGGAAAGAAGTGACTAGTGGAGTACCACAGGGTTCGGTGCTGGCACCAATCATGTTTTTAGTGTATATAAATGATATAAACTGTAACACTGGAAATGAGAGCTATCTGAATATGTTTGCAGATGATGCAAAAATACAAAGGAGAATTACTAACACAGACTCTTGTAAAGAGCTACAAGAAGAATTAAATAAACTTCATGAATGGAGTAATACATGGCAAATGGAATTCAATGTGGACAAGTGTCATGTAATCAAGTTTGGTAAAAGTGGAAAAAGACCTGATTGGGATTATAAGTTAGGAAATAAAACCCTATACACATCAGAAAGAGAGAAGGACCTAGGTGTGATTATCAATAACAGACTATCTCCTGCTGACCACATCAGCGAGAAGGTACGGAACATGTATACACTGCTTGCAAATATGAGAATAGCATTCACATACATAAATGAAGACATGCTAAGAAGGATAATAACATCATTCATTAGTCCAACCCTGGAATATGCATCAGTAGTCTGGAGTCCTCATCTCAAAAAACACATAGACAAGGTTGAAAAAGTTCAAAGGGCCGCTACAAGATGGATACCAAGCTTAAGGGACCTAAGCTACGAAGAAAGACTAAATAAACTGAATCTACCTACACTACAGGAGAGAAGGAAAAGAGGTGACATGATAAAGCTATATAAGTGCATATCAGGGAAGGAGAAAATAGACATAAATGATTACTTAACATATGGAGAAGCATCAGCAAGAGGACACTGCAAAAAACTGCATAAGAAGAGAAGTGATAAAGACGTAAGGAAATTCAGTTTCCCAAACAGAGCAACTGATCAATGGAATGCACTACCGAATGAAATAGCGTGTGCCAAAACAATTCACAAATTTAAAGATATGTACGATAAATATGGTTTAAGATACGGGACAGTACGAGCTTGACTCATTCCTGTAAAGATACAATTAGGTAAGAACAATTAGGTAAGAACACACACACACACACACACACACACACACACACACACACACACACACACTGTTAACTGTTACGATATATGCCGAATGAACGAGTATTTATGTTGCTGGTGTCAGTATTCGTTCTGTTAAACATGTTAACTATACAGGGTTATAGTATGACTGCCAGAAGCGTTCTGATTACCATATCAAAACTAACCATAAAAATTACTGGAATCTTAATGCATTTCAATTGGGCCAAGGACATATTTGATAAAGCAACAACAACCTTCATAGTTCAAACGTGGGTTCTTGGCGTGATTAACTACTGTCTAAGAATATGAGGAAATACCAACTCAGCTTTGTTAGAAGCTCAAAACCTGTAATTTTTCTCTACAAAACTCGCTGTGGGTACAGCAGAAATCTCTGTTCAGATATTTCCTCGTTTGAAAGAACTAAATTGGTAGGAATTACAGAAGAGGCATGATCAAGAGATTCTAATTACTGTATTACGGTTAGTGAATGAAGCAAATCCCAGATAGTTTCTACAGTTCCTTATCGTACGGTAAGTCCAGCAGCAAAACAAGACAAAACTATGGCTTGTATGTCTCGAAGACTAATGCCACCAATGGTGATCGTGAATTAACTGCTCTTAGGACATCAAGCACTGATTTACCACAGGTCAATTGTAGTTTTAGGTGATATTTTTTAGGTTGAGACACAAAGTAATCACAATCTAGATAACAGCTCTGATGACAGATCCATTTATCTAATATTTTTCTACACTGGTATATGTCTACTATAAGGCGATTGGTTCTCTTTCGCATCGCCAAAACCCTTCAAATGGTATACATAACCCAAAAGAGGCAAGGGCAAAAAATAACTCAAGATGCCGTCGTCATTTTGCTTTCCACGTGTCATAATCTTAGGAAAAAATGCCTTTTAATTTTTTCCAAGAGATCTGTGCCTGCCGGAATAATACGCTCTTTAGCCTTTTCTGAACACTAGAATATAACCTAGATCACTTTGTGAGTTTAGGACGGCTACAATTATCGTGTTTTACAGTGACCTTATCGTCGAACATCCTGGTGCTGCCTCACTGAGTTGATCATCTTGAACAAACGACATATCAGACCTCAGCATTTGAGGGTGAGAGAACTGGAGTTTCCAGTCAGATTTCAGGGGCGGCCATGACTCCTAGGCCAGCCCACCAGACAAAATACAGCATCAAAAAAAAGGTCAGATCGAATACACCTGATTACAAGTGTGTGGCTATCCATATATATATATATATATATATATATATATATATATATATATATATATATATATATATATATATATATATATACCTGTACATATATCGTTTAATGAAAATCGCTTAAAAAGCAAGTACATGAGATACACTAAGGTGTCTTGTTGCACGATGGCCATACTTTGCTAATATATCTATGTCTCGGGACGTAAATCTACTTAGGTACTTTAGTAAACACTCAGTAAAGTGGTTGCAACATTGAAAGCATGAGCAAACTAAATGTGTGTGTGTGTGTGTGTGTGTGTGTGTGTGTGTGTGTGTGTGTGTGTGTGTGTATATATATATATATATATATATATATATATAGTGTGTGTGTGTGTGTGTGTGTGTGTGTGTGTGTGTGTGTGTGTGTGTGTGCTGTTGTTGTTTTACCATTCATATAACACATGGAGCATGCATGAGAGGCCAATGAACAGCGAAGCACGGGGCTCATTCACAAACTTTCATAGGAATCCATGTTAATGCTGGTGTTATGGTGAGTCCCATATGTAAGGTAATGATTGTTACCAGTAAAGCCTTAGTCAGCAAACAAATTGCATATCCCTTTTTCTACACTCCATGCTGCTGCAATCACCAGTACGCGCCAGCAAAGAATGCGACTTTTGGCAATAATGCGTCATATTCATAAATCTTTTTCCTTCATTATAATATTATTCCCCCGACAAAATTTATGTGTCTAGAGTAATTAAGTTCGGAGATATGAGAAAATATCTTTTCATAGTTCAATGAGTCATTCTGAAAATTTTTTTTTCTTAATGCAAAATCGGCTGTAAGTTGGCTATTTATTGAGCATTTTGGTTTATTAAGATACTATTTTATTTCCTCATGATAACACGGTTTTCCAGCAAATTTAATGGTTCTACGAAAATTAGATCAGGAGAAATAAAACAAAATAACTTATCATCTTTCACTGCACTTTCCTGAAAAAACTAATTTTCAAGACAAAATATTCTATAACTCGGCTATTATTGACCAAGTTTGTTGAGTAACCAGTTTACTTAACATTTTTTGTTCAAGATGAAAGCTCCCTTCATAATCTCTTCAAATAGCTTGCATATTATCTGTATGAAGCAGACCTTGAACTTATAAATTTAACAAAAATCATTTTTAACCCACAACAAGCTGCATAAATGAGTATACACTATCAATTTTTTTTTTTATTCACCAATAATTTCTGAGTATAATGACATTTAAAACAGCCAAATCACACACACACAAAAAAAAACAGTTACGTCTTTCGTTACAAGAGTAATGTGTGCCGTGACAACTTTTCTTCCACCCCCTTCCACCCCGAAGTTGGACCCGAGACTCACCCAACAAAATCGGTTTGCATAAACGAAGCTTGCCCTTCTCTCGGGCTAAGTTTATTCTCAAGCAGCCTGAATAGGCTTTACCGGGATTTGAGTATTTTAGACAAGTTATTTTATAATTTTGTAGGGTAAAGTGCTTTTAAATCCATTCTTTTTTTATGTGTCCGACTTTTGGCATGGGCTTCACAGCCTGCTCTCAAGGCCCAGCAGTCCTTCTACATACCATACACCTCTCTACATGTTTAATAAACTCGGCCCAAATCAGTGGCCTGCAGTGGCTGCACAATATTCATAACAAACAAATATTTTGAGTCTGTACAAAACATAAGCTCTCACGAATATTCAGAGCACAGTCCACGTATTGTTCAGCTTTTGTAAGTTTTACTTGAAGAATTTCAAATCTTTTGATGTTGCCGCCAATCGTGATTTGCATTATACAATGGCAACAGCATAATGCAAAGTAATAGGCTATGAAAATACTTTCTTGGGGACAGCTCTATACGATTAGTGTCATTAATATGTCGCCTATATTATAATCTTTGTATTGTGCAATGTAGTTTTCACTGTAGATGCCGCAGAAATTGACTGTTGTCGTCAGAACTAGTGACCTTGACATCTACCCTTCTCTCAGTAGGGATTAGACCTTCTGCATTACATCCACCTTTGTCAGAGTCTGGTCACATTCTTACTTTATCTGTGGTGAGTACCTTCTAGGATCGTCGATGGCAGCTTGCAGTTCAGCTTGCTGTTGCAGATGACCTTTCTTCCAGTAGGTTTAATAGGGCGAGGGATGGCCTTTGGCGACTGGCATCCTTTAAATTCTTTACCATGGTCTATCAGGTCTTGCTGCCAGCCACTTGTCCATTCAACTTCCTATAGAAGTTGTTCTTCCACTTATGGATGGCCCATCTTCTCGTGGCCACCATCTGCCTATACACATTGTGAAGCAAGACCTTGTTCCACCAAGTTGGGCTCTTGTAGTGGGATCACACACAACACTTCTAGGCCACAAAGCAATAGCGGTTAGCCAGACCAGGACTGGTCCATTATACTGTAGGTGGCGTTGTGGCATATATTGCTGCTAAATAGTCAGGTGCCACATGGTGAGGGCACGTGTCTTCTTCGCAGCTCCTCCTACGGTGAGGATGGTCCAGAGCCAGTGCACAAGTCTCACCTCCAGAGGGGACCAGTCAGTTCCGTCCCACAGTCAGATAGTGCAGGTGATGGTCACATGCCAGAACCACGTCAACTTGTATGAAAATAGCATGATCGTCCAAGCAGCTTTCTCATCCAAACTGACAACACTTGGAGGCTGGTCATGATAAGGTCCGCTATTCCATTGCGTTTTACTGGGAAAGTAATACTGTATAATCCATTAGTCCGTCCACCATCAGGGGACTTTATTAACATCTTTATCCAGGCAGTGGTTCATGTCGCACACGACCAGGAAGTGCCTGCAGCGTATCATGTCAGTAAGATGTAAACCTGCTCGTCACGAAATTAAACGGCTAGTACTTGCTGTGACGGGCAGTACATGGCAAACAGCATCTGTGACAAGGTGTCCGTCAGCACTATAAAGAAGAACAGCTCTTCCGTAGTGCATTAAATCACAACTTTTTCCCTGAAGCAGACAGCAACTCCATCACCTAACCTCTATAGACATTCTTCCCTGCCCAGTGAGTGTAGTCATTCGTTATTTTGAAGGAGGGCCCCACCTCACTTTTGAGTCAGGTTTCTGTCTCCACTACAACGTCCACACCGTATCTCAGAACAAAACTGTCGTTTAGGTCTCCAGTGTTGGTGTGGAATTCTCAGAGAAATGGCAGAGAGAATCATCAACTGCTGACACACCCTATAATGTTGATTGCTATGTTGGTTTGCTTAACTTGTGTCACTGACTTTGGTCGTTTACTGCCAGCCAGTTGTCTGTTGGGAAATTGACACTGGTGGGGGAAGTTGATGCAAAAACAGGTTATGTCAGTCATCTCGACAGTTATTTTTGTAAGTGAATCCTACGTCTCTTTTGCAGCTGTCCTGAAGCAGATGTCGGTGACGTGGTCTGACCTGGATCAGTATTCACAATGATGCCAATAGTTTTCACTGAGGGTGTCCTGATGCCTGTTGATGGCAGATGAGGGGAGGGGGTGAGGTGGGGATCCCGGAGGGCTTGGTGGTTTATGAGGGTTGTGTTGGTCTTACGATCCCTAAATATCTTTGTTTCCAGCCTTCCTTTTCCATTTGTCACCACTGTTACTGCTACAGCAGCTGCTGTTACAATTACCAGCACTGATGACAGCCTCCCTCTTTTCTATCTTTTTCTCTTACACACTGGTTTGATCTTAGTAGAATTAGCCTTTTTTCCGACAGGCAACCTCGTCATGGATCAACAGGCCTCCTGTTGTCTGTTCTCCTATGTACTCCTATATGCTGTTTTACCAATCACCCCCACTGTTGCTGCTGCTCCTTTGCTGTTGTAACGAGCAGCTGTTACTATTACAGCTGTTGTTGCTGTCATTGCCGCTGTTACTGATACTACTACTGCTATGGTTGTATCTTCCGTCGCTGTATCTCCTGCCTGAGGGAGTGGGAACAAGGTCTGCCAGCTCCACTAGTGATGCTCTACTTGTTTCCTCGCTGTGGCCATGAAGCTTAATGCCGACATGCACACCTGGAGGAGTACTTTCAACACACATAAGCCAAGTCATTGTCCACTCTGCTGGATAGTACACGCTTGGGTCGCATGACGGTTGGCACAAGGCCAGGAGCTGCTCTGCACTGGCCAGCCTGTTCAGCAGGATCAAAGTGCCGCCAAGCTCTTCCCTCTGTGCCAGGAGAGTCTCAGCCTACACCTTGTAGTCTCTGATGACACCTTTCAAGGTGAGAGGCTCTGCCGCGAGCTGTACTTCAAGCAAGTGAAGTGAGGAGGAAGCGCTATACAAGATTCTCATCAGTCTCTCTCTCTCTCTCTCTCTCTCTCTCTCTCTCTCTCTCTCTCTCTCTCTCTCTCTCTCTCTCACACACACACACACACACACACACACACACCTAACTCTTAGGCAACCCATGTGTATCCGCCTCTATCGCCCCCCACCCTCCTGCCTTTCTTTCTTAGTGGGTGTCGGGTGAGAGGCGTGATAGTGGTCTCGATCTTCCCCAACGCCGCTAATAGAGAGAGACGTGGAACATCTGAGATAGTTCTTCCTACCAGACCCCCTACCCCACCCTTCTCCCTCTATCTGACTTCTTCTCCATCTACTACTTATCCTTTCCCCCTCTTTCTAGCCCTCCCCCCCCCCACCTCTCTCTCTCTCTCTCTCTCTCTCTCTCTCTCTCCAAGCAAGTCAGACTGACGGACTCAGTTTGTTTCCTCCTTACCCATGCTCACCCAGCTGTTGGAGACCTAAATTTAAGCTGAATCCTGCTGATCGTTTTCTAGAGGACATTGAGAACTAACAAAACTTGGTAATCTCCGTCAGTGATCCTCGTTTGTCTGACATAAATGTTACATTTCATCATCATCATCATCATCATCATCATCTTCTTCTTCTTCTTTATCTTCTTTTTCTTCTCTCTTTTCTTCTTCTTCTTCTTTATCTTCTTCCTCCTCCATTACACGCTTAGCTCCCTCTCCCGTTTCGTCATTCTCCCTGTTATCAGTTCGGCTCTTCTGGTTAACCATCTAATGGTCGGGACATCGCTTGTATTAAGTTCTATTTGACACCAGCTGAGCGTGAGTCATGGGAGCCTGTGAGTGTTAATACCGTCACCATATGTCCCTCCATGGCAGGAACAACTCCGGTATTGTGTTCTAGATAACGCCATATGATTTTGTTTAGCTCAGTGTTAGTCCCCAGAGCCTGAGGCCATTAATACTGTATCATTGGCTCCCTCGCACCGAAACAACTATAGCATTTTTTTCCAGTTAAAAAAAAAAATGCTACAGTTTTCCAGTTTCAGAGTGAGTTATAGAGGCCTGTAAGAACTATTTAGATGCTAACTATGTACATTGCATTATACTGTGTCTGAGTACGGACGCTTCTACTATGCTCAAACCTGGCTCACTAAAAATGTTCAAATCCATCACGATAAATATATTAGCCGAGAACAAGAAGTGCTTTTTCGTTGAACTGACGACAGGTGACTTATTTCACCTCAAAGAATGTCAACAAAGTCAGAGGGATAGAAGACCTGCACTGGTGATGGGCAAGGTGGGGGCAACGACTGAAGTGTTATTACGTCATGGGGGAGTCGTAGGTGGACTAACACACACACACACACACACACACACACACACACACACACACACACACACACACACACATAGATACATACATACAATGATATATAGATAGACAGATACGGAAAGAGAAAGAGAGAGAGAGAGAGAGAGAGAGAGAGAGAGAGAGAGAGAGAGAAAGGGGGTTAGGAACGAGAATGATTGTTAAACACGGTACTTAAACTCTATGAAATATGAGACTGATAAGAGGATGGAATCTTGCCACCCTCTCCCTTCATAAACCCTCTCTCTCTCTCTCTCTCTCTCTCTCTCTCTCTCTCTCTCTCTCTCTCTCTCTCTCTCTCTCTCTCTCTCTCTCTCTCACCGTATTAGCCGTCCACCCACCATGTAAGTAGGGCAGCGTGTGATAGTGAGCGGTGGTCCTGGTAAACACTCTAGGCCACGATGTATCTTTTATAACATTGCTTTTATATAAGTTGCCTTCGCCCATGGCTACCAGACACTTCGGAATCGTAGTACAATGAATGATAAGCAGGAAAGAGTACAGCAAAAAAATAAAGTGGTTCATAATATCAGCTAAGTGTCCTGGAGATTGTTTATTGTGTTAATTGGTTAAAATCCCTCATAAATACGATCCCTTGACGTTGATTCACAGACACATTTGCCATCAGCCTCCTTGGGTATCATTCGCTCACAGCTTACAATCAAAATGGCCTTTTTCGCGAAAAGTAAGAAACACGGAGTTCCCTACATTTTTCCTTCCTTCGTCCATATCTTCAACATCTTGTGTGCTTCCTCGCACCTCCTCTCAAACCATTTAATTTTTCAAACAACCCATTACCATTATACTTTGTGTTATTTATATCTTTCGAATATCGACATAGAATGTGTAAATTGCATCCAAGAGAATATTAGCATGTCATGTGCAAGAACAAACGAGTAAAGAAAGGTGCCTGGAAGCCTCCTTACCCGACGAGAATACAAGCGTTTGTCCTTTCTGCGAAATCAAGGAAAATGCCCGTGATACAGTATTTATGCTCTCGGTACTTGGTGTATTTATTTGCATGAAAACAACAACAACAACAACAACAACAACACGCACACACACACACACACACACACACACACACACACACACACACACACACACACACACACACACACACACACACACACACACACACACACACACACACACACACACACACACACACACACACACACACACACACACACACACACACGAAGATACTGCAATCTCATTATTCCTGTAAAAATCAATCTAAGTTTCGAGGGATATTTCATTGTGGATATGTTCGTGAATCTCAGTCAAGGGCCGTTGTCCCCTTGGGCAGTCCTCTTAGGACTGAGAACTTTTAGTATTTCATTCCAGCTAACGATAGAGGATGCATTCAACTAAGAGTAAGTTAAAACTGTCACTATTGTCTCTGTAATCGTACGGGCAACTCTGATAATCTACTGCAAATAACACAAGGCAATTTTCTTCAGCAGAGAGCAAAAGAGCCTAAGAGTTTTAACTGTCATCGTTAATCCCGTCATAGTCGGGACAACTCATATTGTGTTTTAGCCAGTGCCACAGGTTTTCCCTCGGCTGACAGTGAGCACAGGAGTCTGAAAGTATTAATACGGTACGGGTAATCTTCTTATGGTTTATGCAGCTCTAGTATTCCAGTCCACCTAAGGCAAGTTAGTTTTCTTCAGCTGAAAATGAGTGTGTGAGAACCAGAGATTATTAAGGTCGTTCATACTACGACGTACTTTTTACGTGTATTTTGCTCTTGCCATCTCCAAACGAAGTACAGCACTTCAACAAATTGTTAACTTTTCCAAATGGATGAACTTGATAATTCTTGGATGATACCTTCACTCACACAGTTTAATGATATGTTTGAATAAAATTATCAGGTGACAGCGTCATGAAACTCCCACCAGTACATACTCAACAGGATGAAATCTTCACGTGACAGCCCAAACTGAACAAGTCTAACATGAACAGATAAAAGTAGCAGGTGTAGGTGTAAAAATAAAGCTCCGTATACGATTGCTTCTTGATTTACTAAGCTTGGTGATTCAGGCGTGTGTCATATCAGGGTCTGCTACTGGCTGTGAAAGGGCAGCAGCAAAAGCCGATCACTGGTCTCGCTTTGCTCACGTATCAATGAACTTGCAAATACTCTGATCTAGGCACAACAGACTTCCTGGTAGCTCCTATGTGCACTTCCTCAACTTCATGATACAACCGGCAATATATTAAGGCATATACTAGTACATCATCATACATTACATCTGAGATTACATGGGTCCACGTTGATGATCTCAAGGGAACTCCCAGGTATTTCGAATGGGAGGAAAATAAAAAAACACCCATTATAGCATCTTCCACGGCCTCTTCTCTATCCTACTACTCCTTTCATGCCCCTTTCCTCTTCCTCTACTTTTGCTACCCCTTCTTCACCTACTCCACCAGTCATTGAGTATAGGCAAAAGCTTCACTCAGCAACTCGCCCCACTGTTTCTTGTGTTTCTTCCTCCACCGATAAGGACCACTTAGCTGATATGAACAGTAATCTGGATTAATTTTACAGGTAAGATATTTTGGCCAGGTTACACAGTCTTGTTAGCGCTTGCCTTATTTGCTTCATCTCTGGGTGCCTGGGATGGAAATGGTATCTTCTGCGCGGGAACATTGGTGAAGCCCCAGGGTGAAGTATGTTGGTGGAGGACGCCATCTCCCACAGGACAGGTTGCTAAACTTTCATCATAAATTACTTGATAATACTGTCACACACATATGAATGAAATGGATACACAACTAAACTAGTTTTCTGATGTCCTAGTGAAAGTGGATGATAAAGGTAATAGTCACAGAAATACTGTATATCACCTTCCATCTTGACACAGTTCTGTCTCTCCATTCAATAATAACCTAACATTGCTGACTTTATTAATGGTCAACTGTCTCATTTCATTCATCACTTTTTCTGGAGCCCTCATTTTCTGTATCCTCCTATTGCGTTCATTCCTGCAGGATTCCTGATCATAACGGTCCTTACTCACTGCCGTGTCAAACGTATAAAAAAAAGACTCCATTAAATTAGGATTGATATAAAGTTTCTTTGGCCATGACAAACGGTAATATTTGTTAACTCTGGAAACAATATGAAGAATAAGCAGCCTGATCCTGGATTTGAGGTGGTTCACGATGGGAGCACGGCAGCATGACATTCACGGCAGTTAATTAAATTGTACACAGAACAATTCCTGAAAAGTCGAGAAAATTTGGTTTACACTTTCTGATAAGCCGGAAAAGACTTATCACATTCTGAACATTTTGTGTGCCTCGTTTTCAAGTTACTGTGATGCTTTAACTCTTTGTGAACATATTGGGGATCCCATATATTGTTGCAGTTGTATTATTTATCACTATAATGTATCAACCTGCTTTTTTCAAACATACTATCATCACATACTTACCCCTGTGTACTGACTGTTCTTTGTTATCACACATATGATAGTTACTTTTGTTCCACCGTATTATTAACTGATTTGGTTGCCATCCTCTTCCTATGTGCACATATATTCCATTCATTTTATTCCATAATACTGAATTCCACACGGACTCCTCTCATTCCCTCATTCATTTACAATTAAACTTTTAACTCAGATGTTCCTTGTTGACTGAGTACACTCTTATTATTACTATCGTGCCCTCCTACTGTTCATACTGTTATATCATCTTATTATTCACTTATTATCGCCCGCCTGTAGAAGGGGGAAGCGATAATGTTTTTTCTGCCTCTGTGTGTGTGTGTGTGTGTGTGTGTGTGTGTGTGTGTGTGTGTGTGTTTGTGTGTGTGTGTGCGTGTGTATCTGCTCCCATTATATCTCATAAACGGCTTGAGCTATCAACATGAAACCTTCAGTGTATCAAGATATGGCCAAAATCTTGGCCGAGTTCGAAAATGGGCACTCGGGGTCAAGGTCAATGTCACCAAAATGGCTGCTAAAGGTCAACTAGCTTTTATCGACCGCCTGTAACACCATTATATCTCATGAACGGCTTGAGCTATCAATATGAAACCTTCAGGGTATGAATATATGGACAAAATCTTGGACTTGGTCAACAGCATATTCTGGTGGGCGATTAGCAATCGGCTCCCGAACGCTTTTCTTTCATATTAGCAATGTTATTCAAATAATTAAAACATATTTTGATAATCATTTCATATCATCTCATGTCGAGAGACATTTCGTCTACTCGGGGGAGACCTGTAATGTATGTGCCTTACTATATAGCTAGTTGTAGGATGATGCACGAATATATTTCTTAATATATAGCAAGTTGTATAATAATGTATATGCCTCAATGCACAGCCGGTTGCAAGATGTAGTTGAGGGAGTGCACATTGCAGCTGTTAGGAGGTTTGTTGTGCCTAGATCAGGGTATTTCAAAGTCCATTGAATCGTGAGCCAAACGTGACCAGTGACTGGCTCTCGTTGCAGCCCTCTCACAGCCTGGAACAGACAGACCTTGATACAACACACACGCCTGAATCACCAAGCTCAGTAAATCAAAACGCCGTCGTGTACGGAGGTTCACCTTTGCCTCAGCATCTGCTACTTGTATCTAATCCTGTTACACAAGCAAGAACATTCATAGAGTGCCACACCCGTACCATTCTAGAGCCTTCACCTTCAACCGATTGCCATTAGAACTGAATTACTTCACTCATGCCTGACTACTGACTCCTCCACCAAGTTTGATCTAACGCTGATCAAAGCTGTTTAAGTTGAGGGTGCCCTGTGACCCTGACATTTGCTCTTTCCGTGTGATATTGATCCTTGACAATTGTTCTACGCTTCGTTCAAGTTTGAAGTAAACTGAATAAAAACTATTAACTTGACATTGCTATGTGACCGCGACCTTTGAGTTAGTGGTCAAAAAAAAAAAAAACAATTGGTCATCCCCTTGACTAGGTTTCAACGTTCCACCAGGTTTGGTCGAAATCGAATCAAAACTGTTTTTGTCAATTTATTCAGTCGTAAACACACGAGCCTAACTTTGACCTTCACCTGTGACCTTCCTTCAATTAATTGCTTTGAAAATGGATTTCTTCATCCTGTCTCCAAAGAATGAACTAAACTGGACAAAAGCTGTTTAAGTTGACCTTACTAGGTCAGACTTAGGCCTAGCCTGTGACCGTGACCTTCGACCTATTGCTTTAAAAAATAATGAGTCAATCCCCTGGCTATCCCTCAACCGTTCCACGAAGTTTAGTTAAAATGAGTTAAAAAAGGCTCGAATTATTTTACACACACACACACACACACACACACACACACACACACACACACACACACACACACACACACACACACACACACACACACACACACACACACATATACACACACACACACACACACACACAAACACACACACACGCACGCACGCACGCACGCACGCACACGCGCGCCATCTACAAGATAGGTTCCAAGTTTAAGGGATCTAAGCTACGAAGAAATACTAGAAAAACTAATCTACCAACACTACAGGGCAGAAGGAAAAGAGGAGACATGATTATGCTACATAAATGCGTCTCAGGGAAAGAGAAATTAGACATAAATGAATATATAACCTATGGGGACGCATCAGCAAGAGGACACTGCATACAACTAAATAAATAGAGAGATGATAAAGACGTAAGGAAATTCATTTTCCCAAATAAGGCAATTGATCAGTGGATTGCACTACCGAATGAAATAGTGTGTGCCAAAACATTTCCTAAATTTAAAGATATGTATGATAAAAGTCATATAATACACGGGACAGTACGAGCTTGACTCATTCCTGTTAAGATACAATTAGGTGAGAACACACACACATATCCACACGCACCCACTCCAGTCAGACGATAAAACCCACTCTCATTTGGTTTTTCCACGTGACAATGACCATCATCCGTCTACTCTCACAATAGAATTATCTCTTCCATGCCTGATCTTTAATATCCTTCCCTGTGACTTTGACATTTGATCTTTCCCTGACTGTTCTCAAAATCAGACATCTCTATCCTTGCAATAGTTTTGAGCCTTACACAACGTTTGACTGGTTAAAACCAGTGTTAGTTGACCTAGCCATGCTACCTTGACTTTCGACCCATTGTTCTAAAAATCAGTAACTCAACTTCTCCGGTGATCCTCAGCTGCTCCACCTAGTTAGGTTCAAATTATATCAAAATGGATTCAGTTTTTGTGTTCACCCTCAAGGACACACAGGTCCAACTTTGACCTTGCCCTGCAACTCTGACTTTTGACTAATTGTTCTCAAAATCAACCTCTTTATCCTTGACGCACCTCGAAGCCTTCCACATTGTTTGGTGTCTGATAAAACAGTTTTAGATGACCTTGCCATGAGACCTTGACCTCTGAGCTCTATTACTAAAACAATAGGTCAACTCCTCAGGTGATCCTTAACCCTTCCACCAAGACTGATTCAGAGCAATTCAGATCAACAATTATAGTTATTTTGTTGGCACACAGACGCACAGGTAGAACTCTGGCCCTGTCCCGTGTCTCTGATCTTTGATGATTGCTCTCAGTATGGAAGCCCTTCTGTCTTGCCGTAATTGGATAAAAACTGCTCAAGTTGACCTGTATAGGTCAAACTTTGACTTGAATCGGTAATGACCCTTGAATAGGCCAACCCCTTGGCTAACCGTCAGTCCATTCACCATGTTTGGGTTAAATCAGATGAAAATATTGTCATTTTGTTCACACACACACAGACAGACACACACACACACACACACACACACACACACACACACACACACACACACACACACACACACACACACACACACACACACACACACACACACACACACACACACACACACACACACACACACACACAGACACACAGACACACACACATGCAAACAGGTGGAGGGGAGTTACATCGAGAAAATCACGTGAGAGGAGAAAGGGAAAAGGCAGAGAGTGGGGAAGGGAGGGGTGGAGGGACAGGGGGTGTGGGAGGGAGAGAGAATTAGTACAATAACCGATAAGGAGGGAAGTGAAGTGGTGAGAAAAGGAAATAGAGAGAGAGAGAGAGAGAGAGCGAGAGGGAGGAAGAGAAGGGAAGCTGGAGAAAGAGGGAAAGACGTGGAGTAGGGGAAGAAAATGGGGGAGTGAGAGAGGGGTTAGGAGTAGGGGATAGGGAAAATAGGGAAGAGGGATTGGAGGAAAGGGGAGAAAGTGTGGGGTACAAACAAACAAAGAAAATTAAGAGTGAAAGAAAGAGGAAAGATGGGAGGAGTGAGGGGGAGAAGGGGAAGGTGAAGAGAGAAATGGATGAGAGGAGGCTAAAGGTGAGAGGAATAAGGAGATAGGGGAGAAAGAGGAGACACGCTAGGGAGAGAGGAGAAGAGAAAAGGAAAGGGGGTAGGGGGAAGGAGGAGAGGGATGAAAAGAGGGTAGGGAAGGGGATGAGGGTAAGAAGGGAGAGAAGAGGTGAGGAGGATGGGGGAGAGAAGGGAAGACAGTGTGGGAGGCGAAGGAAAGAGAAGTAAAGGGTAGAGTGGTGTGAGTAGGGTGTTGGGGGTGAGGGTGGGTGATATGGGGAATGCACTGGCACTTTCCTCTTATCAGCAGACCTATTAGTTCCAGAGGTGTGGTCTGTGTAGCAGGGGAGAGGGGGGTGGAGAGAGGTCGGGTCGAGGAGGAGGAATAAGGGAGATAGGAGAGGGGAGAGAGCACGGAGAGGAGCGAGAAATGGGGTGAGGAGGGAATGAGGATGGGGAGGGGAGAGGGGATGAGATGGGGAGAAGGAATGGGATGGGGAGGAGGAATAAGAGGACTATGTGGAAAAAGGAAAAACGTTATGGGGAGGGGAAGAAGGTGGGAAGGAGAAGGAGACTTGGGTGACGAGGGAGAATTTTAAAGAGGTTGGTGGGCTGGTGAGGGCAGTTTTTTCTTTTTGTGGGGATGGATGAGAAAATAGGGAGGAGAAATGGGCTGGGAAGGTGAATGAGGAGGGTAGGGCAGGGAAAGAGGAAGACGAGAGGAACTGAGTTGGGGAAAGTAGGGAACATGGGGTGGGGAGGGTAGCAAAATGGATGGAGGAAAGGGCATATACTGGTAAAGAAAGAATATGATGAATAGGATAGAGGGAAGGGGAGGTGAGAAGAAAGAGAATGAGGAGTTAAGGGGAGAGAGAATTAAGATGTAAAGGAGAGGAGGAATGGGGAGAGGCTGGGAGGGGGAATGAGATTGGGAGAGGGAATGGGATGGGATAGGGAGCAAGAATGGTGTGGGGTGGTGAGGGAGGGTGAAGAGAGATGAAGGAATAGAATGAAGAAAGAAAGTGGAATGGGTCGGGAGGGGAATGAGAATGAGATAACAAAGGGAAGGGGAAAGGGGTGAGTAAGGGCAAGAAATGAGGTGGTGAGGATGTATAAAGTCAGGAACTAGATGGGAATGGGTTAACAAGAGAAAGGCGTGAGGAACAGAGAGGAATTGATAAGGGTGTAAGGGATTTGGTTGGGGAGGGTGAATGGGATGGGATGGGGAAGAGGAATGGGATGGGGTGGGGGGTTAGCACTGGGAAGAGCAGGGAGAAGGAGGAGATATTGTGAGAAAAATGCGAAGCAGAAGAGAGGGGAGGAGATGGGAAACGGAGACAGGATTGTGGAGGGGAGCAGGAATGGAGTGGGCATAGGTGGGGGAATGGAGGGGAAATCTGAGAGGAAAGAGAATAAGAAGGTGAATGGGGAGGGAAGAGAAGGGGGAGAGGAGGGGGGGAGTAATGGCACTGAGAGGGGAAGGTGAATGTGATGGTTGTGGAAAGGAGTGGAGAGGGGAGGAGAGATGGTGTGGGAATATTAGGGGGGAGGGGTGTATGGGAGAAGAATTAATATCGGGTAGGAAGGGAAGAGAGAGAATGCAATGGAGAGGTGGAATGGGCTGGAAGGGGTAATAGGTTAGAAAGAGAGGGAGAATGGGTTGGGGAATGGAGGTGGAATGAAATGAAGTGGAGAAGGGGCTCGGGAAAAAGGGATGGGGAATGGGATGGGGAGGGAGAACGGAATGGAAGAGGAGCTATGGTATTGGGAAGGAAGAGGGAATGGTATTGGGAAAGAGACGAAATGAGGTGGAGAAGGGGGGAATGGAGGGGAGACGGCTCCTTGGCAAAGTTCATTTACCCTCTGTCTCTGTTCAGCCAGTGGCTATTGACTGTTATCCTTTTCTTTTTTCCCCTTAACTCTCTGGTGGTCGCGACATCATTAGTATTCAGTTCTATCAAACATCAGACGATTTCCTTCACCTGAAATCGTAGAAAACGTTATAGTATTAATACCTACCTTAATTATTGTTGTTGTTGTTGTTGTTGTTGTTGTTGTTGTTGTCATTTAACCCTGGATAGGCTGGCCCAGCAGACCTGTCGATCGCAGGTAAGCAACAACCTCTGTTGTGCCGTCCCACAGCTTCCCTAAATCGTTGATGTTGTGTCTGTGCCTTAGTGTGGCATGTGTTTTGCAGTACTCCATTATATGTGTTGTGTTGTGTAAGCCTAAGCCACAAGCGGGTCCCTTGTCGTCTGTGATTCCACCCAAATCAAATCTAGGCCGCTAGGTGAGGAAGGGGAAGAGTACTGTGCTGATCCAGGCCTAGTTCGGTGAATTCGATCAGATCCATTTTAAAAAAACCTCTGATGAATACATACCAGGAGGAGGGCTTGTAATATAGTGTTTTGATGGAGGCCTTGCAATGCCCTGAGAGTTGAATAAGTAGGTGTTTTTTCGTTGTCAGTATAACTTAGGAGGTGGGATGTTACTGAAGAGCGACTACTAGCGTTTGTGTGGTGACTATTTTATGTCTAGTTGTGGTCTGTGGCTCTGTCATACAAGGACAGGGGTAGTCTGTGTTAGCTCAGGCTGCCGCGTGCAAATGTGTGCGTCTCATGTCAATACATCCTCTAACAGAGAGAACTTTGGCTTTAGAGTGTAAGTGAGCTGTAGAGGTGGTATTAGTGCAGCCAGTGATGACGTGTAAGAGCGCTGTTCTATGTCGTCTCCAAGGTTTTGTAATGAGTGTAAGATACAGTGAGGGCATAAGACACCACAGATCTGATGCACTGCCCAGAGAGTAGGAAGAGTGTTTCTTCTGTTGCTAAAAGTATGCCACTGAAATTTCCCTGAATGCGCTGAATCTGGGGATGCACCAATTCCTGAAGTTTTGTAAATGGTTCTTGAAGACAAGTACAGTATCAATTATCACATTAAGGATCTTAGTGATTTGGATGTGTGGCACTGGTACATCCCAAAGTGCGTTATTAGGTGAGTACCTGTGCTCATTATTGCTGCTGGTGATGAGTGTGGTGATGGATTTGGCGGGAAGGATCGTAAGCCTGTTTTCCTCGACCCATGCCTGAAATGTTTTGAAGTGGTTTTTGTGGTAATGTGCAAACTACAGTATGTCTGCGGTGTTGTGTGTGGTTATGGTAATGCCACCTCGATATGTGACAATATTTTTGGGTGTTTTGGGCGTAGAAATGTCATGCAGTTTTAGAACGAAAAGTATGGGTGAACGCCCAGATCCTTGTGGAACTCAGTTAGAGAAATTACCTTTTTAGTGATGACTTCAGCTGAAGCTTAACATGTGCCTGTTTATCAGATAGGTAGCTGGCAAGCTAGTGCTTGGTGTTGTTCTCCATGTTTGTGTTGTAGAGTTTGGTGATTAGCTTACGTTGGGAAATGACATCAAAAGCTTTACTTATGTCTTGTGGTAATAAGTGTACGTTGTTTGGGTCACATGGAGTTGATGCTGGTAGATGGGTGTTGTGTGATGTCGGTTAGCAGAGTGTTTGTGGAATGTAGTGCTCTTAAATCCGTGTTTTTCAGGCTCAGTAATTGTTGGTGTAAGGTGATTTATGTTTGCGTAGTGTTTAATGAGTTTATATGCTTGTTCTCTGTGTGAAGGAATGTGTTGGGTGTTGGAGGTGATGGTAGCGTGGTTCTTGGAGGTGATTCTTTGTGATTTTGGGATACTGTAGACTGTTTTGTGAAGTTGAAAGGGATCTGTATAGCGGCTAAGTGTTGTTATATACAAAGGTTTTCCAGTTCTCTGCTTTCTTTGTGATACTCTTTTGCTGGACCATTATGATGATGCTTTGTTTGTGTTAGAGAGGGAGTTGTGTTTTAGTGAGTAGTTTTTTTTTTTTTTTTTTTTTTTAAGGTGAGCAATATCCTGTATAAAGTTTGGGTTTAGTGTCCTCTGCTGCCTCAAGGAACATGATGTGTGTCTGCATTAAGTATGATCTTTGCTAAATTTCATAGTGTGCCTGTTAATGCTGAGATGGGTGTGTTGTTTAGTGCGCTGAGTACCGTATTGTTTCTTCGGTGAATTACTTCTATTCTTCTTCCTTGTAATGTATGTATGACTTTTCTGGTTTGGAAAATATTCATGAGGTAATAATGATGGAAAGTGATCCGAAGTGACTTTGGGTTCCATCCCCTAAGTGGTGGTAAGAATGTGAACGATAGAATATGATGTTTGGGGAAGAGGGGAAGAGGTGTGCCTGTTGTAGGATGTATGTGTATTTTGAGGCGACACTGAAAATGGACATTACTTGTGAAATGATCATGCTGCGTGCCCAAGGCGGTGTGCGTGTAGTGTGGATCTGTGTTGTATGATAGGTGTATGAGTGAAAACAAATGTATAACCATGCAATACTTTGGCCAAGTTTAACTCAAGGAAGTTTGTACATCATGGACCCTGGATGTAATTTCAATTGTTACGTGTAGTGTTCTAGGGGAAAATTGGAACTCAGCAAAAAATGAATGTCTGATTTAATGACGGTCGTGCAGTTGACATTCATAGATTTAAAAGTTCTTCTCCCTATACTGTCACTCACATTTTCGCATGGTTCACTCGTAGGTGAATAATAATATCTGACGTTAGCTTTATTGGTATGTTGGAGTCGTTCTGAACATGGCGGGGTTAATGACCTTACTCTCAGATGAATAAATACACTTCTTAACTTTATTAGTGTACTTGTATGGAGTACACCTGAATAAAATCGTCCTGCTTTAGCTGGAAAAGAATAAGGTATTTAGTGCATTATATGCTCACCTAACCTCTTCAACTTGTTCTCAGTCTTCCTGCCATCCTTCTTCCAACCACACGATTCTAACTCAGCACTGTCCGTTTAACATATTCATCACGATCACGCCTGTGATTTTCCTCTCGCTACCGCTGGCGAATTTTATTCAGCCCTTGGGACGACGCATGGTAGTGAAAAATCTGCAAGCGCTATTCATTAGCAACCTTAATCCAATGATGCATTTGTTTATCCCCCACTTCCTGTCTCCAGAAAAGACTTTTCGTATTCAAGATGTTAATTAAATCTGTATCTTACGGCTGATGCTTCAAGCTAATGAAGGGCCATTTTCTAAGGCCCCTGTATCAAAACGGTTTACTGAAAGTTTCAGTAGGGTATGCTTTGTCAGTGTTCATAGGGGTTGTTCCAAAACATTTAAAGAGAAGCATGTTATGACTTTTAGAAATCTTGTAATTAATTATTCGTAACAAAGTAGCCCTGTACCTGCAAGAAGCGTAGAATAATGTAGATAATTAATACAAAAAATATTTCTGCATGTTGAAAATGCAAAGGAAGTTTACAGTGGAACTGAATTGCTTGTTATAAAAAACCACAGGGTTGTATCGTACGGAGTAACAGGTCAAAGGCAAGGTAGGGTAATCTGCACTAGTGGTGACATCTGGTGAAATGCAGTCATTTTTTTAAGAGTGAAAAAAGATTCTCAAAATTGATATGCGCAAACCACTTTTGTACATTATCCATGTGAGTGAACTGAATATCCGACGTTCAGTCAGTGTTATCAGGTAATAATATACACGTTATTATCTCGTACATAAAGGTATTTTCTGCTCTTACCACATAGCTCAAACTATGAAGCGTAATGACAGTATCAAATCACCATTGACAACCATACAAGTTTTAATTTCAGGCACTGCAGACTCTCTCTCTCTCTCTCTCTCTCTCTCTCTATATATATATATATATATATATATATATATATATATATATATATATATATATATATATATATATATATATATATATATTGTATATAGATATATATATTGTATATAGATATAGATATAGGTATGTATCTTTTCTAATTTTGTTGTATGCATTATGCACTTTGTTACCACTGACTGTATTTAACCATTAAAGTTGAAGGAGGTGTGTAACGAGATCCACCACCTCCTTTTGTTGTGTATGTATGTACTGTGTATAAATGATGGGTAATTGTCTTGTTTTGTTGTGAAGGACTTCGTCTTGACGAAGCATAGTCACGGCGAGTCCTATGAGGCTAAGTAAACAGCTACCAGGAACCATGTGTTCGTCATGCTGGTAGGAATGGTCATGCAGGGCTACCAGCCGCCCCTTTTCCCTTAATGCTCTCTCAGCATTCGAAATGACAATTAAGGTCATGCCTCTGCTTTCTTTAATACGTAAAATAGGGAAGAGTTTAGGGACTCTCCATCTGTGTTTAACCATACGGCTGTAACTCCGTAATTTCCCAGATATGGTTATAACCGCGTGCAGATAGCAAAAATAAATCAACAAATATATATTCAGATTCAAAGCATTAGCACCATGTTACATGGTTTTCATTAACCTTTTGCAGCTGCAACACAACTGACTTGTTCACCTTGAGAAAGATCTCTTGAGGTCATAAAGTCTTAAGCAGTCTCTGTTCTCTTTAGTCCGATGAATTTTTAACATCCGCGCTCATGAAGCGAGAGCAGGTGTTATCTTTTAAGCAGGTGTGTGTGTGTGTGTGTGTGTGTGTGTGTGTGTGTGTGTGTGTGTGTGTGTGTGTGTGTGTGTGTGTGTGTGTTTTCAAAATTTTTTTTTTTTTCCAGATTTTTACCAAAGTCGGCTGAAGGGTTGAAGGACAGCCCATATAGAAACCTATTGTTTTTTCAGGGCAATAAGTAAAAGGTGACGGTCACAAGCCTAGGTCAAACCACGATCTAGCTAAATCAACAACAACAAAAGGTTTAATTAACTTGACCAAATCTGGGAGAAAAGTTGGGGGCAAGGCAAACATGAAGTGATACAGTTTTGAAAAAAAAAAAAAAAGTCAAGATCACAGAGCAAGGTCAAAGTGCTTTCCGTTAGTGTATTTCTTTACAAAATAACTTCTACAGTTTTGATTTCACTTCAACCAAACTATGGGGAAGGGTTAAGCGTCAGCCAAGGAGAAAAACTGTTGCTTATTAGAACAATAGGTCAAAGGTCAAGGTCATAAGGCAAGATCAACTTCAACCGTTTTTGCCCTATTTAGACTAAACATTGTGGTAGGATTGGGGAAATGGAAAAAATAAAAGGATTCGATTATTACCATACAGTACACTCATCAGTTAACGGTTAAGGTCAGAGAGAGGTCAGAGGTCAAGGTCACACGGCAAGGTCAACTCAAATAGTCTTGATCTAATATGAACTGAACTTAGTGGAAATATTAAGGAATAGGCAAGAGTGAGGTAATTTGAATTTATCCGTCAGGGGCAGAGGGTATGGTAAAATACTGGGACCGAGACCAGTTGGTGAGCTTGTGTTGCACTGTCTGAATGTTCCTTCTTGTTTTTCATATATTAGTGCCATCCCTGGGTGACTGGATTTAGCTTAGGAGGGACTGTTCAGAATGGAGGGGTCATATGCAGCTCTCACTAACTTATCTCCAAAAGAGTTCTCCTAATCTTACTAAATGTGTGTGGGGATGGTAAGAGTTAGCTGAAATATTATGTTATCATTGCGAAGCGGTTAATCGTCTTTTGCTCACGTCTTCTCTCGCCAGAGATTCTGTTTACCTGAGTGAGTCATAGCTGCCTGAGTATTAGGACATCCAGAATTTACTCTCTTAATTTCGCGTTTTCTTCGGTACGGTATTATTCCAGTCTTTTTCTATAGCTGCGAATCATAGAAGTTTTAGTATGTTTATTTCTTCTGCATAATGTTGCCATATTTAATGTGTTCTGGGTTCCTCAAGACGATTTTGTTGAACTGAGAGGGAACCAGTAGTGGTGACAGTCATATTCACTTTTAATTACTACACTATGATGAAGTGTTTTTTTCTTCATCACTGCTGCCTAAAGACTATTTTATTTAGCTTATAGAGGAGAGATTTTCTCTTGACAAAAGATGCTAACCCCATCACAGTCAAGAAGAATTTTTCTACATTGTACGAGTATTCCACCACTCTGCAGAGGGTATTATTCGGACGTGGAGACTTTTGAAGCAGTTAGCTGGCCCCATAATAACCTAAGTTAGGCACCTCCCATAGTTTATAAAAAAAAAAAAAAAAAAAATCGTCTGAAAGTAGTAAGAATATGCCAGTTTAACATGTCATCTGATTCGTGTTAATGGCTTTTGCTTCTCATCCCTTCACTACCAAACTTCTCTCCCGATCTATGTAAATTCGTCTGGTGGTGGTAAGAATAAAAGTCCGGCCCCACTTGCCGCAAACTTTGGCCGGAACTTTGTTAGAAACAAGCAATAAACAAATTACGCACATGTTAGCAACATGTTACCCACATGACTGCAGCAATGTCCGGCGCAATGTTAGAGGCTAAAGTCACCGACATGCTAGAAGCAACTGCGAAGAGAACGCGCTGTTCACACATGTCTGAGACGCTGCCCATGACAATGTAGGCAGTTGATGATGTGGTCAATGTTGGGAGCTGACGCTGTGATGCTGTGTGGACGAGCAAACCGTCGGCTGTAAGGTGTGGTTTGTTGGTGTTTAACATAAAATTCAGGCTCTTGAATACAAATGTATACTGATTATGCGTCGTCTCCTCCATAACGAGATTTGCACCTCATTTTCTTTGTCTCCCACCTTAATTAACAAATTAACATTTTCATCTTTCTCGCATGCTGTTTTATCTAGTAACAGTGCATCTGTTATGCCTTTTTAGGCATCTGTCATATGGGCCTTGCATATGGGCCTGATGGGGCCCCTCTTGTTGTTCTCAAGAACTGTGCTTCTGTGCTTACACCCTGCCTAGGCAAACTCTTTCGCCTTTGTCTGTCAACTTGTACCTTTCCGTCTTGCTGAAAGTTTGCTCTCATTCAGCCAGTTCCAAAGAAGGGTGACCACTCCCAACCCTCCAACTATCGTCCAATTGCTTTAACGTCCTGTATTTCAAAAGTTTTCGAGTCAATTCTCAATAGAAAAATTTTAAGGCATCTTTCCTATCACAACCTTCTTTCTGATCATCAGTACGGGTTCCGTCAGGGACGCTCCACTGGCGATCTTCTCACCTACCTTTCAGACTCCTGGTCATCCTCCTTTCGGGACTTTGGCGAAAGCTTTGCCATTGCACTTGACATCTTAAAGGCTTTCGATCGAGTCTGGCATAAATCTTTAATTTCTAAACTGCCCTCTTACGGTTTCTATCCTTCTATCTGTGCCTTCATCGCTAGCTTCCTTTCTGTTCGTGCTATAGCCGCTGTTGTAGACGGCCATCGTTCTTCTCCTAAATGTATCAACAGTGGTGTTCCTCAGGTCTCTGTCCTATCACCAACTCTCTCCCTTTTATTCATCAATGACCATCTAAACCGTACATCTAACCCTATCCACTCATACGCTGATGACTCCACCCTTCACCTTTCCATTCGCTTCCCGCAACGCTCATCTCAGCAGTTACTTCAACAAACAAGGGTTGAGGCTATGGCACACCTAATGTCTGACTTGGCTCGTATCTCTGACTGGGGTAAAAACAATCTGGTTGTTTTTAATGCATCTAAGACTCAGTTCTTACACCTATCAACCCGACAAAATCTTCCACAGGTATACCCACTAATGTTTAATAATATTCAACTTAATCCTGCATCTTCCTTGAACATGCTTGGGGTTTCATTTACTCGGGACTTATCTTGGAAAGATCATATTACATCTCTTGTAAAATCTGCTTCCAAGAGATTGGGTGTGCTAAGCCGACTCCGCTCTTTCTTTACCCCTGCCCAATTGTTGACTCTAGACAGGGGTTTTATCCGCCCCTGTGTGGAGTATAACTCTCATGTGTGGAGAGGCTCCCCACATACAGCTCTTCTCAATAGGGTGGAGTCAAAGGCTTTTCGTCTCATTAACTCTCCTCCTCTTACTGACTCCCTTCAACCTCTGTCTCTTCGCCGCACTGTTGCATCTTTATCTCTTTTCTATCGCTACTTTAATGGTCACTGCTCCTCTGAACTGTCTGCATGCATTCCTCCACCTCTACGACGGGCGCGTAGCACCTGTCTGGCAGCAAACTCTCATCCCTTTTCTGTCCAACTCTCTAATGCAAGAGTTAACCGTTACTCCCAGTCTTTCATTTATGCAACAGGTCAACTCTGGAACTGTCTCCCTCTGTCTGTTTTTCTCTTGGAGGGAACTGTTACTGCTGGCTCATGGCCTCTGGTTCCTTCTTCCTCGCATAAAAAAAAGTCCTCATCATAAACATCTCAAAGAACTGGATATGTAAGATGGTCAGTCAACATTAATGTTTGGTATCAAGACCACTAACTTTTCTGGGACATAACTCCACCACTCGCCTGTGAGCATATGGACTGTCAAAGTCATGCCCACCATACTAGGCCTCGTCCACACCTGTGCTGTGATCATGATTCACACATTTAAGCAGACATGATCGAGACGTCTGTGTTTCCAACATGTGCGTCGCAGTGTTCCTGACAATGTCTGCAATTTGTCTCAAAAACATGTTTCAGGCAAGTGTGGCCGAACATTAAGATATCGCAAGGTAATTATACTGAATGGACTAAATTCCACATCAGAGTATCTTTTTATTTATATAATCGTGCTATATATAATGATCGGGCTACGCCAGACGATTTTAATCGGCTTAATGGAATGTTTTATGGTGACGAACTTCTTCTCGGATGCTCTCTCTCTCTCTCTCTCTCTCTCTCTCTCTCTCTCTCTCTCTCTCTCTCTCTCTCTCTCTCTCTCTCTCTCTCTCTTTTGTATGCAGGAGCTGGATGGTAACACAACCCCTCTAGGGACTAAAGCAACAACCTGTACCATTTCCCCCACCCTCATCTTCCCACCCTCGACACATATACAGTCGTAGTCAAATATTCCTTTACATTTCTCGAACAACAAAGTAGTGAAGCAAACTTCCAATCCTTTAAATCCTATTCTGACTCCAGACGATTTCATTCAACTATGAGTGAATCATTAGGGCATGCCCGTGTTAAGCGTCATATACCAATAACACTCTCATGTTCAGAACAGCTGGAGTATTCTGCTCTAGCTAACACCAGACTGTTTTATTCAGCTGAGAGTTGGCATGGGAGCCCGAGAGTGTTAATTGGTCTAATTAGGACATGACGCAACTTCAAGACGGTGTTAAGGAACTACTGAACCAGCGGCACATCTCCACAACCACCCTTTTGTGTGGGTCTTGTATGTCTGTGTAGGAATGTATGTATCTGTGTATTTATATATTTATTTCTGCCTGTGTATGCCTGGGTGCGTCTCTGGGTTTGTCTGTGCCTGTTGATGTCGGTTTGCACCAGTATATTGCATACAAGCTGTGTTTGTGTGAGTGTGTGTGTGTGTGTGTGTGTGTGTGTGTGTGTGTGTGTGTGTGTGTGTGTGTGTGTGTGTGTGTGTGTGTGTGTGTGTGTGTATTTCTGTGAGCAAGTGTATGTCTGTGTGTGTGTCTGTGTGTCGGATTATGTCTGCCTATATCTGTGTATGGGTGTGTGTATGTGTATGCATTCAGTTGAATATGTATGTCTGTGTATGTCTGTACGTGGCCGCAGAGTTCTTTATCCTTTGGGGTGTTATTTGTTTGATAAAATCAGGGTGATGAGATTCGTTTTTCAGAACAATTCGCCAAAGGGCAAGATTAATGAGTCCCTTTGACCTTTGACTTTGTCCTTTGACGAAGTTCTGCCTAAATCCAATTAAAAGTACTTAAGTTGACCTTGTCATGTGACCTTGATCGTTGACCTTTCTGAAATATAATAGGTCAACCATGTGGTTGACCTTAAGCCTCCAGGTTTGCTAAAATAAGATGAAACTTGTTTAGTTACTTTGTTCACATGCAGACACGCGTGGGTCGATGGTAGACCTTTTCTTGGGACCTTGATCTTTGCCTGATAGTTCTTGAAATTAATTTCCGTAAGATCTTTTCTTTCTCCCAACCTTCCCATCAAGTCTAGTCTAAATCGAATTAAAACTTTTCAAGCTGACCTTGCCATTTGACACTGGCATTTGACCTTTTCTAGTTATCTGGACCTTTTACTGATTCAAATATTAATCCATTCAGGCAAGCCATCCTCTATACCAGGGGTGGGGAACGTCCGGCCTCCGAGCCGTATAAGGCCCGCAAGACCATTTCATCATGGCCGCGAGGTAATTCATAAATGTAATTTCATAAACTCATGAACGAATATATATATATATATATATATATATATATATATATATATATATATATATATATATATAAATATATATATATATATATATATATATATATATATATATATATATATATATATATATATATATATATATATACTGGGCTACAGTTGATTTTAAGTTGATAAATTTGTATGGCCCGCGAATGATGTTAAAAATATCCTAATGGCCCTTAATAGGAGAAAGGTTCCCCACCTCTGTTCTAAACCCGTAAATAATAGTCAGCCTAAATCTGATAAAAACTTTTTTAATTGACATTACTACTGTAACCTTTAGTTTTGACATATTGTTCTTAAAAAGTATTGGGTGACCCTCAACTCTTTCAGCAAGTTCGGTCCAAGTCAAATTAAAAATTATTTAGTTACTATTCTCTCACACTGACACTTACTGATCGAAGTTCAACCTTGCACTGTGCCTCTGACCTTTGAATGTTTTCAAACCGTGAATCACAGTAATTGGAGTTGACGATAAAATACGCCGAAGCCCGAAAAGTATCACATTCTCGAGTTAGGGTTGCGAGAAAGGGGTGTGTACAATGTAGGCTGCCACAGATTTATTTCATCTGTGCACGCGATAGCTAGGCGATTGCAATGTTTTGCTCGACGTGTGTCTCTGTGTAAGGAAAATAATCCTTTTTTTTTTTCTTTTCTATTTTTAGAGAATAGGTCAGTGGTCTAGGTTACATGGTAAAGCCAACCTAAACTGTTTTGAGCAGATATTGGCCAATCTTAGTGGAATGGGTCAGGGTCGGACAGAACCAGTCCGGCTGGATGGTGCAGTCTTTTCCACCTCCCCGGTTAGTCTTTGTTTGTCTGCCCCACAGCACCCACACTCGAGCCGATCAGCTGTCAAACTGTGATGCTTTCGTTTCTCAGTGCGGACTGGGAAACTGCCATTGTGTTTGATAATGAATTTAGAAAATATTCATTTTTAAAACTGGTTAGGAAAACATAACTGATAAAAATTTTATAGCCATGGCACTCGTTACATTACTGAAGGATTATTTGACAATGTGTCATGGAAGCTGAAGGTTGGTGATGTTGCACCTGATTCACTCAAGTGGTACATTCCATCACAGTGGTAGTTAAATTATTAAAGTATAAAGTAATGGAATGGTTTAGATATCTGTATAATCTTCCATAAAAATATCACTACTAGGTGTGCAGCATGTAATCTTGGCTTGTAACAAATGGCGTAATGTAATGAATGTGACACGGGTTGCCACAAGAAATCGCAGAACGTGAAAACTAGACGCAGGTCACAGCATCACTGGATGGCAAGGAAGGTGACTGGCCTGGGGGATGTTGACAGAAGATATGAAACCCTTCTAACCAAGACTCGGTCTATTGTACGAAGTTTCCGTGTTGTAAATTATGTCGTGATAATTTGGCTTAACTATATAGGTCCCAGTGCGACCTGTACATCTCAGGCTACGACTTATATATTTTTTACTCTGGTTGGCGCCAAACTATTTGTTCTGGTTAGCACCAGTGTTACTAGCCGGTGGGAAACTTTCCGAGATTGGAAGGTTAAGAAACTAAAAATTGTTCCTATTATGTTGATTAAATAGGTAAATACCTTCATAAGTCATTATAAAACACATAATTTCCTAATTCACAATAGCTGCGAGTATCACTGGCATGAACAACGCTGATGTTAACAAAAGGAGTGACAAGGTTATAGCTATCGGTGCTGCAACCTATACTGTCACTGTCCGTGGCAAAGACTTTCAGGTCGACCCTACACTACTCATCATGCGGGTAACATGTGTGATAAAGAACAGAACAGATATGGAGAATCACCTTAAACATGAGTTTAGTTTACAGCCACCAGCATTATTTGACAAGGGTACAATGCTCAAAAACAACAAAAGTGGTCGTGCCAAATCTCCACTAGTGCCAATATCCACTGAAGCTCATAAGAACCCATACTATGTGGTGGATGGAGGACATTTGCTGCACAATGTGACATGGCCTGTGGATTGCGCATATGGTGATGTGTGTGACAGCTATGTGATTCACGTCATCAATAACTGTGGTAAAGAATGCACTGTCTACTTTGATGGCTACACAAATCTTACCCTGTCAACCAAGATAGCTAAAGAGAACCGCCGCACTGATCCAAATGTCTCTGCAGACATAGTATTTGATTTCAACACATCAGTCACGGGCAATCAACGCTCCATTTTAGCAATGCGTAACAAATCACGGTTATTCAGTAGGCTGAAGAACCGGCTTACATCTGAAGACGTTGTTCGCTGTCAAAGTCAGGCTGAAGCTGGCTACTTAATATGCAGCACAGCATTGGCATTTGCTGGGAATATCGCACGACCTGTTGTATTTGTGGCAAAGGATAAAGATCTGCTTGTCATGATGGCTGATAGCGCCACGACAGACAATATCTCCATGCAGTATGCAAGAGACTTTGTTTATAGCATACACAACATCCAGCAGGCAATGCATCCACACACCCGACAACACATTTTGATAGCACACGATATCACCGGATGTGACGGTCTCTGCCTTATATGGCATTGACAGAATGAAGGCCATGACAGTCTTTGAAAAAAGAAGGCCATGACAGTCTTGGAAAGCAAGAATTGGAGGCCGTTGGGTGTGTTTAAGAGGAGCGATACCAACCATGTGGAAGTAGCCAGAGTGGGGGAAATATTCTTACTGAAGTTATATTATGCCAATCCGACATGTACAACACTTGATAAGCTGAAATGTGTGCAGTAAATGCAGAGGATGAACAAAGCATCCAGCAGCTTCCAACGTCAGAGCTTACCTCCCACATCCTCACTTGCAAAGTACCACTCATATCGAGCCTACTTCGCAGTTCAGGAGTGGTTGGGCAATGTTGAGGATCTACATGCTACTGATTGGGGTTAGGAGCTCCAATGTGGAATGCTCAATCCCATTTTAACTGACAAATCAGTAGCAACAGAGCATGTTCTTCTCATTGTGTCAGGTGGGTGTAGACAAATGTGTGGCATGAGATGCAAATGTCGGAAAGCAGGACTCTACACCTATGTGTTCCTCGTGTATTGGTCAATCTTGTGCTAATTCATGACCACCTGATGTAGAAGATACTGAGTCCCCGTGCTATGATTGTGACCATAACTAGTTACTATAGAAAAAAAAAATGTTTTATTTAGGAGTTGTTCAATAACTGCTGCTGGCAAAATTTAGTGCAGGTTGTTGACTTGAAATGTGTTGAATTTACCATTTTGTTTAATATAGTGCATTGCCTTGATCATATCTTGAACATGCGTCAATAAATCAATGAAATAATTATAAAAATTGTTTTCTTATACCCAAAAACCCTAAAAAGGAGATATTACATGACCATCTGTGATATCTGGTTCCAAAGTTTTATAAGCGTCCCATGGTATTGTCGGCCATCTTGGATTTTCGTCCCACACGGCTAGCTCATGTGGAATGTTTAGAATGTTTGTGGATTTCAGTTTAGCAGGCTTCCAAGTAGCTTTCCTGAGAAAAAAAAAAAATCAGCTTTCTCGATTTTTTCAGGTTCCCTTCGAGTATGGGCTAATGTTCCTGGCCTAGAATGCAATCCACGCATTATGCGAGGAGGAATACAAACTGAAATCCAAAACAATAGTCTGTAATAGTTAACGGTGTTTGGATGCTATTCAGTTTAAATAATCTTCGCTACAACTTTACAGTAGAGATTCATAGGGATTTAATGCCCGAGCTAGGCAACTATGGCCATATAGCCCCGCTAGGTTACAGGAGCGCGCTACCACTCGCGGCACGGCAGTCCCGGGCAAGGCTCGAACTCGCAATCCCCCGAATACGACTCCGATGCTCTACCACTGAGCCCCCGTGCCCCCGTAGAGATGCATAGCTGATATTTTAACATATCATCTCTTTGTCTGTAAGCCGTGAGAGGTGGCCACATATAAATTGCCTCCATTTTACCCTGTTCTCTGCCATTAGACTGCCCTATCTTCAACTCACATCCCCTCTCTCGTACTGTATATCTCTCCACCTCCTCCATCCATCTCATCCTGGGTCTCCCCTCCCCCTCCCTTCACCGGATTCACATACACTCCTCCAGTTAGTCTCTAATTCTCTATCCTCGCCACATAACCAGACCATCCAAGAGTATTTATCCAAATGTTTTCAGTCACATCTACTTGAGCACTACAATGCTCCTTCACTTAATACTCTCCTTTAATCTTTATTGTTTTTAGAAAATGTTGCCATTTCACACAGATCATTTCCTTGCTCCCCCAGGGCCAATATTTTTACCAATAGCAACCGATCTGATTACGAAGCCAGCAATGAATAAGTATGCTTACATAGATATATTACGTAAAAATCCTCCCCTGTTTGTTCCTCTGGCATTGTTTAGTCTTATATTCACATCGATTATCAAGGAGGTACTTGTAATGAGAATAATTTCCAGGGAGTCAGTCTGCATTATGTCGAAGTCTTCCCCGTGAATACAACTTTCAGCAGTTGAATTAGCAGACATTCCACTTGTACACCTGTGTCATTAGAGAGCTGGGAGAAACAAACCTTGCTTACGAGACTGCATGGCCCTGAAAGTCGATTTTGGGGTTATAAATTATATTTCTGGGAACAGACAACCGCTCTGACCGATGGAAAGGCATAAAGGATAATTAAACACACCTTCAGTAATAAAAAATTTAATTAAAAGATAAATGCACTTAATCTATTGAAAGACCAACTAAGGTGCTCTAGTACATGGTAGGGGGAGGAAAGGGAGAGGTGAAAGAGGATTTGACGAGGGAGAAAATGAGGAAACAAGGAAGAGCGAGGGAAGGGATGGGGAAGAGGCATGGGAGAATGGGAGAGGATGAGAGGGAAAGGAAGGAAAGGAGGGTTGAAGAAGGGTGAGAAGGGGAGGAAGAGGAAGGCGTAAAGGGAGGAAGAGAAGAAAGAGGAAGGGGTAAGGACAGGGAATCGGGGACAGAAAAGGGGAGGGAGGGAGGGGGTAGAAAAGAAGGGGAACGGAGGGGGTAAACGCTTCGAGGGAGAGGAAAGGATGAGGGCGTAAAAAAAAAAAAAAAAACGTTGAATGATTACAATAGCTAATCCTGGTGACGTGATGTCAAAGGTCATTGCCGAGGGTATTGGAGGGGAGGAGGGAAGAGGTGGAGGGAATGGAAAGACGGAAGTAGAAGGGGTAGTGGAAGAGAAGGGATGAAGGATATGGTAGAGGGGAAAAGAGAGAGGGAGCGTAAAGAGGGGAGATAGCGTGGGAAAGAAGGGAGGGGCTGGAAGAGGATGAAGCGGGTGAGAGGGAAAGGAGACAGATGTCAGGGGAAGAGAGGACGCGAATGAAAAATGAGAGTGATGGTAAAGCAGAGGATGAGTGAGAGAGAGGGTGATGAGAAGGGTGAGCGTGAAAGGCTGAGGAGAGAAGGAGAGGGTAGGAATAAACAGGGTTGAGAGGGAGATGTCTGACTGATCCTATGTCCATTTTCATGCACTCAACATAAATCCTTCATTCACGTCTTATTTCTCCATCTAATTACACCTCTTATTCACCACATCCACGTTTGGAGCCTCCGGTGGTCAGATCGGTAAAGCGTACGTTTACCACAACTACTGCCTTAGGCTCAGTCCGGACCAGAACCTGACAAGAAGGTGCTTATATGTCCCTTTACTCAGTCACTCATGTTCGCACCCTCTCTCACTCACGAACACAGCCACTCCTTTTCCACATTCACTTCTCATCTTGTACTTAGAAAATCTTCCACACAGTGCGAGAAGCACTGGGTTGGGCAAGTCTCTTCTCCAGTGACAGAAAACTGGTGCTCCTCAGCCCTACGGACTGTTGAAGACGCGTAAAACACAGCCTGACTGTGTATTGTAAAGCTGTTCATGAAAAGACAACCTCTAAAATACAAACATACATACACTGATACGGTATAAAGAATACATTCTCTCTCTCTCTCTCTCTCTCTCTCTCTCTCTCTCTCTCTCTCTCTCTCTCTCTCTCTCTCTCCTACACCCAATTTAAAGTAGCAGAATTTTTTTGGTATACATCCACACAGAGGACTTTGCCACCTATCCTAAGGCAGAACATAGGCCGTGGCCTGGATTCACAAACAACTTTATAATCATTTCACTCTCGTAACTGATTTTTTGTAAGAAACAATAAGAGACATGCAAAGATTCAGTTTTCTCGCTCCTCTCTCCTTCCTGCGCTGCAGTAATGCGTTTGATCATTTTTCTCCCGTAATTCCTCTCTCTCTCTCTCTCTCTCTCTCTCTCTCAGGAAGAACAAGAAATACTGGAAAATTCTGCATTCTCCTTGCTTTTCCAGCAACAATAAATCCCAGTCATGACAGGGCATTGATCTGATGGCTGCTTGTGGATCCAGGCCCAGACAACACAGATATTGCTATGTACAGATTGCCCTGTCAACTTTAACTTGGCCTGATATTGCCGTCGCCCATACTGAATACCAGACTGTAATGGAGAGTAACACTAAAATACCGTGTATTGTAATGGCGACCCCCGACAACAAAAAATTTTTTTTTTTCCTTGTTCGCTTCAGACGATTTTGCTCGTCTTAGGAAAGATATCTTGTACTGAAGGGGCGAATGAAGATAATCTAAACCCTTCAGTTTCCAAAGTCTCTCCCAGGCTGAACAAAGGCATCTTAATTTAACAAGATGAAATAAGAACATCATTGGAGTGTAGGGGTTACCACAATAATAGGGTACTAGTCACGAAGAAGTGATAGGGGTAGTGTATATATATATATATATATATATATATATATATATATATATATATATATATATATATATATATGTGTGTGTGTGTGTGTGTGTGTGTGTGTGTGTGTGTACATAACCATAGTATAACCGTACTCCGCCACTGAGCTACTGGGAATAGTGTGCAAACAGACGAAAATCTCCGCCAAGTTAAGGTGGACGAAATATAATGCTTAATCGTTACAAAATCATCGCCAGATGGTTTGTATTTTTTCGTCTTGCTATCTCCAGACGACTCTATTCAAAATAGGATGAACTTGGAGAACTGGAGGAGCTGAATACACACATCATGAACTCCTTTACTCTAATTATTCATTTTCCTGTCTTAATTTAGCTTCCTCCGCACTATTTAACTCAGATGAAATGTTTTTCCTACTGAAGAGGTTAATAGAGGCTGCATGCAACCCCTCGGATTACAAAAATGGTTCCTAATCACCTTAAATATACCGCGAATTAGGACGAACGAAATGAACAATACGTCACTGGCTTCGAGAAGTCACTCCCATCAGTACCAAGTGGCTCTTCTTTTGATAAATACTGTCATGGGGTAGCGGCAGGAATTAAAATATACAGTATATGACCAACTCGGACTGAAATACGAGCAGTTGACTCTTCGATCCAGTGACGTCGGTTACGTTTATTCATTCGCTACAACAGCTTATGATTAATGTATTGCATTGTCGGGATTAATCAAACGATGTAAGTAATCTTTCCAGTAGGAAACAACTCTCCTGAGTTAGATAAAACCGTCTGAAGGTAACAACAATAAAGTCGACAGTCATCTAAGTGAAATGCTTCAATTATGAATCAATAGACCCCTGCAGCTAGCCATGCAGGTTCTGCCACTCCCAGTGACTCGTTCCAGTGCTGCGTGGCTCGATGGCCAGCTCAGGCTGTCGTTATCCTTGCCACATAGCCTTCTGGCTGCCTTACGTTTATTTCCTTCAACATCAGGCGATTTTACCATGCTCAAGAGATACACCAGCTTACGACTGCGAGTGTACTCAAGGTATGAAAATGAAACTTCACTGCAGGCAAAGTGTTAAGCACTAAAGTATCTTATTGTAAAGACTCAAGTTCAGCAAACTGGCGATAATAATTTTCGTCGACTAAGCATTACAAAATCGATTTTTTTCCCACATTGTATCTATAAGATGAGACATAACAGTATTCACAACAAGTCTGCTAATCTAAAGAAAGCCGACCTAATCTCCCAAAACATATATACGTAACAGGACCCGAATTCGCAAACAAACTTGCCATCAATTCTCTGTAGCAACGTATATCTGTTTTCCCAAGAAGAACAAGAAGACGAGAATGCAGACTCATTCCTTGTCCATTTTTCTTCAGGCAATAACATTTTCCATTTGCGACAGACAACTGATCACAAGTTTGTAAGTGAATCCGCCTCCAGTGCTGCGACCTTCCCAATATATATACATATATATTCATAAAATTTAAATCTATATTCAGATTAAGTAAAATTTAAGTTACAGAGAAATAGACATTTGGGATTATTTACAAATATCTGACATGGGGATATGGAAATATTAAGTGCGAGATAATAAGAATAAAAACGACATAATTGTATGATAGTGGTAGAAAGGAGAGAGAGAGAGAGAGAGAGAGAGAGAGAGAGAACCGAAGAAAGAAAGAGATGCTCACATTTATACAATATAATAAAGCCCCTAAAAGTATTTAGATTATTTGGACTTCCTCTTGGGCTTGAAACACTTCTTTTTTTCCAGATTCTTTTCCCACTTCGTTGTAAATCTTGTAACATATTTTAGTATCTTTTAAAGTCTCGACCTTTTTCGTCAATCTCTTTCGTCAATCTCTTTATTTTTTCTTAATTATATACTTGTAGAATCCTGGAAGTATTCTGTGTGTTTTATTTTCTTACAGAATCATTTGTCATCACATATTTCTTTATCTTTCCCTGTATCTCTTTCGTAATCTACTTTTTCAGACCAAAATGATTTGCACCTTTTTTTTTTCTAGCATTCAGTCAATATACTGAGCTGTATTACACACACACACACACACACACACACACACACACACACACACACACACACACACACAAACACACACACACGTGTGTGTGTGTAGAAACCTCACTTCGTAGTGAAGAAATGTATGCAAGCTGACCACAGGAGAAACTAGAAAGCGCTCAGAGTCCTAATACCTCCGCCAACGCCATTGCCATTAAAAAGGATGAGGATCCGGATCCGTGGATATACTGTTGGACCCGGATCCGGATTCGGATCAACCCCAAAATTCAATTAATTCTTTCTTGGTGCATGGCCCACCTTCCCACAAAATTTCACTGAATTTCATTGAGGACTTTTGCAGATATTGTGCGGGATACTCTGGATCCGGATCCGGATCTCCCCCAAATCTTAATTATTTCTTCCTTGGCCCATGGCCCACCGTTCCGCAACATTTTATCAAATATGCCCATTACTCTTTGAATAATCTCGGATCATGATCCGTGGATATAGGATCCGGATCAAGATCCAGATCCGCCCGAAAATTTTCTTAGTCCTCTCTTGGTCTAAGGCGCACCTTTCCACAAAATTTCACTGAAATTCATTGAGAACTTTTGGAGATATTGTGCGGGATACTCCGGATCCGGATCCAGCCCAATATTTAATCATTTCTTCCTTGGCCTATGGCCCACCCGTCCACAAAACGTCATCAAAATCCGTTCATAACTTTTTGAGTAATCCTGCTAACAGACAGACAGACAGGCAAACAAACCAACGCGGGGTAAAACATAACCTCCTTGGCGAAGGTAATGAAAACAGAGTATGTACTTTCATATACTACGTCTTCAGACTGTTTCTCTTGAGATGTAATATTCGAAAGTACTTACTGTCTCTGTTTTTATTTCTTTTGTGATCAGTTTCCATCTCTCTCTCTCTCTCTCTCTCTCTCTCTCTCTCTCTCTCTCTCTCTGCACGATTTCCAGTACTTGCTGCTCCTCGCTTCATACTTGTCCTATCTTCTTGCGTGTGTTCAACACTTGCTTACCAATGCTGGAGTCCCGTAATTGCTTGTCAGTGATTGCAAGTGTTTGCTTCTCAGTACTTGCCCTCCAGACTGGCTTGCAAGTACTTACTTATCATTGCCTGCTTTCCGGTACTTGCTTGTCATTGCTTGCCTTTCATATTTGCTTGCCAGGGCACGTTTGTCATGTATTTCCTTCCATTCTTTCTTCCTATGGTTGCTTTCCTTTCATATTTCCTTACCAATTCTTTCTTTCCTTCAATACGCGCTTGCCAATACTCGTTTGCCTAACATACGTCCTTGCCAGTGCTCACCTCTCTTCAATAACTGCTTGCCTGTGCATGCTTTCCTTTTTTCACTTACTCGCCATTACTTCCTTGTCAATGCTTGAGTTCCTGAGCCCACACAGCTTCTGGCCACCCTGTCCTCCCCTTCCGCTTTTCCTCAGGGGGAGGGGCGGCAGGAGGAGCAGGTGTGGGGGGCAAGGGAGCAGTTGGAGGGGGCTGAGGGGGTGGTGGGACATTACCTCCAGTACTTCCCCCGCTAGACGGTACATTAGATTCTGTGTCCATGTCGCTATCCTCCTGAAAAAAAAAAACAAAGGTATATCAGTAACACACTGATGGGTAGGACGTAAACTTAATCAGTCACCAAGCCATACCCTCCCGGTCATAAAATTATGAAAAAAAAAAAAAAAAAAAAAAAAAAAGCTGCAGAGACCCTTCTTGGTTAACTAAATGTTTTTCATATATATATATATATATATGTGTGTGTGTGTGTGTGTGTGTGTGTGTGTGTGTGTGTGTATTTTCACGAATGTGCATAAATCTCCAACACGCCCTGTGGTTTGACTAAGTATACCTTTCTGTGCATTGTAGAGAAACTTTGTGTTATATGACATTGATTCCTTCTCCAGAAAAATAAAAATCAGCTGGAAAGTCAACTGACTCAAGAGAGAGAAATGGATTACCTTGTCAGAGGAACAGGTTGTGACAGCTGTGCTCTTGCTCTGGTTAAAAATAAGAGACTTGCGTATATTTTGATGGAAAAAGGATTCGGTAGGTAATGATAAAGAAGACTAACCTTAAATACTCAGGCATATTATCATTCTAACATCCAGTGGTCATACGAGAGTAGGCTACCAAGTTTGGGACATGGGATATTCGTCTAGATCTCAGACAATATTGTCCCACTGCATAATTGACATCTTCACATGACGACATAAATGTATGAGGCAAAATGAGAGTGATGGAAGAAAGACAATAACAATCAAAGCGGCGATATTCTGGCCAGTGAATTCAAGGGATCTGTGCCAATTTGTATGCATTTCCTTACTTCACGACAGATTGTAAAAGTTTCATTGGATCATTAACATTATCATGAGGGTGCTTGGGTTCGTGACCCAGTCAGTAGAGAGGTAGTCTGCAGTATTAATGGACTCAGATTCTAATTCTGGCTGGGGCAGGAAACAGTTTAAGGATTTGAATTTCCTTAAACCACACTTTACCGATCTACCAAAAGACCCACTCACATGTCGTAAAAACACCCCCCACCCCCAGTACCAATACTCCAGTCCTATATGAGACAGCCCTAGCGAGTATTTAATATCGGCGGTGTGTGATAGCGCCGAAGTGATGGTATGGAGGTGCATGGTACGTAGGAGGACTGCTGGGCTCCGAGAATGGGCTGTAAACCTTGTGCCGGAAGTCTTACACATTAAATTAGCAAGCACTCAGACAGCGCATACCTCAGGCAATGTCATTGCCATTAAAAAGTATCCGGATCCGTGCATATAGGATCCGCATCGGATCCGTCCCAAAATCTAATCAATTCTTTTTTCCTCCATGGCCCGCGTTTCCACAAAATTTCATCGAAATTCATGGAGAACTTTTTGAGATATTGTGCGGGATAATCCGGATCCGGATCCGTCCCCAAATTTAAAAATTTCTTCCTTGGCCCATGGCCCACCATTCCACAAAATTTCATCGAAATCCGTTTATAACTTTTTGAATAAAGTTGCTAACAGACAGAAAAACAAGCAGAAAAACAGTCAAACAAACAAAGAAACCATCGCCGGCAAAAACGTAATCTTTTGCAGAGGTAAAAAAAAAAAAAAAAAGTGACCCAATAAAAATGTCGACAGGAGAAGTACGCTTGTAAATCAGTGCCCGGCCACCAGTGGTTTAATGTAATGGAATTATTAGTAGGGAATAATAACAGTATACTGGTAACACTCTGGCTAATGTTCCTCACTGTCAGCTGAGCTATATCATCTGCTATTAGTTCCAATGGAATATTAGAGATTTATTAATTGTAAGAAGGATAACAGTAAATTATCAAGAACTCGGCTCCTACTGTTTGACACATTCTTGGCAGAATAAAATCGTCTTCTTGTAGCTATAGTGCAATACTGGAGTAGTTACGACCATGAGAGATAAGTCTTAATATGACAATCATGTTACCGGTACGATGAATTATTAAATAGTAGATTATTAACCCATTGACAGAAAATAATAACAGTTTGGATTACTAATACGGTGGTAATATCATTTCCGATTAACAGTAGATAATAATAACGTGCCATCAGCCACAAATAACAACACTATGTTACTAATACGACGATAATTTTAGTGTACAATTATACAAGAGTAAATCATAAATACTGCAACAGTATCAAAGGGATGTTTCATAACAGCGAAGTAGCAATAATGTGATAATGTGAATCACTAATTCAGCAAGTATCACTTGATATTAACTAACATCGATTAATACAACCATACAGTAATGTTAATGCAAAACTACAAAGCGCTCAGAGAGCACTTACCTCCGCCAATGCCATTGCCATTAAAAAAGATCCCGATCCGGATCCGTGAATATAGGATTCGGATCCGCCCCAAAATTTAGTCAATTCTTTCTTTTGTCCATGGCTCACCTTTCCACAAAATTTCACTGAAATTCACAGAGAACTTTTGGAAATATTGTGCTGGATACTCCGGATTAGGATCCGGATCCTGCCCAAAATTTAATCATTTATTGCTTGGCCCATGGCCCACACTTCCACAAAATTTCATCAAAATCCGTCCATAACTTTTTGAGTAACCCTGCTAACAGACAGACAAACAGACAAACAGACAAGCACACAATCGCGGGGTAAACCATAACCTTCTTGGCGGAGGTAATATAAGAGTATTTTACAAATACAATAAAAATATCATTTATATATAATATATGAATACTTTCTTAATGCAACGTTAATAATTCCATAAATAATAACAAAATTATTATGGTACTAATATGATGATATTAAGTAGAAATAGCGATTTGGAGTAAATTACTAACATGGCGTTAAAAAATTATATTGAGATGATAAGAAGTATATTATTTATTTGGTTTTATTATTATTGTGAAAAAGTAAATTATTTGAATATGAAGCAAACATACTGTCAAATAACAACTGTAGATTATTAGTACATTCGTGATAGACAAGCGACTAATTATTACAGCAATGATATTAGTATATGAGTACGGCTACAGTAGCACTGAGAAATACCAGCACAGTAGATTATTTGTACATCGATAATATTTGTTCGAAATAACACCATCTGTAGATAAAAACAACAAAGCTAATTATTCACATGGCAATAATGTTGCGTGAAACGATAAGTTAGATCATTACTACAGTGGCAGGAACTAATAACAGTGGAATGTCGGCAGCCCAGTAATTTTAGTGAGAATTATAGGAGTTAATGTGGAAAATAATAAGTAAGAAATGACAGCAGATTATTTCCCCTTTCATTGTCTAAGTATCTCTAGTACTCCACTCAGGCTAACTCCAGATGGTATGTTGTGCTAAGAGTGAGTGACAGAAGTACAGGAGTTAATACTGGCAACATTAACCCTTCTATTGACGGAACAACTCTAGCGGTCTCTCCAGCCAAAGGTTGGCGATTATTAAGTTAAGTGTGAGTCATAGGAGCTGTCACTAACTCTCTCTTGGTCGGAACAACTCTGGCCTTCTACTGCTCCCAGCGCGGGATGATTTTATTCAACAGAGAGCAAGTATACTGTAGCAAACGAAGGTGTTAATACTGGCACTGATATCAATACTACTTCCATGTTCAGTAACACTATACTCTGTTCACTTTAACCTGCTCTAAAATTGCCATCTCTTCATCTTGAATACTGAACTGTAACAAGAAATTAACACAAGAATATGGTACTAGTCACACAGAAGTGCTATGAAAAGGATGTACAACCGTAGCACTGTCTTTTTCTGCCACTGAGTTACGTGAAATAAGCTGTAAAAAGACAAAAATCTGGGTCAGTTTAAAGTGAATAGAGTATATTATTCTGTTCCAGCTCACACTAAATTATTTCATTCAGCTGAGAGGTTGTCATAGGTACCTGAGGGAGTTATTATCGGATATTACTCCATTTTGGTTCTAGTAAGACCGAGGTTACGTTATGGTAATCTCCTAGCCAGTTTCACTTCTTTTATCTGTGGCTGTTATTTAGTTTTCTCACTCCTATCTTGCTTCTTCTGTAAAACAAAATCTCGGTGACGTGAAGACACTTATCATGTCTTTCTTTTATTTATTTAAGGGTTTATCTTTTTATTATTTAATTTATTTACTTATTTTTCATCTTTATTTTGCACGAAAGAGAGGAAAAGTGTGGAATCACCATGTCTCTTATTGTTCCTGGAGAGAGAGAGAGAGAGAGAGAGAGAGAATCTAAATTATCACGAGCCTTTTTATATGTTATTCCGGGTAGGACGATCCTTACCCTAGCCACTTAAAAAAATAAACTTATACGAGGAAAATAATTATGAGCTTTTTTTTTTTTTACTTGTACAGAAAGGACAAGGACAGGGTAAAATCTTCCCATACCTCTTGTCCTTCCTGCAAATACAAGAGGAAAATTATCATGAGTTGCATGTTATTGATCCGGGAAGGACAAGGAAATGATTATACAGTAAGTGCAAAAATTCCCACGGTCTCTTGTCCTTTCTACAAAAATAAGGAGTATCAGTAATGAGGGGAAATCTTTTAAAAGCTTCTTCATAGTTTTCGAGGAAGGACAAGAGGAATACGTGGAATCTCCCCAAGTCTGTTGTCCTTCCTGCAACGACGAATCTTACTTTCAAAATGGAATTGGTTGTAACTTTGTTAATAAATATAACCTTTCCCTATGCTATCCTTTGTTGTTTTCTTCTTTTTACTATTAGCTACCAGATTATTTTATTCAACAGAGGAACGCCCCATGACAATGACAGTGGGCGTAGACTGTATGCATCTCCTTCACTTCCAAGAGTCGATGAAATTAAAAAAATTACCGAGAAAACAAGAATAAAAAGAATGACAACAACTAAACTGATGCGATGAACCCCTTCAGCGCGAGGACTTTTTTTTTTTTTTTTTTTTTTTTTTATAACCACCGACGGCCGACTAGGCTATATTTAGTCAAGGAGAGACTTTTTGCAGTGAAAGCGATAACCCCTGCAGCCAGAGGACGTCTTATGTCATTTTTGCCGCAACCAGGTGTTTCTGTTCTGCTCAGGAGAGACGTCTGGAAGAGAAAACTTTATAATCAGTGTTCATAAACCGCTGTAGTGCTATGACTTGTGTTTTATGACTGCTATTGTCAGACGTTT